>NC_057925.1:52340392-52645199 GCF_018873765.1 Telopea speciosissima
GACAACAACCTCTCAGGCCAAGGAGATAGAGGTCGCGACGGAGACAGAGTGGAATCGAGACGAGAAGAAAGAAGAACAGATCGAGAGAGAGACCGCCTAGAAGAGCGGAGAGATGCAATAGAACCTAGTGGCACCAAGGGACCTCCTATCCTCACCATACTTAGAGGACCGGGGCAAGAGTCCACCGGAAAAGCTAAAGCTCATGCCAAGTTTGTGGGACTGGCAGAGAAGCCCAGCAAGATAGCCAGGACCGAGGCGGTGATCTCCTTCTAGGATAAGGATCTGGAAGGACTAAACTTCCCGCATGAAGATGCCCAGGTAGTACAGGTGGAGGTAGCCAATCGACCTGTACACAGGGTACTGATAGACACAGGGGCGTCTGTTGACGTACTCTCCTTGGACGCCTATCGACAGTTTGGGTTCGGGGACGACCAGCTCAAACCAGAGCCCACTTATCTCCATGGATTCTCAGGTGCCACCACCTCCATCAGAGGTACCATAGAGCTACCCGTCACCTTCGGGGTACACCCTCAACAAGTAACCATCATGGTGAATTTCATGGTAGTCAAGTCCGTGGTGTCCTTCAACGGCCTCTTAGGGCGACCATCACTGACAGCCCTTAGAGGAGTCATATCGCCACTTCACCTGAAGATGAAGTTTCCCACCGAGAATGGGGTAGGCGAAGTCGAAGGAGATCAGAAGAAAGCAAGGGAGTGCTATGCCACCTTCATGAAAAAGAACAATGGCAATACCCGTGGAATGGCACTCTGCCTAGAGAGCATGGTCAGTGACCAGAGAGATGAACTGACAGAGAGAAGGGGAAGGCCAGTGGAAGACCTCATCCTATGGCCCCTCAGCCAGGACAACCCCTCCAAGGTCGTTCAGGTCGGCTCGCTGCTAAGCAAGGAACAGAAAGAAGGGCTTGGACACCTCCTCCAAGCGAACATGGATGTCTTCGCATGGTCGACCTCTGACATGCCGGGAATACCACATTCCATAGCGAAACACCGACTACATGTCGACCCAACCAGGAAGCCCGTTCAACAGAAGCGGCGTAACTTTGCCCTCGACCGACAAGCAGCAATCAAGGAGGAGGTCAAAAAGTTAAGCCGATCAGGGTTCATCAGAAAGGAGAAGTTCCTAACCTGGCTCGCCAACGTGGTCATGGTACCAAAGCCAAGTGGGAAGTGGAGGATGTGTGTCGACTATACCGACCTGAACAAGGCATGCCCAAAAGATGAGTACCCACTGCCTAGGATCGACCTACTGATCGGCACCACCGCCGACCATGAGACGTAGAGTTTCATGGATGCCTACTCCGGATACAACCAGATCCTCATGTATGAGGATGATGAGTCTTACACCGCATTTCGGACGGACAAAGAGAACTACTGCTACAACGTCATGCCGTTCGGGTTAAAGAATGCAGGGGCCACCTATCAGAGGATGGTCAACAAGATGTTCGAGGAGCAGATCGAGTGCAACATGGAGGTATATGTGGATGACATGCTCGTGAAAAGCATCCACGCCAACCAACACTTGACCGACCTAGAGGAAGCATTCACAATACTGAGGAGGAACCAGATGAAGCTAAACCCAGCAAAGTGCGCCTTCGGCGTAACGTCCGGAAAATTCTTGGGGTTCATGGTCTCAGTCCGAGGAATAGAAGCCAACCCATCCAAGATCAAGGCCATCCAAGAGATGGCACCTCCTCGGACGGTCAGGGAAGTGCAGAGGTTGAATGGAAGGGTCGCCACCCTTTCCAAGTTCATGTCACAATCAGGTGATAAGTGCTTACCATTCTTCAAAACATTGAAAAACCTCTGAAGCCATAAAGATTTCACATGGACGGAAGAGTGCCAGAAGGCGTTCGGAGAATTGAAGGAGTACCTAGAGAGCCCACCACTGCTTAGGTGACCAGAACCTAATGAAGAGTTGCAGCTCTACCTGGCCGCCACCCCTATCGCGGTCAGCACAGTTCTGCTGAAGGAAGAAGACAAAGTCCAGAGGCCCATCTACTACGTCAGCCATGTTCTGATTGATGCAGAGACCAGGTACACTAGGATCGAGAAGGTAGCCTATGCATTGGTAATTACAGCCAGGAAGCTACGACCATACTTCCAAGCCCATACCATCATAGTCCTCACAAACCTACCCCTGAAGAAGATACTGCACAAGCCGGACGTCTCCGGGCGATTGATAGCATGGGCGGTGGAGTTAAGTGAGCATGACATCAGGTTCCAACCAAGGACAGCCATCAAAGACCAGGCTCTTGCAGATTTCATTGCAGAGTGTACCCTGTCTGAGATCAAATCAAAAATAGGGGAGCCCGAAGAGAAGGATCACGGATCATGGGACATGTTCGTGGACGGGTCCAGTAATGCGG
This sequence comes from Telopea speciosissima, assembly GCF_018873765.1. Lineage (NCBI taxonomy): Eukaryota > Viridiplantae > Streptophyta > Magnoliopsida > Proteales > Proteaceae > Telopea > Telopea speciosissima. Next base: position 52,342,779 of record NC_057925.1, read on the forward strand.
CGGGAAGCGATGCGGGTCTCATATTAACCAGCCCCGAGGGATTTCGTATCCAATATGCTCTCTGGTTCACCTTCTAAGCATCCAATAATGAAGCAGAATACGAGGCATTACTAGCTGGACTCCGGGTGGCCAGAGCCATCCAAGTCACACACCTATCCACCCGGAGCGACTCCCAGCTCGTGGTGAATCAGGTGAATGGAGAGTATGAGGCGAAAGATGATAGGATGGCATCATATCTAGCACGTGCTCAAGCATTGATCGAGGGTTTCGTGAAGTTTGAGATGGTTCGAGTTCCCAGGGATGAGAACGCCACCGCTGACGCCCTATCCAGGCTAGCCAATGAGGAACTCCCAAATTTGGCTAGCGCAGTCTATGTTGAGATCCTGCATGAGCCAATGTATAAGGAAAAGCAGGTTAACGAGATCGAGGAGGGACCTAGCTGGATGGACCCTCTACTCAACTACCTCCAGAACGATGTCTTACCAGAAGACAAGGCCGAGGCAAGGAAGATCAGGATGAGAGCTGCAAAGTACACCGTCCTAGACGGGGTACTGTATAAGCGGGGGGCAACAACACCACTACTCCGGTGCCTAAGACCCAAGGGGGCAGAGTACGCCCTAGCCAAAGTCCATGAGGGGATATGTGGAAGCCACATGGGGGGACGAGCCCTAGCCTACAAAATCCTCTGCCAGGGACTATACTGGCCACGCATGCAAGAGGAGGCCATCCAATATGCCAAGAAGTGCGAGCAATGTCAGTTGTTCGCCCCAGTACCCCATCTACCCGCCACCAAGCTGACATCAATCCTCAACCCCATACCTTTTGCCATGTGGGGACTAGACATCTTAGGCAACTTCACCGCAGCACTAGAAAACAGAAAGTACCTGGTCGTCGCGATCGACTACTTCACCAAGTGGGTCGAAGCTAAACCCTTGGACAAGATAACAGAGACAGAGATGGAGAAGTTCGTCCGTGATGACGTCATCTACAGGTTCGGGGTACCACGGATCCTCGTATCAGACAACGGTAAACAATTCAACAACCCCAAATTCCAAGAATTCTGTCACAGCTACAACATCGACTATCGGCCTGTGTCGGTAGCATACCCACAGGCCAATGGTCAGGCGGAGGTCACCAATAGAGCACTACTGGAAGAAGTCAAGAAAAGGCTAGAGGGAGCCAAAGACAAGTGGGTAGAAGAGCTACCAAGCGTCCTGTGGGCATACCGAACTACAGTACGGACACCCACAGGAGAGAGCCCATTCCGCCTAGCATATGGCACTGAAGCATTGGCGCCAGTAGAGGTCTACGCCATCTCCCATAGGGTTCTGCACTTCAACGACACTACCTATGTTGACGGACTGCGGGCGAACATAGACTTTATAGATGAGGTCCGCGAGAGAGCACTACTAAGGAACGTCGCCTACCAGCAACGTACTGCCAGGTACTATAATGCCAGGGTCAAGGAAAGGTTATTCCACCAGGGAGATTTAGTACTACGAAGGGCAAGTGCATCACAGCCATAGAAGGCAGGGAAGCTGTCACCCAACTAGGAAGGACCCTACATAGTCTCCAAGCAGATACGCCCAGGGACCTACCGCTTGAAGACTCCAGGGGGCAAGAAGGTAGACCATACCTGGAACTCAGAACATCTGAAGAAGTACTACCAGTAGAAGCAAATAGCTCCATCAAGAGTAGCCATCAAGAGTAGCATAGTGGTAGTGATAACGATAGCAGAGAGCGATGAGCGATGAGGTGAGACGACATCACTGTTTCAAGGTCAATTTGAATTTCATTCAAAATAAAGAGATGTTGCAGGAATATTTGTCTTCTTCTACCGCTCAATCGAATCACTGTCACTACATCAAGGCGTCACGCCACCCCAGAGGCTTCATGCCTAAGGCGACATGCCAACACTGAGGCTTTATGCCTAAGGCAACGTGCCACCACTGAGGCTTCATGCTTAAGGCGACATGCCAACACTGAGGCTTTATGCCTAAGGCAACCTGCCAACATTGAGGCTTCATGCCTAAGGCGACATGCCAACACTGAGGCTTCATGCCTAAGGCGACATGCCAACACTGAGGATTCATGCCTAAAGCGACATGCCAACACTGAGGCTTTATGCCTAAGGCAACATGCCAACACTGAGGCTTCATGCCTAAGGCGATATGCCAACATTGAGGCTTCATGCCTAAGGCGACATGCCAACACTGAGGCTTCATGCCTAAGATGACATGCCAACACTGAGGCTTCATGCCTAAGGCGACATGCCAACACTGAGGCTTTATGCCTAAGGCAACATGCCAATACTGAGGCTTTATGCCTAAGGCAACATGCCAACATTGAGGCTTTATGCCTAAGGCAACATGTCAACACTGAGGCTTCATGCCTAAGGTGACATGCCAACACTGAGGCTTCATGCCTAAGGCGTCATGCCACCACTGAGGCTGTATGCCTAAGGCGTCATGCCAACACTAAGGCTCTACGCCTAAGGCGTTAACCCACCAAGGTCTGAGGATCACCAAGGCACGACGCCACTACCAAAATCCCATGACTATCAAGGGTCAGAGAGCATCAACGCGCAAACAATCACCAGGACACAATGCAATCAAAGAGAAGCAAAAGCGATCACATAGAAAAGTCATAGTAGTTACAACTCAAGTTCAAAAAAGGAAAAAGGTTGAGACGTCTACAGGATCGGTACGGCCGTAGGGTCAAGGGATCACAGAGTGGTGGGTCACCTCCGACCCAGCAGGAGACATCATGTCCACCTCAAGAAGACGCGCAGTAGCACCCCCCTCAGGCAGGGCAGCCTCCGCCTCTGACATCGGAACGCTCTCCACCACAGCTACACCCTGAAGCACCGCAGCAAACTCAGAGAACCCCAAGACAGAGAAGTCATAATCTGGGGTCACCTCCAGGACACAAGCGGCTAAGTCTCGGACCCCTCCGTCATAGGCGGGCTGAAGCTGCGCCTGATACAGCGTCGAGAACGCAGAGGACGCCTGGAACTCAGCCACAACTTGCTCACCTGAAGATGCCAGCTCCGCCTCATGCCTTCCCCTTAATGAATGAAGCTCCTCCTCCAAGGCAAGAACCCTAGCCAAGCTCTCGGCCGCACCAGCAGAGGTCACACGCAGCTCCTCAAATACCTCCAGGAGCTTCTCGGACGCCACCGTGAGCTCCCCCGACATCCTCTACGCGTCGGCCTTGGCCCTCTCACGGGCATCGATCTGTCCCTGGAGCTCCCTCTCCACGTCACGCAGGGTGCGCTGTATCTGCACCTCACGAGAAGCGTGACCCTCCAATCAAAGCACCGCCTCAGCAATACGGTGATGGACCTACAATCAACATGGCAAGCGATAAAACAATCTAAAAATAAATGGAGCAATGAACATGACGAGACAGAAAAGGGATAACTCACCGAAGCCATATCATGGTAGAGGGTCTGAGCCAGACAAGCATCGCTAAGCCTCTGCAAGGCCATCCTCGTGGTAGGGAGCCTGCCCCTATCCACCCACTCCTGCGACACGCTGGCTTCGGCCAAGGTCGAGCCCTCCGGCACGCCCAAGGTGATCACCAGGGACTCACCCAGCGTGGGAAGATCAGTGGCAGTACCGCCAGAGGAACTCACACCTTTCCCCTTGGAGAGGGGCAATACAGAAGATCCGGAAGGAGAGACAGAGGGAGGCAGAGGCACAGAGCCTGAAATGCCATCATTATCAGGAGAAGTACGGGGAAGGAGGACAAGCACACCAGAGCTCGTCACGTGGGCATGTCCTGGTCCACCCTTCTGCTTCGCTCCAACAACCACAGGCGCAGAAGCACCACTAACATCGGTCACTCCAGCAGATGGACCACCCTGAGAAGCGGCCTTCCTTCGCAGATTGCCACGGAGCAAACTAAAGTCCGGACGAGTATCCACTGCATACACCGCCCAACCAATCAGATGACATATACATTCAAATACCAACATGCCAATCAAGTATAAAAGACAGTGCTCTTACCAGGACTCAGCTTCCAGAGAGACAGGAAGGCCTCCGAGTCTAACTCCTGGACGTAGAACGGATCGTGACCCAGGCACAGCTTGAGGGAGTCACCCTCAAAATCACTCAGCTCAAGCCCCTGATTAACCCTCTTGAGGTCAATAACTTCCCTAACAGTCCGTAGTGGGCATCAGGGGACCGTGGCAAAAAAGAAGCGATCCCTCCAATACTTCACGTGGCTAGTGATCCCCGTGAGAAGCTCCACAGAGGCATAGGGCCCCTTGAGCACGCGACGAGCAAAGTGATAACATCCATGGTTCCCCTTCTTCAACAGATAAAAGTGGGAGAACAGGGGAACAGTGGCGGCACGCCCCAGGCGGGCGAAGAAGACATAGAAACCCAAGATCACCCTCCAAGAGTTGGGCAACACCTGCCCAGGGGTGAGGTGCCAATGCTCTAACATCAACTTGACAAAGCGAGGGATAGGAAGGCGAAGGCCCTGGAGAAAAAATGAACGGTAGAGACAGATCTCACCCACACGGTGAGAGAAGGCATACTCACCAGGCCCAGGAGTACGCAACATGACCTCAGCGGGAATATGGAACTCCTCACGGAGGGAGACCAAGTCAGAAGGTGACAAGATGCTAGCAACAGGGCCCAACCTATCAGCAGGACCGGCGGATGCGGATGCCGCCCCCGAGGGCCGACGATCTCTACTGGGATCGGAGACACTAGAAGGTCCCACACCTCCGTCAGTAGCACTAGGGGAGGGTATAGAGGAGGGAGTACCTACAGAAGAAGGCGATCCGGGGGAACGTTTTTCTGAAGATCCAACCCCGACTGAAGTAGGGCCAAGGTCACCCGGGAACGACATGAAGGACAAGAGAGGAATGAACTACTTACTCGAGAAAGCGATCTCTCCGAAGCTAGCAAGAAAAAATGAAAGGAAGGCCACCTGCAAAATATAAACAGCAGATCCATCACATATAAGAGGAAGAAAAGTGAAGAAGAGCGAGGGTTCATCACACCCATGTCGCGGCCACCATAGGCGCGGCCTCACCCGCATGACGAGGCCAACCAGGCGCGGCCACCCCAGGCACGGCCACACCCTAAGGCGCGGCCAGCCAGGAGCGGCCACCCCAGGCGCGGCCACACCCAGGCGCGACCACACCCAAGCGCGGCCACCCCAAGGGCGGCCACCTTGGCGCGGCCACACCCACAGGCGGCGCCTCACAGAGGCACCGCCCTACAAAAAAAAAAAAAAAAAAAAAAAAAGAAAGAAAAGGGATCGAACTTACCTCAGAGAAAAGGCGATCGCACGGGGAGGCAGGCACACGACGACGTGGCCACACCACGGGCACGATCAAGTGACAGAGATCACAAGAGGCAAGGCACTCAAGCCAAGCACCACTCAAGCCTTACAAGCAAACCAAGGCACCAAGTGAGCACAAAGCAAACCCAAGGACCCAAAATCAAGCAAAGTGGATACTAGTGTAGGTGACCCAAAAACAAGCACATGGTGGGCACCAAAAAGAGGACAAAAGACAAAAAGTGGAATGCAAGGGGGGAATTAAAGAAGAGCAAAATGGGAGACAAAAAGTAAGAAAGAGAAATGAGAAGTGAAAACAAAAAACAAAAGAAGAAAAAGTGTAGGAGGAAAGGTTTGAACCCCCAATCTCTCCTATCTCATTAATGGATTTACAGGCAAGCCCCGCAAGAAAAGTCTATTCACAGCGGACCCCTCACTATGTAAAGGCATCTACTCTCTTGGACATCCTATCCCAAGAGAGTGGGGGGCAAATGATACATCCAATATTCACCGGGCCAATCAACGACCGGCCACATGTCACAGGCGACCCGCTCCATAACCAAGGGGAACGAACCAGGGTCCCAGCACCCGGGCGCGGCCAACACCCAGGCGCAGCCTCACCCAGGCGCGGCCACCACTCGGGCGCGGCCTCACCTAGGCGCGCCCACACATCCGGGTGTGGCCTCACCCAGGCACGGCCACCACTCGGGCGCGGCCACACATCCGCGCGCGGCCTCACCAAGGCGTGGCCACACCCAGGCACAGCATCGTGGGCACAAACGTGAGGTGGGGGCTACCCACCTATGACCCGATCGTATCGCTATAGACTCATGTCACCACCAGAACTTTAGGCCACCGCTTAGAAGTCACGTCATCCAGACGGATTCAAGCACCAAGGACGTTATCACCACACGCGGATATCTATCCACCAAGGATCTTGATACCACTAGGACACTCCCTCCCGCGGGGAGATGATCAATCAGGATAGAGCCCCGTTACCCAGGGCCTCTATCCACTCAACGGCATAATCGCCATCAAACTGGGACTCTCCACACTGCCATACGCTACTATAAAAGGCAAGGTACACAACCCCATTAGGGGACATCGAATCTCGTATTGAATAATCACTATTCATCTATTTGTGCCAGGAGATCTAACTTTGGCATCGGAGAGCCCTATGCCGGAACCACATCGGTTCTCTCTGTTGACCCCTTGGTCCACTTGTAGGTAGCAGCACTTACAGGATCACTCGACGATATCTTGACACAACAAACTGAAAGAAGGTTTTATCAATGTGGTTCTAGTTAGGCTGCAACCCTTCCTTCATGTTTCCTCCACCGGAGAACGATTTGATATCTATCTGACTATCTCCCCACTGTTTACGCCCTGAGATTTAACAAGACATGACCAGGTGGGTAACCACTTTTTCTTTCACGAGTTGAAAGCACCAGGTGGCAGGTCGATTTTGTCGTTCTAATGGACAATTTTGTAATTTTAGGAAAACCCAGATTAAAATAAAATTATATTTGAAATCATACAGGTCGTAAGCATATGATCAAACACGTGTGTTGGATTAAGAAGGATTTGCAGATTATAAACAATTACAACTAACAAAGAGTTTACGCGTCAGAGTGACGTGTTGGCAGTTACGTTCCAGGCACGGCGACCGTGACGGTAGAGGATTCCTTGAGAACCAACAAACATGGCCGTAAGCCCGTAACCAACAATCGTGACGAACACAGAATTCACACACCAAATCGTTTTAACAATTACAATCAGAAATTAAACAGGAGTGGTCCTGTTATCGAACATATCTCTTTGAGGTCTATCGTCGATCATCTCATCTTCAATCTCGTTTTCACCGGAGATTTCTTCCAGACACTTCCCGTTGTAATCGGGCACTAGCAGCGTGAAGAACATTCCAAAGAAGTTGACAACACCAAGCATGATGAGCGAATTCTTTACTCCAATACCAGGTGGGTACCCAGCGTCCGTCATGGTCTTGTCCTGGCTCTGTGCTGCATAAAGAAACCCAAACGCTCCCACCAGAGCCCCTGCTTTCCCCGCCGCCGCGGATATCCCATGGCATGTCGACCTCATTCTCGCAGGGAATATTTCCGCAGGCACCACGAAAGTGGTTGTGTTGGGGCCGAAGTTGGCGAAGAAGAAGGTGAGCGAGTACAACACCACGAACCCAATTTGGTTACCCTCTGACGTCCAATGGTGGAAAGGGATAGCTAAAGCGAACATGAACACCGTCATGAAGAAGAACCCCAACATTTGGATTGTATATCTACCAATATAATCTATCAATGCCACTGTAAACCAATACCCTGGAAGAGTGCTGCACAGTGCTATTAATGTCTGTGCCCTCGCAATCCTCCAAACTTCCTCAATGGCATTCATCGTTTTGGCTGCAGGGATCCACCCGATTGCGGTAAAGATGTCCTTCTGGAACAGATTCTGACTGTAAAATGCAATGTCTAATAGGAACCATGTGGTGGTTGTTCCCACTAAGTGAAGCCCGTGGCGACGAACGAACTCCTTAGAGAACAACCCATACGGATTTTTGGATTTTTTAGCGAGCCGCTCTACTGTCTCTTGCATTTCTTCGAACACTTCGACCTGCAAGACCTTTGCCATATCTATGGCTGCCTGTTTCGCATTTCTGGCAACGAGGGCAGTGTAACGAGCGGTTTCAGGCATCTTCATACGCCAGTAGTAAGTAAGAGCAGCGGGCAAGCCTCCGAACATCAGCACTATACGCCACACGTAGTCAGCCTCAGGGACGGTCGAGGCCTCTGGATTGTCTTGGTAAGCAGGGGAAGGAAACTTGATCTTAAATGCAGCTGAAACGATGAGGGCTACGATTCCACCAGCTAAAATCCCAAAACCTTGCATTGCGAACACGGCTGCGATGAAGGTACCACGGGTTCTTTTGTTTGCATACTCAGACATAATGGTTGCGGACAAAGGGTAATCGCCACCAATGCCGAAGCCAAGCCAGAAACGGAAGAAACAGAGTGTCACCATGACACCCTTTGAGGTGTGACCAAAGGAGAGTCCAGAGGCAATGGAGCAGACGACCATGAGAATGAGAGTGACACCATAAATACGTTTACGCCCCATCTTGTCACCAAGCCAACCAAAGAAGAGCTGCCCAGCGAGTGTCCCGCACAGGGCAACCCCAGTGACTGCCTCGGCAACATTTGGGGGCAAAGTTCCTGGCTTCGATGCTCCTGGGTTGGTGTAGTATAAGCGACCCAGCAACTTGGTTAAGAGTGAAATGCAGAATAAATCGTAAGCATCTGTGAAAAACCCCATTCCTGCAATGACAATTACTGTGAAGTGGTACAGTTGTGTCTTCGCAGCATCAAGTGCTTTAAGCACTTGTAACTGTTGCTGAGCCATGGCTACCGGCCTGCTTCTGAGTTTGCTTCCTCAATTTGGATCCTCTACTGCTACAGGGTACGTACGTATGACACTGCAAAGCCAACGACAGAATCCATCAACTGTTTGATATTATTTTTCTTAGGCTCGTGATGGTCAGGCATGACGATTTCGTCTGGGTCAACCCGGTACGTGACTCAAATGAATCCACAAGTATGGTACTCAAATTAATTGGAATTTAAAATTTTTAATTAAAAAAAAAGGGCAGGCCACTTGTGTCACATCAATGTGTGACTCAAATTCAATTATATATTTCTACCCAAAAAAAAAAAAATTCAATTATATATCTTTTTATGTCTTGGCATGCATAAATTCGCGCTTGTATATTAGGGTAAAATTTTTCTACAAATTGGATGGTAGAAATGGTACAATTTCAACTCACCACGTGTACAACACAATTGGTTGCATCGCATGAATGCCCACTTCGTGTGCATTTCCATTTATTGTTTTTAGACATTCATGCGTTGCAATAAATTACTCAGTACATGTGATGAGCTGGAATTAAACCACATAAAGATAACAGGAATGTCTGTAATTACATTAGCCCTTTCTGTGTTGCCACATGGCAAAACCAAGGTCCACCTAGAAACTTACCTCTTGTGGTTGAACCCATACGACTTTTGAATCAAAACCTCTCAAAAATATATGTGGACATATTTGCTTCTTCTGATTCAAAATCTTGCTTCTCACGTACCTTTAAATCCCCTCCCAGATAGAGAGAGAGAGCGCTAAGAAGCTGTTGCTGGTGCATATGAAATATGGAGAGGAGTAAGGAAGGGGCCATGGTAGCCCTTTAATACTCTCTATACTGAGTAGTATGGGCACGTTCACATATACCTCATTTTGATTCTTTCTTATTACAAAAATGGAGAAGTCAACGAGAATGCCAGATAGGATATAACTCTAATCGCCTGCATCTTTCTTTTTTAAAGCCAGAACGTGAGCACGACGACATCTGGTTGTCTACTGTTGGATTTGGATCCAAAGGAAATACATACTGTTTATTTATTTACATAAATATCCCCCCCCTCTCTCTCATATCTCTATCCCAAGTATCCATGGTTCTAAGTATCGGTATCGTATATATCAATTTTGCTAGTCATCAATACCAATACTATATCGGTAGCATGGTACCGAAAATGGTTAGAAAACTTATTTTTTAAGAAAATTCAGAGGTAATTTTGTTTGATACAGTCGATCTAAGCAGATACAATATCAATATCGTATCGATTTTACGTGTTGCCGATAACCGTTTCGATATCGTGCACTAAAACCATGCAACTATCCAAACATTTTGTTGACTGGGTCCTCGTCATTGGTGTTTCATGTCTTCCACTTGGCACAAAAGGTTGTTAAGTTGTTGGGTGAGTTTGGAAGTTGACTTTGACACTCATTTAAGATGTCTGTTAATCTAGACGGGGAGGTACCCAGACATTTCCTTCTAAAAATTATCTCTTTTAATTAATTTCTTGTTCGGTCCAATTCCCTTAGTGCCCAGACCATTCAGACAGGGGTGAGGTCCACCCCTATCCGAACACTCAACCTGGGTGGGGTCCACCCCCTCTTATTATAGGCATTAAGAAATTGGATCGGACAGGGGATTACAAGAGATAATTTTTCAAGAAAACACAAGCCCGAGTAGCAAGGACGTGAGCATGTTGAACCATACCTTGGGGCAAATGAAGAACTTGAAATCCCTTAAAATTAGAAGCTAATACAGAGATATCCCGAGCAATAGTTTGTAGTGTAGGGTAGGCTGTCAAATTGGCCATTAATGGTATTGACCACTACTTGAATGCAGTTAGAAAAAGATACCAAGTAGAATATGCAATTATTGATAGTTTGACACTCCTAAAGATGTTAAATTAATTATAATTTTTTATAATAATATAATAATAAATTATTTTAAAATTATTATCAAATCTTTTGTTATCATTGATTTAAAGAATTTTTTATAATGAGACAAATGTAGTCAAACACTCTTCAAGATGTTAAATTAATTATAATTTTTTATAATAATATAATAATAAATTATTTTTAAATTATTATCAAATCTTTTGTTATATATGATTTAAAGTGTAGTCAAACACTCCTAAAGATGTTAAATTAATTATAATTTTTTATAATAATATAATAATAAATTATTTTTAAATTATTATCAAATCTTTTGTTATCTTTGATTTAAAGAATTTTTTATAATGAGACAAAACGTAGTCAAAGGAAGATGTAAAATTCTTTGTTTTTTAGGTAGAAAAAAGGTGTCAAATTCTAAATACACATAATGAAGTGTCAACTAGACATAAGAATATTTTTATTTGTAACCTAATTTTTTTGTCCTTTTTCTTATTCTCGAAAGTTATTTTAAATTTTTAGTCACAATGAAAAAATATTTCAAAATAAACTGAATATGACTTCTCATTATGTATAAGAATAAGACAATGATAAAAATAAAAAAAAATAAAATTATAACTTCTTAATTCACCTATTTGGTGACAACAAGATATACCATGAGAACAAGAAATAAAATTAACTACATAAAAAGTAACTATATCATCTTCGACAGGGTAGAGATAAGTATTTTGATATTCTTGGATTTCAAAACATTAATTTGCCATGGACGACCATTTAATATTGGGGTGAAACTTTATATGTTTTTAAGGATATATACAAACTTTTTTGCTTCATCTAATATGCCATGTTGTAGTCCATAGGAAACTCTTTATTGCCTAGGTGGCGAAGAACCTATTACCAAAAAAAAAACATCCCTCCACATTCCTTTGTGGACATTTTTTTTTAAGAGTTATTTGAGCGAGTAGCATAGGAGAGCGTTACAATGACTTGCAACAACATAGTATCAAACATAGGAGGGTTGAAAGGTCATTCCATGTTAAGAGGAGAGAGTTCTACACAGAAGTGCTAATGTTTCTTGCCCTGACAACTCAAACTAAGGGTGTCAATTTAGAATCAAAATTGAAATTGACCGTTTAAAACCAAACTAAAACTAGGTTTTTTGTTCCAAAATATGGAATCTTTTCTTAGTTTGATTTTGATTTTGATTTTGATTTTAAGGTCGAAAGATTGGTTCGAACCAAACTAAATAAATCTATTACTTTTTAATGCATGAAAAAAATTGTGAGTTATGACTCTAACAAACAAGGAAATTTTTTTTTTTGTGGGTTGGGGGGAGGGGGGGTGTTTGGTGAAGTCGTGAAGATGTAAAATGTTTGTTCAAACACTTGAAAGATGGCCCAAACCAAATACAAACCAGATCAAAATCCATACTGATTTGATATTGGTATGAAAAAAAAAACATTTTGGTTTCCGCATATTGTATGATTGTTTCTTATACTGAATTGAATTCAAATGAAAAAACTAAAATCAATTCAATTAACCTAAGCTCAGACAAAACGGCGTTATACACAATTGTGGAATCTAGGGAGGGTCATAATATACACAGCCTTATCTCTGTTTTTATAGAGAAACTGTTTTCAAATTCGAACCCATGACCGCTTGATCACAATGGAGCACCGTTACCCTCACCGAGATTGTAGAAATTAAGGTAGAGATTCTCTCTTCATTAATGAGGATATGCCGTTATGATTGAATTCTTAATTCATCATTAACTTGCACCCTCTTATTATTCAAGATCCGAAATACCCTTTTCTAATTCAATCAGAATGTCAAATCTGATTAGATGAAGAGATTCTCTCCTCACCGTGGATGTAGAAAAACCGAATCCAAACTTTTCCGGTTTGACAAGGAAGGTGATACGGACACTAATACGAAGGTGAGTCATTGAAAATTTTTTACGGTCGCAATTCCTAGTGTGTAGTGGGACCCATGCCGTTAGTGTTTTCTGCTTCCACCATTTCAATCAAAGTGTTTTGGCTCTTTATCATTTCATAAATAAAGTGTTCTGTTGTTGATACGAAGGTTTTGAGGAGAGAAACTAAGATGGATTTTGAATCTTCTCTGGTTGGGTTTCGTCAAACGAGAGGGTGAGAGTTCTAGATGAATTAAAATGACACTTTCTCATTTCCGATCGTTTGATGTGTTAAAGGCCATGTGTCTCCATATTAAAGGGGTGCTAGATAGTCCAGTTTCCACCACGGCTGCATAGGAGCCAGATCCGATATAAGTGGGATCCGAGCCCATGATAAGGAAAGGACCATCATCACCAATCCTGCTATAGAACTATGGAATTAAAACTCGAAGCCGCGTGAAGTGAAAGACTAGAAGTAGACGGAAGCCCCATCACTAACCAAACCGTCACTGTCATTCGTTATATTAAGAAAACAAACAAAAAAAAAAAAAACTCAATTTGAATCAACGCAAGTATGCCATTAAAGACAGAAGAGTAAGAGGTCAACGGACAAACGCTTTTTGCCTAATTGTGTTGTGATGCTTTTCTGTCACCACCTTCCTACCAAATACGAAATGGGGAGGAAAGTCACTAAAGTCCAAATATCTCTGGAAGGAATTCTTGATTCTTCCCAAGTCCCGAAGACCCAAAGTGCTTCCTCGTGTCATACTCCACATATAACACAACTAATGAAAAACGTGGAGCAGATGTTCTATTATTAGTTAATGGGCCGGTAATGGGCCTCACATTGGCGCATATTCTTAGTCAACTAGGGTGAGAAGGCCCAACAAGTCTTCGGTTCCCCAAAGAGGAAGCAGTAAGCAAAGTGAAAGAAGAAATTATAAAAAGAATGGGTACCTAGTCACCCCTCTTAATTCTAAAATTTCTTAATTAACAGGGCATGCAGACAACTCTGCCCCTTTGTTTTAAGAAGGAGAGAGATAGACACATGGGAGTGTTGGCGTAAGCCACACTCCTTGTTTTCCATAAAAAATTTTGAGAACAAGACAAAGGCAACATTTGATAATGATGTAATCATAAATTATTTTTTTTAATTATTTTTAAAAACGTTATGGGGACAATTTTCATACACGATTGTGTAAGCCATGCATGTGGGATGAAAATCCTCTGCAATGCACAATCTGTCAGTGCATTGGCGGAGCGTCCTTGAGTGAACGACACGTGGTGAAAATGAATCCAATGGCTGTGAAATGTTTTTTTTCATTCCACTCCATATTACCCATTGAGTAGACCCGATTGGAGAGATTACTCGCTCCAGGAAGAAAATGGGTATCGTCACTACCATGAAAAGAGGATTTGAAAATGAAAAAGAAAAGATTTCTTCTGTAGAGGATTTTTATCCTTTTGCTTTAATATTGGTTCTTGGTGTTGTTTCATGACTCTTCTCTTTAACCGTGGGATTGTTTTGATTTTGCGATCAACGTTTTCCTCTTTTAAAGAGAAGAAGAATGCTCTCCCTAGTATTGGAGAGGGTTTCTTGATGCACTTACAAAAGAGTTCTCTTGTAAAGTTTCTTAGTGGAGAAAATGGAGAATCAACTCTACATTAAGGTTTTGGAGCCTTTTAGGAATTAGAGACTTGGGAAGATATCTTTTCTTTTCTATTTTCAAATTCTCATTTCACGATAGTAACGATACCCATTTTTTTCCTGGAGCGGATAATCCCTCCAATCAAGTCTACTCATTGGGTAATATGGAGTGGAGTGAAAACGTTTCACAGTCGTTGGATTCATTTTCACCACATGTCGCTCACTCAAGAGCACTCCGCTAGTGCATTGCTAGATTAATGTGCATTGCAAAGAATTTTTATCCATGCGTGTGAGGGGTTGGGAGGTTCGAGGCTCTAAATAGGAGTGAAGGGTTTATGATTTTTCCACCTCCATGTGAGAGGGGACACGACCGTGCATGCTTACACGACCATGTAAAATCCTTGGTCAAATGTTATTATAAAGAATATTTGATAATAAGACAAATGTTAATTCAAAAAAAAGGTGTCAAGTTCTAAATACACATGTAGAAGTGTCATTTAAAAATTTATAGTCTTATTTTAATAAGACATTAAGATAACTTTACATGAAAACGACATATCTTGGGGTTTATCTGTCCATAAAATTTGAGTTTCATCTAAAATCTTAAAAATATTCCTTTCTAGACAGCTGCCTGAATCCCCCCCTCATTTTGTAAAATTTAGAACTCTAGATAGAACAAGTCTATGTGGAATCATATGTGACTTAGACTAGGTACACCCCATCAATTTAATTCTCCAAATGACCAACAAGTCATCCATGGAAATAGTTGCCCATAAAAAATAAAAAAAAATTTCATCCATCAAAATATTTTTTTTTTCCTATTGGTGGTAACCTTTGACTATTTAAGTTTTTCTTCTTTTTTTTTAATTTTAATTTCCTATTACTTATGTTGTGGTGGTAGTAGTTTATTTAAGTGGCCCATCAATGATTGTTGGCAAAGAGCCAAACACGGATTCAAACATAAAAATATAGGCTAGAGTACCAAGAATTGGTAGGGAGTACCTCGAGTTAAAAATAATTTCTAGTTCAGTTTATTTGGTATGTTATATTATAATGTATTGAATAGATTATATATTTGATTTCCAATCAGGTTTGTTTGACAAGGTTGATGGTATAAGATAAAAGTTGGAAATATAAGACAAAATCAAAATAGAAAGCCATGAAAAAAAAAATCATTTTTTAGTAAAATAAAGGACTAATTATATTGATTCAATTCTATGTAATATATCATAACATTTATAGGAAAAATCTTATTGTTACCCAGTTTATGACAAAGAAGCTGCAAAGTTTTTCCTTTTTAACTCTTTTAATATAGGGTTTAAGATTTTCTTAATTAACAGTGATATAATTAATAATCCTTTTTAACCCTTGATTTAAAAAACTTTTACAGACAAGTCAGGATTAGGCCTAGGGGCAATCAAAAGAAGGGTACAAATTCTAAGTTCATCACTTTGTTTATAATAAGAAGGGAAAATGAACGTTGTCTAGATGTGCGGCTCCTAAGCCCAACCACAGGAGTACAAACACGAGATTACCACCCCACCCCCTTGAAATAAAAAATTCAATCCATGTTGATGCCCATGTGCGTACTCTTATGTAGGGGCCACAATATTAGGTAGTGACCTCTTGCCCTAACACGAAAAACCTTTTTTTTCTAGGAGGAAATTTTCTCCACCAAGGGTGAAGCAAAAGTACACTCATCTATAACTATTAATATAGCTGATTGGAGAAAATAGATCCATATTGCGAACCCATTTAGTTGTGATAAGAGTAAAGTTCATTATTGTTTTGAAAAATTTTGTGAAACATCCTCAAATAGTATTGAAAAATCTCAAAATAGTATCCTAACAGTCACAATCCTTGAATGACTGAAATAAGATACCAATGCAACCATGGACCTCTCTCTCTCTCTCTAAATAAAGAATGAGAAAAAAGGTGCTTTGAGTTGTAGGGTAGGGTGTGGTAGCACACTCTCTCCTTCTCTTATTTTCACATGAAATGATCTCACTGACCTCTCATTACAAAATCATTCCGTTACATTGCATTGGTGCACTCGTCTATGCCGCTTGCTCAAAATCTCTCTCCATTAAGAACGTGTTCTAATTATTCATCACATTACGGGTCGTAGTGTCTCACACACTACAAGGACAATGTAGTCTCTGTTGGCACGCACAAAGAGCTTCCTTGAAGTCCCCAAGATGTCAAAAAGATAATACAATGAGTAAGCCCCCTCGTAGTGTCCCTTCTCAAAGTTCAAGAGTATGGATGGGGGACATCACCGGGACATCACCGTTCCTATTATAGATGTATCGGATCCTTCCAAAATAGATTAAACCCCTAAAAATAGAAATAGAAGGGACAAATATTTCACAAAATTTGAGTTTTGTAAACTTCGATTTAATAAATTTAAGGATCTTGCCACAAGAGATAAGTTTCATTGATTTTCTGTTCTTTTACTGAATATAATTAAGCAAACAAACACAAATTGACAAGAGGTTAAAAGATTGTCTGATATTGGGATCAAGTGCTGCCATTGTTTTGAAAACAAAATTAGATTGAGGGAATTGGCCAATTTGAAACGGAATCGGCTGAGCTGGATCCCAATTCTTACTATTCTAGAGCGGCTGATCCACATTGGGTTTCTAGGAATCGAATCAGGATTGATTGGACTCGATTTAGATACTGATTCCTTGTTTTAAGCTCTGGATGCCGTTGATTTTGATTCGTATTAGGTGAGTCACCCGATCAAATTCCGATTCTTTAAATCTAGGAATCGAATCAGGATTGATTGGACTCGATTTAGATACTGATTCCTTGTTTTAAGCTCTGGATGCCGTTGATTTTGATTCGTATTAGGTGAGTCCCCCGATCAAATTTCGATTCTTTAAACCTTAATTCTTTTTTAAACGATTCCTTAAACATTATCATTTCTATGAGCTTTGACATTTGCTCTAATGTGAATTATTTAAATGCTAAGGTAAGATAGATAATTAGAATTATGATTAATTGAATGGAAATGAGGATCATCATCCACTAGGCTTGAAAATAAACAAAAGCATTTACTAAATAAATAAACAAAAGCATTCATATCCCAATTAAGATTATACTTTTCAAACAGACGGTCATAAAGCTACAATTTGGATTTAAGCTTGCCATGCCTTTGTATTAATCATCATCATCATAATCAAAACGGATCGTTTACCTCAAAAGATAATATTAATTAAGTCTCTAATAATGTTTTTTTTCAAACGAACCTAATTTTTTATTTTTTGGTAAAAGGTAGATTCATTGAGAGTCCGTTTGGTTGCAAGGGGAATTAAAGGGAAGGGAAGGAAAAATTTTTAAACATAAAAAAGAAACTTTTGTAATCATTATCTCATGTGATTGTATAAACTACTTAAATTTCTTATCATATTTAGTAATGATATATTTTACATGTAATATTTATTTTACATTTTAAACCAAAAGGAATTGGATGCAAAGTAAAGTGGAATTTAATAACCAAATATAAAATAATTTGGAGTTAGTGATATTGTCATATGGGGGTAATGATTACATAAATTTCTTTTTTAAGTATGAAAATTTCATTTCCCTTCCCTTTAATTCCCCTTGCAATCAAACAGAACCTGAAGAAAGAAAATGGGAGGAGGGAGGCAGAGTCAATCTTTTTCTCGATCTTTCAGAAAAGGTGCATGGTCGTATATATAATCGTGGGATGGAGATAATGCACGGATCGAAATGACCAAAAACCCCGACCCCCTATTTAAAAAAGCTTTTAATCGTCATATGTGATCGTGCATGAAGCTTTCCACCATAGACAAATTTTGACTTTCTTTCCTTAAATTTTCTTATACTTTTTATTTTTCTCTTTCCCACCGTGGCACCGCCCCTTGTTTTTCTTTGCATTTGTTGGGTCTTCTCAAAACTGCCATTGCGCATACTAGAAACCAAAGACCAAAGAGTAATTTATCAGTGTGAACACTAATCATTCTATCTTATTCCGACTTATATGCATAAAAATAATTACTTTCTTCTAGGGATTGTTTTCATTTTTATTTAGTGTTGCAAAATATAGATATTAAAAAAATGGGAAGCAGTTTTTTGTACGGGAGTGTGGCCTACACCAACACTCCCATGAGTCTATCTCTCTCCTCCTTAAAACAAGGTGACAGAGATGTCTTTTCACATGGGGAGGAGAGAGATAAACTCATGGGAGTGCTGGCGTAGGCCACACTCCCGGACAGAGATCTTTTTCCCTAAAATAATTTATTTATAAATGATTGCCTTTTATAACATCTTTATGGATTTTAGAATGAAGTGACAGCTCTAAATGTCCCTCTAGTGGTAATTTTAGAAGTGTGTTTCTTCTATCTGTCACTAATGAGAGTGAAGTGAAATGCTTTACTAGTTTTTTTCTTAATCTTCTTTCTATATTGAACATTAGTTAAAAAGATGAGTAGTTTATGTAATTCCACACCCTACCCCTACCCTTCCTCCCCACCCCTCTCGCCTTCCTGTCTCCTCGTTGTTGAACTTGGATTGCTCTTATTATTTTGCTCCCTATCTTTACCGTTGCACTCCTCCTATGGAGTAAAATATCGGATTACTCGATATTGGCGGCCTAGCTGGGCCTCACTATATTTTTGTCTTTGCACTGTGACTGCTCGAATATGTAGTCGGGCTTGCATATGGCACACATGGTAGGTTTTACAAATGGTCGGTCGGTTTTTGGGTTTCAATCAAGCTTCCAATTATTGGCCTAAATGGGATTTAAATGGATTAATGACACGTTTATCATTAAACAGGCTGTAAAAGAGCTACAAATAGGCTTTAAATGGACTGTGGACTGTAAACATGTCGAGCTGAGTAAATGGGGTCTAAAAAAAGTTGTAAGCAGGTTCTAAATGTGTTTAAAACATGCCGGGCTGACTCAGGCTAGTTAGTAATCGGTCAGTCCCAGTTAGGCGCCTGTCAGATAGCATCCTTGCATCGACTGAATATTAGTCAAGCCAAACTTGAGCCCGACACTTTTAATAAATGGACTGGGCTAGTTTTTGGTTTTTCCGATCAGACTCAGTCGGGTCTGCCGATGTGCATGGGCTTGGAATTGACACTTCTACGGTTCTACTCATGAGAGTACTGGCATAGACCACAATCCCGTACAGAGTTCTTTTATCCATGAATAAATAAATACAAAGCATCATGAACCCAGAAGAATAATTAAGTGGCACTAAAAGATTCTTATGTGACATATAAGTTCCCAAAATACAAGAAAAGTTAGCTTGATTGCTTAAAAGATTTAATTCACAAGGCTACCATGCCATTTTGAATCATCATGGGGTCACTTAAGTCACTTAAGACATCTTTAAAGTAATGAAAAGTAGTGCCTTATGTCTTACCAAAAAAAAAAAAAAAAAAAGAAAAGTAGTGCCTTATGACGTTTTCTGTCATAAGGCACACACTGTATGACACTTAAAAGCACCTGTCAAAATACCTTGTGATGTTTTAGATTTTTTTTGGTCACCCATGTAGGACAGAAAATTGTCCTTTTGAACATAATGGAGCTTAGTTAGTAAATTCGGGAACGGCAATTGAACGGGAACGGATACGTATGGTAATTAAACGGACTAGACGGTAATAATACTTTAAAAAAATTTGATTTCATAAAATGCATACGGTAATAATACGATACGTGTTTAATATGGGTATAATACGACATAGACGGTAAGAATACTTTTAAAAAAACGGACATATATTCATTATATAACATGCATTCACCACCTAATAAACAAAATAATATCATGATTTTATGAACTAAAATAAACACAATAATATAATGTGCTATATAACATCTCTAAGATTATCATTTAACATACCAAAATATCAATAATCTACAAGAAATGAATGTAGATTGTCTGAAAATGAGATGAGCAAGTTGATTACCTTATCATTAAATCATTCTTCCAACATTGCATTTCTTTCTATCTACAATGAGATAACCATATATTTTTAACCAGATGTGTTCTTGTGAAGGGGGATGAGTTCCCACTAATTAACCAACACAAGACAAGAGGGAGAGTTCCAGATATGGATCTCCACTGTACACATTAGCTATAAGAGACAGAAAAATAAGAATAAAATATAATAGAAATTGAGCCGTTCTCACCAATATCACACCAGATTCATTTGCTTCACTACCACCATCAAAGTTCAAAGACCAGAGAAACAAGAGTAGAGTACAAGACTTAGCTGTCACTTTGTTGAACGAAGATGGGGAGGATGATTGGAGATGGAGGGCGGCTACTGTTGCTTGCTACGGTTGGATGTTCAACGCAAATCGAAAGGCACGAAAGGGAAAGTGAAATCGTTTCCCTAAATTCTAATCTTTTGGGTTTTTTTTTTATTAAAAAAAAAATGTATAATACACGTATTATACGAGTATAATATTCGATCGATTAAAAATTATGTTTTTTTATAAAAATACTGGAAAATACAGGGACGGGAGTATTATACGTTCAAAAATTTGGGTACGCATATAATACGCGTATTTACTAAGTAATGGAGTACAAAAAACTATACTCCTGTAGGACAGAATCTGTCCTTTTAAAGAGAAATAGGGGGACTTATTAAAGGATAGAATTTTGTCCTCCCATATAACACAAAGCCATACAAGGTTATATGGTTCAAACTAGAACCAATTATTTATCCGTGGTTCAAAGCAGAACCAACAGTGACTGGGTCTAAAACCAAGAAACTAGATCAGGGTTTTTCAGGAAGGTCATGGGTTAATAGGCCCAAAACCTAATTACTTTTAGGATGGCCCAAATCTTTATTGGGCTCAACCTAAAGTGGGCTCATCAATTAATTAAATCCTATAATCAATTAAAACCCAAACCAAAGCCCATATAATAAGGCCCAACAAGGTTAAAATCATCTATGAGACTTTTTTACTATGTAATTTCACTTTTTTGGAGATTAAAGTGAAAGAAATTTGATTAGTTTAAAGGGTTCTCTTCTCATCCTCCCTAAGATGTTGGTCTTTTACTGCACTTCTTGTTATTTTAACGGGTAAATTTTTCCAAAATGACTTGCTTTGATAAATTTATCAAGGCAATTCAAATATCTGGCACATGGCAAAATGAATTATATGTGTGTGGAAACACTTGGAGACACATGCTAATACATAGGAGGTTATTTGATTGAATTTAGTTATGCAATTTGACACGTAACTAATCAAAAGATGATATACTATCTAGCGAATGGTCATAATTGCCTGATCATCATCATTCCATGTGAGACAATGAGAATGATTTGATAATCTTATCAAAGTGAACCATTCAAATAAAAAATTTCCTATTTTAAAAGAGAAATGGGAAATGGGAAATGATAGGTTGGATGTGTTTGTATATGGGAGTGTTTTATAAGGTTAGAACTTAGAACCATGTGTATCATTAAAACTAAAAACCCAATATCACTTGATTGCCTTAGCTCATTTAAGAGAACAAGATCATCAATTTATTAATAGAAGCTTAATTAGAAGGTAGTCCCCTTGGGTCAAATGACTTAGGCCACACTTAATTTCCTTAGTAGGAAAGAAATCATTTCAGCTTGAATTATATATATCCATAGCATTGGCATGCAACAGGTGATAATGGGATTAGGATCGTCTACGGCTTGCTGCCCGTAGCAGCCATAGCAGCCCACTAATGAGGTGCATCGCAATGATCGCCTTACCCCTGCTCAGGCAAGGGGCTCGGGCAGGGGTAAGGCGGTCATTGCACTGCACCTCATTAGGGCGCTGCTATGGCTGCTACGATCAGGCAGACCATAGACGATCCAAATCGGTGATAATGCCTCCAAAATGGACTCAAAATCATTGACTGCTACTACTTGTTTGTTGAAGAAAAGGCAGAAAGAAGGCCATTTTTTAGGTTCTTTACCAATTGAAAAAATTACTAATTTTGTATCATTTATACACATTTGTGGAGAATGAATATGAATCCAACAGACAAATGAAACCCTTTCCATTTCTTGTGGCAACAAAGTGCAGCTTTTAGAAACAAGATAAAATATGAGAGAGAGAGAGAGAGAGAGAGAGATTCAATGGTTTTGTAGAGTAGTAGCATACATATACAGTGTTTAATGGCTTAGAAGTGGTCAAATTCTCAATGGCAATTATATTTCCTACTTAAAAAGAAGTTTAGTAGCTCCTTAGTTCCTTTCTTACCTTTTGTTTTGGTAGGATAAAGTTATCAACTTGTGTTGCTCTCCACCAAAGGTTCTCCCCACTTTCTTTCCCAAAAATAAATAAAAATGAACTCTTATGTCCGACTATGGATAGAGATAGTGATACTCATTGCAGCCCATATTGAAGGGCTACTATCTAAAGTAGAACTTGCAGGCCAAGATTTATTTTTGTCTTTCTTTTTTTTTTATTATTTAACTTTCCTTCCTTTTGTGTTCTATGTAGGATCCATAATTCCACATTCAAGCTTTCAAAATAAAACCTCTTATAGTTCTTTAGAGTGATTTTCTTTTGTGGGGATCATTTTAGAACTGAGAATTAACCCATGATCTGTTAAGTACTTGATGATACGTCAAAAGTTTCAGAGTTGATGGAATGCGTTAAATCAAGTCCTTTAACCTATTCCATACTAGTCTGGCCCAATCTAACTCCCATACACTAGAGTGGACTCCATTAGACACATAACATGATCACAGTAAGAACAAGTAGAAGAATCAGGTTATTATAGCAATTGCCAAATACAACTGATATATAAAAGTGATTAACGATGGTTTCTATCTTAAAGGTCAAGGAATTTAATCAATTTGGAACTTTCACAATCCAAATTATGGAAGCACAATAAAAAGTACTTTGGCTTTAATATATCACGCAGCGCGGTGGCATTGTCGATTTTTTGATTTATAACAACAAATTAAATAGTTGAAAGGAGAGAATGAGAGATCTTGAGCTTTATGTTGGATTATGTCAATCTATTTCTTCTACATTGATAATGATACATATGAAACATTTGGTTTGTTCTATGGGATATACTCATCTCTAAAGTTACTTTTCTTTCATTCATTTCATTTATTTATGGGTAAAGTTTTCCTTCATCTATTATTGTGTCTACTGAAACCAAAAGTGAAACAAAATCTCTCTTTCTTGAGATTACTTGACTTTAGTGGACTGCTGCATTTCCTTGCCCTTTGCACCATTCATTTCATTGCTCATCAATGAAGCAATATATGTTTGAAATTTCCTTTTGTTTAGGTCTTTTAGCACTTAAGACTGTGCATGAAGGTGGGAGTCTCACAGTGCTAAAAGTTTTTAAAAAAATGTTCTCAGTTGTGGTACATCCTTCTGGTCTATACACTTCACCTAGAAAAATGAATTTCTTCTCCTCCTTTTGGTACATTGAATGTTCCTCAAGGAATAAAGACCATTCAATGTAAAAGAATTTGAGGAACACCATCTCAACATTCCGACAAGCTAAACTTTGGATTTTTCTATTTCTCGTCCCATTGAATATACATCTCTTGCTAATTAGTTGAAAGGAAAATTCATATAAGAAAATCAAGAAATGGGCACCCAACAGAAGAAAAAAAAGGAAAATGTGAAATAACCTAATAATTGCAATTAATTTGATATCAATCTTAGAAGTAAACTTTATTAATTAGGAAATATCTTACATATCTATCAAGAAAATTTTAGGGCATGGAGAAAGGAACTTTCTTCATTAGCTAGGGGGGGGGGGGGGGATCCATGTGTGGCCTATTTTAGATTAGGTATAGTAGAACAATAATGTTTGGAAAATGAAGTGTAGCACTACATAGAAGAGATCATGCATCCACTGCTACAACTAGGAGCATCTTTAGTGACTTCCACTTGAGGTTCTAGTGCTCTACCAACTCATCATAGTAGTGATTGGTGTTAACAGATCTATACAATTTTTTTTGCTTTTTTAGTTTTTGATAGAGAGATCTATCTACACATTTGTTGCCCATCCAAATAGTAGCAATGATGGTCATAAATTTTTTAACCAAAATGCTCTACCAATTGGATGGTTTGAATTGATGCTTAATCCATCATTGGTTTTTGGAGTTAGGCTCAATCATCCTTTAGAAGGGCAATCAAAAAATAAATAAATAAATAAAGCAAAGTTCTCTAACAAACCCTAAAACTGCCCTAGAGTTGCAATTCTTCTCAAATCCAAGAATGACAGGTGGGGAACAAGAAGAAGGAGAAGAAGAAGTGGGCTTCATTGACTCTAGAAAGCAAGTACCCAATAAGCCACTTTGGATTCCCTTTAATTTAAGGTGGGATATAGAAGATGGGTTGGTAAAATAAGATTGGACAGATGTGAGATGACCCTTACTGGCCTATATCAGTGAGACAAGTTAGGTCATTTGGATTAGAGCTAAAAGCAGACACATAACTACCCAATTCTTCTTCTTCCCTGAAATGGGTTCCTTTTCTAGTGAAGCCCTAAAGTTTGGAGGTTATGTAGCTCTAAGGACAAAAAGTAGAGAATGACCCATCCCCTAATCCTCTAACCATCATCTCATTTATCTGATAAACCCAAGCAATAGGTATAAAAGCTAGCCCCTGGCTACACATAGTGGTTTAGGTCTTGCCAAGTTTTGGATTAATTGACAATTAATGCAAAGCTTATGGACCAGGTAACCTACACTTTCTCTGGATTTGTCAACTATAAAAAGGAAAAAAGGGGTTGTAATCTATCTTAAATTCTAGTTTGTCCTCTTCGATCTAGAGTCCAATTACCTAACGAGGGTGACGGTTCGACCCCAACCTTACTCCAAATTTTTCAAAAACTTGGCCTCCACGGAATCATTTCATCTTTTATCTAAGTTTGTGTTTGTCACATTGGGTCATGTCATATCCCATCTCATACCACCAATTCCCATTATCAAATCATGATACACAACTCTAATAGAGGAAACCTCCTTGTACTCTTATAAGCCTTGAGGAGTCTTGATCTATTTTCCACTTTGGACAGCACAAGAGGCGGAGGCAAGAGGAGTTCTCAAGGGATTGTAAAAAACAAGATAGTTAGGAATCACTATCGTCACCGTCCAAAGCTTGATTGACATGTTGAAAAGAGATTGTTAGGTATTTGATTGGTATGTCAAAAGCTCCAAAGTTGATGGAACGTGTTAAATCAAGCACTTTAACCTATCACATAGTAGGTTAGTCAAATCTAGTGCTCATACACTAGAGTGGACCTCATTATCTACAAAACACCAATTGTGCAGTATTATTAAATACTTGTTCTTATCAATCTTCTTTTAAAAAATTGTTTCACTTTCAGATTTTCTAGTTTAAACATTTTTTTTTTTTTGTTTTGAACAAGTTTACCTTCAGCCATGGTCTATGGGAATCTATTCACCTAGGCAGGTTCTAATGTATAGGGAAAGTATTTGGGAAACATACTAAAATCCTATAAGGGTTTGTGAAACCTAGGATGGTGGCTGAACATTCATCGAGGGTGGAGAGAAACTTTTTCCCTTTTTCTTTTTAAAATAAATGGAATTCTTGTGCTAATCAAAAGGGATGTAAGTATGTAAACAGGTTGATCTTGGGTCAGGATAAGGACCGTACTAGGGCTAAGGAAAATCCCAATTACTGTAACAATCTAGCCTCGGGGCAGACTCGGACTGGCCCGACAATCTTTACATGCATGTAAATTTGTATTATTAAAACAAGTAAATATTAGTAAATAATTGAATCAAATCACACCTTATATTAATGTAAGATCTTAATATTCTAACTATCTTCCAAAAATTATTTTACGACTTAAATATAATTAATAATAAGATTTATTAGTATATTATAATGGATCGATTTTTCTTTCATTCACAGTGAAGTGAAAATCTCTTCATTCATAGGTTATGATGCTTGGATGAGACTTTGGAACCAATGTTGAAGGGGATTTTTATCCTCTCAAGTGTGGTGCACTGGAAGGTACATTGCCCAGTACACCATACTTGAGAATCTAACCGTAAAAACATGGACAGTGACGTCTTTTAATCTTCCCAAATATAGGGTGGACGGTTGAAATAATTCAATATGATCAATGAAGTGGAGGGGATCAAGGAGAAGAAAAGATGAATGTAAGACTTAAAATTATAAGAATGGGTTCAACCCTCCTATATGACGGGTTTCGGTAATACCAACCCCACCCCACCCCCCCCCCCCCAACAGCCGAAACTGCACACGGGTTGGAGTGAACCCTCCCCCATTAACAAATTATTAGTCAGGTACTATTGACTTCTGAAGGGCCATCAGCCACTTGATAGTTTGTTCAGTTGGATTTGGTTCTGTTCTTACAAGGACTGCATATTTATTCAGACCATCCAATCTCTCTCCCTCTCTCCCTCGTGTGTTGGGATTTTTCTTTGGAAGGGGGGGGGGGAGTTATTGCATGATTGCATGGTTTAGGTATTTTGACAACAGAGATCATACTTTCTATTGTTCGGTTGATCTAACCTCCCAACCTTCTTTGCTTAGCTTCCATTTTGTATACTTTCCCTGTTTTAACTTCAAATGAACAGTGAAACAAGGTATAAAGATAGCAGAGGTCCTTGTCAAATGATATATCGAATATGGAAAAGCTGGGAAGACGCGGCAAGTAAACGCAGCTGGAGAGATGCCGAAGAGAGAGAGAGTAAATGGAAGCAAACAATTTGTTGGAATTTGCGAGCTTTTTTCCATGTAAAGGTCAAAAACTCCACGGCTCTCTTATTGCAACTTCAAAAAGGAAAGAAAAGTACTTAAAAAGGGAAGATGTCGGCTTGTCTTTTCCGGGTAAACAAGACATATTATCAGAAGTATGAAGCCATCAAGAGGGATTGGTATCTTTCTCTTTCACACATCCCAGGTCCATCACTCAATGGAATGTACATATGAGCGGAGCATTTGCAGTTCTGGCTCTAATCCTTTATGACAATTTCTATTAGCCCATCCAGCCAATTGTACATTGTACAAACTTGGGAATGCATCGATCATCCTCTGTAGGCCTACCAGTTTTTTGTATATCCACACTTGGGAATGGTCTCAATACATTTAGTCCAATGTCCATCATTGTGAAAACTGCTCCAATGTGTAACCATCTACAAGAAACTCCCACTTTCCTCATTACATTGTTAACTGTATGACCTGAGCATTCCGAACTCCACATAATAACCCCTTCAAGGGAAGGTCTATAAACTTGTGCAAATCACTCTGGTGATTCTTTTCATATCAATCCCAGCAATTAAGACGAACAACAGAAGAAAAAGAAAATCCAATCCAAGCACAATGGTAGTATATCATCCTGAACATAATGTTGACTGCTGCAAATTTAGTATATAATCCAGATAAAATGGAGGGAACCGAAATTATCCATCCTCAAGACAGCTTCAGGAATAACAAACATATCACCAAAACAATCACCACCCATCATTCTCTGTTGAATCTTTTCTCTGCAGGAAAAGAGGGAGGGAGGGAGCAGGAGTTATGTGCACAATATGTAGATTTGTGGTTTCATACCCCACCTTCTGCAACAGCTTGAATTCTAAAGGGTATAGGGCACATTGCACAAAGGGTGGGGGAGACAATAACACATACTAGTTCACACGCCAATCATTCATAGCATCAGCTAGTGTTCATAGAGTGAGGCAGCTTTATACCAGGGAAAAGGGGTAAAAAAAATCTTTGCATTCTTTTTAGCTGAAGACTTTTCCTTTTTTTTACACTTCTGAACTAGATTAAAACGAAATTGAATTCCTCCTTCACATGGCCAACACTGACATGACATACAAAGGCAGTGCATCTCCTCCATCTTGAATGCAGCTCACACTTTTGCACCAAGGAAAGACTGCAAAACAAAATTAGCAAATGTAGCCTGAGTGTAGTATCTCAAACATTTCAAGCAAATATTGGGTATTATAAATAAAAACCGGAACAAAAAGCAGCTTAAAAATTTGTCATTGGATGTCATCAAAGCAGAAGCAGCAACATTCCCTTCGAGGGTAAAAATCTAATTACGTTAAGTAATTCAAATCCACAAGACAGGAGGAATGACAGTATCTTAATTGTTTGCGTTATTTGTTATTATAATGAGATGATTTCCCACTTATACTTGAGAATTGCAAGTCTTGACAGATAATGACTGAGCAGTTACTTAAAATCTAGACATCAAGAAGCATATAAATAAATTGTAAGTATATGCTTATGCATGTATATAATATGATCAGTATCTTTTTATCATTTATACGTTGGATATACAATAAAATGTATAAAGCAGAGGGGGGGTCAAACATAAAGCAAATAAAATTGGCATTGTCAACATAGAAAGAGGATTGACCACCCACTAAATTAAGAAAAAAGATAAACTCAAAGAATGAACTGGAGAAGTGACAAAACTATATAAAAGATGAAGATAGAAAATCTTCTCTAAATCAGGATCACCATCAGAGATGAGGACATGTTCCCTGACAAATTAACATTGAAGAAAAACGAGGTTTTTTTTTTTTTTTTTGGGGTGGGGGGGGGGGGGGTGTAACATGGAAACCCATGCCGTAGAAGAATTGCTTCAACAGATAGGGAAAAAGTAATGCTGATGGTTAAACCATCACATGGAACACAGATGTCACAGATTTGAAAATGAAGTAAAACCCTAGAAAGATGATCGATGAATGTATCAACTACAACATGGGCTTGACAAATCAAGATTGGAACATTCAAGTATCACGGGGATAGGAGAGAACCAAGAATAAGGGAATTTTGAGAATTTCTGTTTCTTTTTTCACACTTTTGGATACTAATCAAGAATAAAGCAAGCCCACAAAAGCAAGCCCATAAAAAACTTGCCAATTCACTCCATATATCTTATTGGCATCTCGCTTAAAACTCATCTAGTCTCCAATAGTCCAATGTACACTCCCAAAACTATTCGCCAACCCCCCACCCCCAACATAAAAAGAAAGAAAAGAGTAGTCTACCTCAAAAAAAAAAAAGACTAGCACACAAACGCTAGTCATGAGAGAGAGAATTAAGTGTTTTTTTTTTAAATAAATCTTTTGAAGGTTCCAGCTGCGCGAAGTTCTGGTGCAACATTGAATGTCTCAGCTACTTCCCAAATGGTACATTACTGCATAAGAGAGTACTCTAATACAAAATATAGCATAGACAGCCAGTCAACCTAAATCCCAGATTAGGAATCAAAGTTCAGACTGGCTGCTCAACAGGATCAAATCTGAACTATTTTCTGGAGACATCAAGATTGAAAAGGCTTGCTGGTTTGCTAATTTCAGCAGCCTATGATGGAAAAGATAGAAAATGAAGAAAATAAGAAAGAGGAGATAAGGGGCTGTTCTTGGACTGTGAACAGTACCAGTGATCAGTAACTTGGAGAAAAGAGAAGAAAGGGGTAGGGAAGAAGAGTTCACAGCTCATATGCACTATCACAATTAAACTCTTATTCAACTGTGTAATTTGATAGAGGGTTACGTCCTTACATAAAACAACTCAAAAGTTAATGTTTTGAGTACATTTCAACACTTAAACGCCTAGATATAGACAGAATTAAATAACTAGTAAGTAACCTAATGGAGTAAAACACAAACCTAACTAGATTAGCAGTAATGAGACTAATTATAGATACACTACTAGACTAAAACTACTTAATCCCCAAGGCTAAGAGGCCCCCCACATACTAGAATACTAAATTCGTGTACCCCCTATGGACCTAAAATTTAGGCCTTGTAGTTAAGCCCATTACAAATAAAACTATTTAAAATAAAAAGTCCATAACCAAGTACTATCAACATAAGACCAATATTTGAACCGGACCTGCATTATTATGGCAAAAATGTTTCAAGTAATAACAGGTACAGTACATATTACACAGGATGTAGTTAGAGCAACAAAAGCAAACATTCCCAACGGCTTCAAGAAATTAACGTACATGGATAGTGATATAGTTGTGAAAGAAAAATTTGATGCAATATCTTCCTTGCAACTTGTCAAGGAATGCAAGAAAGACGTTACTATGTGTAAAAAGATACTAATCCTTACATGCCTCAATGACCAATCGCATGCAAATCACATCAATATGAAACCTTAATAGGTGATATGTCGCATGCTAGCAAGCATTGCTTATAAAAGTACTGGGGAAGGAATAAGGTTAACGGAAGTAGCAGCCCCAATATTCAGGACAAAGAGATAGGTAATAATATAGGAGATAGCTTTTAAAACTGACTGAACCAGCTGTTTGGGCCAGAAAAAATGGAACAGCCCCCTCAATCAGTTCACAGTTTTCTGGTCAGATTCATGGTTTTAAAGACTATAATATAGCATATGTCCATCATACCAATAACATATCATCATGTTCATTTCACTAAGCAGAATAAAACTCTCCTTACCTTTATAATATCCTGAATTTAACCAAAAAAATTGAAAAGTACAAGGTAATTCATTAGATAAAGAATCATCCATTTGATTACACTAGCAACAGAAATGAGAAATATTTTATTCATAAAAGAGGGGGAGGGGGTGAGAGTCTAAAATAGAGAGTGAAACATGGTTATACCATCTTACAAGTATTCTATTGGTTTTATTTTTCAGTGTCTAATATACCTTAACTCCTGCTGGTGGGGTTCCAGGCTTAGTTGTAGTGGTGCTCCCAAAATTGAACTTTGCTTTCTTTTCTGCAGGCTTTAATATTTGGAAAGAGCACATCAGAGTCTCATCGACACTCATCATGGCACCTGAATTGTCAAACTCCCCACAGTAATTAGGTGCTGAAAATATTGTTACAAGTTGCCTGTTAGCAAAAAACTCATATCCATCCTCCACAACCTGCAAAATATGGGAACAACAGTAAGTCGAAGTATTCTAGGATTGGTCCATTTTTAAGAAATAAACAAACATAATTTGACCTGGTGAGCGCGACAAATAAGGTCAAGATCATGCTTCATAAGAAATTCTGTCACTTTATCAGCACCAAAGGTATACGAGACTCCCCTATCATTCATCCCCCAACCCTGAATATCTTTACTGGGATCCGACCAGAGGAGATCACAAAGCAAACCAGTGTCTGGGACATCTGTCGGGCGCTGTAGGTTTCGTATTTGATCCAAATTATGAAGGTCAGGAGAAAGACCTCCATGCATGCAGAGAATCTTTTCGTCTATGAGAGCTGCCACTGGTAAGCAGTTAAAACAATCTGTGAAGACTTTCCACAGCCTAACATTGAATCTTCGCTTACATTCATCATAAAATCCATATATACGGTTTATAGAAGCACACTCATGATTGCCCCTCAACAGGAAAAATTTTTCAGGATATTTTATTTTATACGCAAGGAGAAGGCAAATGGTCTCCAGGCTTTGCTTGCCGCGATCCACATAATCTCCCAAGAATAGGTAATTTGCTTGTGGAGGGAAACCACCATATTCAAAAAGCCTTAAGAGATCAGAATACTGACCGTGAACGTCACCTGAACAGGTACAAAAGTACAATATGAGACACATTATAAATTTTCTCTTTTAGCATGAAATAACTAATGTTATAGAGCTGCAATGGTAGAAAAGGGAGCATAAATTGTTAGTTTTCTGTAAATCAATATGAATTGCATTTATGTATGAGAATCCCAACAAATACCACATGAATTCAAGCATGAATTATGGCTTGTAGTTTTGAAGTTTTTTATGGGTACAGACACCAACAGCTGGAACAATATAAACAAGTTCCAAGAGTCATTCACAAAGATGAAGCAGAAAGTTTTTACCAAGTTGCTTGCGTAAAGCATAAAGTTGCACTTTGAATTCTATGGATTAAACTAGTATATATGCTGACAGGTTGGAAGTTTTATAGCTGATAAATCATCGGCAACATCAGATGATTCCCAAATTTATCAACCACATAAATGGGATATATCAAACTGACAGCCTCAAGACTTTTAGTCCATTAGGAGAATATACTCATCATTAAAGAATCTGCTTGAAGATAGAAAATTGATTGCAATAATTTACAATGCCAATCTCCTGAGAACAAATTACTCTTATTCAGAACTAGTATAGATTCTATTTTCCCCTTTTCTGATATATGTAAAGCTGCAGAATTATTAATTTTTTTATGCATCTTATGACAAATATTTTGTAATAAAGGAAGAGCTGTTGCAAAAGTAGAGTAGGCTAATCCCAAACCAGAAAATCCAGCAAGACTAGCACTCAACAGCAGGATCACAGAATAAAGAAGAAGCAGAATAACAAAAGGAGAAAATGTATATCTCTCAGAGCAGAAAACTCAGAATGGTCTAGAAACCTGGTTGATTGGTCTATTGTATAGAAGAATAGGCAGGCAGAATTGACAGAATCCTGATAACAGAATAGGGATCTGCATAGAAGTCCTACTGCTACTAGGCTAATTAATAGCAGCATTAAATCAATAGTGGGCGTCCAGTGCACAAGACTCTCACCACTGCAGGGTCTGGGGAGGGTCATAATGTACACAGCCTTACCCCCACTTCGCGGAGAAACTGTTTCCCGACAGAATTAAATCAACAGTAACGATCGGAATTTTTTAGGAAATATATTCAAAAAATCATAGAGAATGAAATCCGAATTAGTATGAAAACTTTGAAATACAAGTAAACAAGTAACTAGAGAGAGATTGAAGAAGAATGCAATCTGAGTACCACAGAATAGAATAAGTAATAATAAGTAGGAGGAGAAGAATAGTCGAAGAGAAGATAGAGCACCTGATTTGCAATAGAATTTAGAACTAAAAAAAGAGAAGAAGAAAGCAGTAGGCCTGATATTCTATGATCTTGTTAAGTGCTAGCCTCTAGCTGGATTTTCTGGCTTGGGATTGGCATACATTATTTGGCATCAGAGCCAAAGGTCTTAAACTTTAGCCAGATATGTCGTCTCAAGTCTTCCATATTCGTCTGCAACTACCTATTGGGAGCTTGGCTATGCTATATGTTGATAATGAACATGAGGAAAGTATTGTGTCGCAAGCCGTGGTGGACTTGGGTGCTAAGACTGATGAATCCCTTGATGGAGGCAACAGAGATTAAGGGATGAATTGTCAGGGATTAATCTTGTGCCGATGTGTTCGAAGTCTAATCTAATTCAGTGTTCAACCCCTCATCTCCAAACAAGCTTCGGAAGATAGGAGACCAGACTTCCGTCAGAATATCAGTCCTAACCCATTTGTCCAGGTCTAAGCTTTCAAGTCCAGTCCTGGACCTGCATCTTCTTAATCTGAGTACACCTCCAGGTCCTCATGTAAATTGCTTCACTTATGTAGTTGAAGCAGGATTCCCTTTGAACACCCATTCATTTGCAGGGAAATAAGGATCTTGTTCAGCTGCCGCATCATATTTAAAACAGGGAATTACGCCATGACCCAAGGAATAAGGATGGGCCATCAATTCTGTCAAGACAACTCTGGACTGAATCGACTGACATCACCTCATCACAATGCATGTCCTCTCAACACATCGTAATGGTTTCCTCAAAAAGATAACTAGCCTAGGACAGAAAACACCAGGGGAAAAGAACACCTTGATAGGCCAAACTGACATGTGTTCCCTACAGTTCCATTTAGCTGGAAATTTTTTGAAACCCAACCCAGTTAAATAACCAGAAACATCTAGGGACTGCTTGAACATGGTGTCAGTCAAGGTCGACTTGGATGACATAAGCAAGTAGGATCTGATATGTGAATGGGAGATGATTTGCATGCCCGTTAAGTTAGATAAGCATGGCGCCACCTGGTTAGTTCTCTCTCTCTCTCTCTCGAGAACTAAGTTAAATTTTGATGTGACAATCAGGAAAAGTTTTAACTGTGAGAGATTAAATTGAATGACGCTTGGCAGGTCAAGATCTAAATCATTTATGATGTCCAATATTAAATATGTTCTAATATCTCTTTCCCCACAGCCCCCCAATTCTCAAATCTGTCTCTCCCCATCTCCTCCCTCCCCACCCAAACAAAAAATAATGGCACTTACTCACCCAATTAGCAGTCTAAGTGGCATGTATGCCAATTCAGAGAACCTACAGTGACCAGTGGGATATCTGGTCTGGCATTTTGGTCTCTGTTTAGAGACCCAGCTGCTGCATAAGTTTACAACGTGGTGCTCCAGCAACGTGAAAAAATTTTAGAAAGTTAACAGCGAGAGAAAGAAAGCTTTAGAGATAATACCAGGTGTTGAACTCAGATAAAAATAAATACACATTGAGAAGGAGAGAGGCCGCCAGAATCAGTCAGATTACAAGGTCTCCAACAAAATCCCCTTATATAGCTTGAAAAGGGAAGGTTGCTCAAGTCACCGCCCCATTTACATGCCTTGCCATTCTATGAGTTATTTATGGATAATCATCACAAATCACATGCAACTGATACTTGATGATGGATAGTCCTAATAAACCCTGACATGAAGAACTTTCCTTTCTTCTACATATATTCATTTTTTCAAACCCAACTGTCACCTAGGGGATCATCAATTGTAGATAACTATTCCTAATGTATCTGCATATTTTTCTCTAAAAGACAATAAAATTAGCTTCAGTCTGAAATTCAGTCCCCCTAGAACGAAGGACTCACATAAACATTGTAAAAATATGGAGTTTTGGAATAATAGGATGAAAATATAAGATAATGAGCCATATGACAAATTCGAGATGAAAATATAAGAAGAGATAAGGACTCATATGACACATTCAGCACGCAAAATATAGTCAAGACAGATTGCAATGGGATAATGACAGTTATTGTAAGTACACTATGATACAGGCCAGAAAGTCACAAGTAGACATAAATAGCTGGTCTATGTGCATAGTGATAAAATTAAGGCAGAGCACAGGTGACAGGTTCTTTGTTTTGTCCAATCCTATTGTTTGGCCACTGCAACTTAGTTGCCACTTGGAAATGGGTCAATAGATAGCCAAATCTCTCTCCACTCAAGGAAAATCCAGAACATTTCTCCTCTGCGATGGAATAACGCATTGAAAAATTTGTTGAAAAAATGTTTTGCACAATGATTTGACAGCTGATAACACAAAGGGAAACGAGAGAGGCAACACAGTTGATCTACATCGCAAAATTTGATGTAAGGCCAATCCAGAGAACCCCCTAAAACCCACACAACCTTTACCCTAAAGTAAAGTATATATATATATATATATATATATATGAAGATTCCATCTAAAAATGCAGTTCTTTATGTTGATTATAAATTCTAAGCTCACAATACTCACACTTGTGGTACTATATGCAACAGCTGAAACCTTTCTTCTGCGGTAAATAAGAGAAAAAAGAGAGAGGACTGCGTTAAAACCCAGCTGAATCAGTCCCACACCCCTTTAAAAATCCATGTCCACATGTATGGACATACAATTTGGCAGGAGGGTTGCCAAACCGGGGTAACATAGCTGTGCTAATCATAGTCATCAAGGCTGCAGTGTCACCTACGCATCCAGGCTCTTTCTTGGGTCCCAGGCAACAACACGGACACTTTAGGAGAGAGGACTGCGTTAAAACCCAGGCATTGTTGTCACCTACATTGATTTATATTTATTGTATTGTTTTTGATGAATATGCTTATATTATAATTATATCCTATGCTTTGTTTATTATATATTGGTTTTTTCATATTAGGTCATTACTAACATAATTATATCATATTGCATTCATATGACTTCTATGTCGCATATAAGCATGATTATATAAAATTATGATTGCTATATTACATATAGTCATATACTGCACGCCTAGGTGCACCTCACCTTGGATCGCCTAGTTGCCGTGACACCTATGGTGCTAACATAGTGCTGCAGACAAATTTGATTGATCAAGAACCAAGAGTAATCTCTGAAATAGTTTTCCTACTATCAAGAATTTTCTGTGCTACAACTACTGAAGGAGCTTGAAAAAGATAAATATAACCACTCCAAGAACAAAGTCTTAGGCAGACAGATTTGATCATGTGAGTAGTTAGAAAGAGAATTGTAGTTATAGCATGGAAACCATAAAAGACCATTCAAAGAAACAGTATAACCCATGCAAAAATGAAGAATAGAACCCATTGCGTCGTTGGAAACTTGGATCCCTGAAATGCATCTCAGATGATGACCAAAACAACTCCTCAGCAATACAAACAAAATTTTTTCAATACCAAATCAATGCGAAAGGAAAGTTAAGAAACTTCAACAATTTCTGTAAGTGGTCAGTCTAGGGGAAGTCATAGTCTTTTAGAAATCAAAATAAAAAAATAAAAGAGAAAAAAAGAGAGTAATTGATATCCTCACTAACAAACCCAAGTGTATACTTGGAATCTTGGCAACTTAGTCTATGGGAGACGAAAAGAATCAGCCATCAGGTAGTCTAACCTCTTGAAAAGTCACAAGAGTTGCAAAGAATTTACAATTGAAAGGTGCGACAGCTAGAATAGGTTTGTTCTCATGAGGCCTGGAATATTAACTTATGCTGAAACAATATATAAAACTGGAGCAGATGTCTGAACTCCTGACGAGAATCTATCCATTCTTGAATATCTCTAGGGAACGACACAAAGTGCAAATTACACTTCACACACCACATGCAACAGACACAGCATGTTAACCACAGGCCTCAACCAAAATCCTAAAGAAAAGCCACTAAAGCACTCAAGCATCACACCTATTTTGTGTTAGATGCCAAATTGAAAAATATATATATACAATGATTACAAATTTTAGATTTTATAGAAGTTACACTGAAGCGCCGTCAAGCAACAAGGATCCAAACTCGTTTTGGTAGAATATAAGCACATTAAAACCCCAGATAAAAAACTTAGGAGTGAAGTCAAGGGTTTGAGGCTACCAACCATCCTGGATGCATATTCTCCATCAATAACTATTAAGGTGGAAGCACATCAACATTCCAAACAAGCCACCATCAAAGCCTTTAGTAAAATTATCATACAGCAATCCAGAAAGTGAACGCAATATGTTTCAAAACAAGCAATATAACCCATAAACTGGGTTAGGATTCCATCCCAAACAGCACACATTTAAAAGATGTAATTTAGTCAGTGCGTAACAGACATCCGACTCCTATCTTCCTTACTTAAGCACAGTATGAGTCCGAAATAAGCAATTTAATTCATATCCAGAAC
Organism: Telopea speciosissima; assembly: GCF_018873765.1. Classification (NCBI taxonomy): domain Eukaryota; kingdom Viridiplantae; phylum Streptophyta; class Magnoliopsida; order Proteales; family Proteaceae; genus Telopea; species Telopea speciosissima. The sequence goes on from NC_057925.1 coordinate 52,380,112, forward strand.
AGAAAAATCTTAAAGAAGTCCGAAATTGAAGGAAACCTGTTTCAAGTTCCAATACAGTCAATGAAATCCACAACTAAAAGAAGTATTCGTGGAAAGGAATATGAGTTGACGTAGAATTACCGCAAATCTTGATGGGCGCCTCAAGCTCCAATAGATTGGGCTGCTGCAAGAAAATGTCTTTGGATACAACACAAAGTTGCCGGATCTCTGACTCTGAGAGCTGGACCTGCTTCCCCGGTCTACCTCGAACTTCAAGAAGCCGATTGATTATGTCATCGAGAACAGCAGAGTCCATCCCTTAGTTGCCCCAAACTCAATCTCTGCCGCAGCGACGAAATTTTGTGTAATTCAAAAAGAAAGGGAAAGCAGAGACAAAAACAAACTTCGTTTTTACCCCTTCTTCTGTTGTTGATGATGAGCTTCTTCTGTTGCAGTGGTGTAAGAGGAGAATTACATCATTTGCAGAGGAGAAACCTTTATCTTACTTTATCTCTGGACTTGGCTTTTTCTCCCTTCTAAGAATCGAAGAGCTTTTGAGAAATTCCCCTCCATCGCTGATTTAAAGCAAAGACTAAAGATTCCTACATAAACTGTGAGAGAGAACGACCGATTGAGAAAGAGAGGACCGAATTTTGTTCGTTACTTTAAAGGCAGAGAGAGAGAGAGAGCAGGAGAGAGGATGGTCGCGAAGTTGCTGAATGCTGACCTAGAGAGAGTGAGAGGGAAAGCTCAAGTCTAGTGCGCAGTGCGCACGCTATGGTTGTTGCCTTGTTGGTGTCGCCGCCGGTAAATAGAAACCCTTTTACACTGGGACCGGTCACCGTCCGCACTAAGCTTTTTTTTAAGTTAGGCTGTGGTGAGGCCATGGATTTAGTGCACCGTATCGGATCGGGTATCGGCTATCTTGGAAAACAATACAATCACAGTTTGAGGTATCGGTGTCAGATTGCCTGGTACAGTCGATACTGAACGGTTTTGAAAGTGACTGATATTATATCGGTGAACCAACATAGACAAGGGGTAAAATATAAAAAAAAAAAACTCATTTTTTTTAAGAAAACCAATGGTAAACTTGTTTTTTTTTTTTTTTTTGATAAAAACTTAATATTATTGAGCAAAAGAATTAGGTTCAACCAAGGCATCCAAGGTACATAAATCCTGAAGCCAAATAGTGGAAATAGGTTAGACCGTTGAACCTGCAACCAACAGGGCCTTCCTGGCTAGAGAATCAGCCACAGGTTGAATTCTTTAGAAACAAAAGAAAAGTTACATTCTTCAAACATAGATGCTAAACTCCTAATATCTTGCAGGATAGGGTGAATCTCCAAGGGCACTGGTTTCGCCTGATCATAAAGCATAAGAACAAGCTCACGGTTGCCACTTTCCACATAGACACGTTCTATGCAATCTCCAATTGTAAATGGCAGTTGACCTGATACGACCAATACAGTCGATCTGTACCGATATCATATCAATATCATATTGGTTTTGAAGGTGACCAATACCTGATTTGATATCGTGCACTAAAACCATAAATACAATATTCATAGGATTGGCCCACATTGGGCACTTTTGCTCTTGTTTTTTTTCTAAAAGTCTGAATTTTTTAAGGGAAAGAGAACACTACCTAGTCACATGCAGTGCGCAGCTCCTGCATCTAGACACTAGGCCACGCAAAATGATCCATCATTTCCACCTTTCTATATGGGTGTGGTGAACATTACATGCGGCCTTGTGTCTAGGCGTAGGAGTTGTGCCCTCACACAACTAGGTAGTGTTCTTTTCCTCATTTTCTAATACAGTCTACCCTACCAGGTCCTACCCTTGGTCCGTAGTCCGTACCATTTCATCGATACGATATCAATCAAGTATGAGTTTTAAACAGTAAAAAATTACAAACGGACAGTCAAATAAAATGGTCAACAAAACAAAGAACGGTAAAAAATGAAAAAATGGGCAGTACGGATTTTAAACGTTTATATATCAAAAAAACGAAACCAAAATTTCGGCAATATTTTCGGTATCCATGCATTAACCCCAAGTTGAAGGTGATATCATGAAAAATGTTGCCCTTCGAATCATCTTTACATCGGTGAAAGAATCATGCCGATCAGAGTTCGGGAGAGACAAATATGATAAGTTAAGTCCAAGATCTTAAAAAACGCCAAAAAAATGAGAATGTATTCTAAACGCGTTTAAAACTCAATGCTTGCCGTTTGCCTTTTTTACCGTATGTTTGAGAGATATAAAACAAAACGTGTTTAAAATAGTAAAAAATAAAAACGCATTTAAAACAGAGTTTTAAAATAGAGATATGAATTGACCAATTCCATACCTCATAAATGCCTATGCAAGAACTTTGTTTTTTACTCAAATGCAGTAAATTAGAGAAGGAGTCAATTGCAAACCAAAAGTGTTTATCAAAATTGAATCCAACCGTTTAAATTTTAACCTATAAATTATTTTTAGATCGGTTCGATTTTAATTTAAAAAATAAAATCATCTATTAAACGATTTTACTAATCAGTCTGTTTCAGTTTTAAAAGTAAAACCGTTTATTAAACGTTTTGATTCAATTTTAAACCGAATAAAACCGATATGTTATTGAAGTGATTATACATACTATATCGATTTAAAAACTCAATTAGCCCTTGTATTTTACATTCGCTTTTTAGTGTTTTATTTTTATATTGAATGTAATTTAATTTAATATGTTTTTATTTTTTTTAAGTCATAATTTGAGCTTAAAATGTCGGTTGTGCAAACTTAGCAACATCAATTTTTTTTATTGGGCTTCAAAATAGGTTCATTTCCAATTGGACTTCGAATTGTTAATTCATATTGAAAATAAAATAGAAATTGTTTTCTATTTGGGATATTAGAATCGTTTTCATACTTTGAATCGACTCGAAATCAAACCAACTAATCAGAATCGAACCAATTAACACACTTATAAATTACCCTCAATTCTGCATGATAATAAAGGAACTTTGTCCATAAACTTTGAGATTTTTTCTAGGGGCATTGTTTTTTACTGTGCCGCAGTGTAGGTTTAGCCCAGGCACATGGGGGCGGACGATCACTCTACCCCCTTGCACAGGCTGCCCATGTGCCTGGGCGCATCCTGCGCTATAGCACAGAGAACATTCTCCCTTTTTTCTATTTTACCTTTTTGTTTCGTCTTATCTACAAAATTATCAATGCACAGTTATGGAAATTCCTTGAGATTGATATCTCGAGGGCTCATATTATTTAAAATATTTCCAGATAGCCCCTCTAGTGATCTCTTTTTGCAAGTACCTCGTACTCAGACTCGGAGATATGAGTCCCAATTTGAACCTGACTCACTTTGTCAATACTTCTATGGTCAAGTTTTGAAAATGAAAGTCACCCCGTGACTAGGGAACTTCTGGGTCCAGGTTACGTGAAAGACGATAAATTTACAGCCTTAATAGACGTTGCTGGTCTACATTCTGACAGGTTTATTTATTTGATTCTCTCCTTAAAGTGTCTTATGAAGCTTCTTCTATAATTTGTGCTTGCTCTTTCAAACCTTTGAATCTGGTTTCATCAAAATTTTGACCATCTGAAAATATCACTTTTGATGATAAAAAACTTGTTTTTGCTATGGTTTGATCATCATACTTAGCTTTTAGAACTAGGAGATTGCAAGACTCACTAAAAAGTTGAAAGTAAGGATTGAAAGTAACACAATCAGCTATTATGCAGAACTCCAGATCTACAAATAGACGCAGGCAAGCACATTTAACAAATCGTTTCATATTCTTGAAAGTCAAACAAATCAAATTTAATTTTTCTCGTTCTATCTCAAAGTCTCATTCACTTGAAACTCATTTGCCTTCATTTCTACTTTTCGTAATCGGGCTAAGGCATTTTCCAGTTGTTCAACGGCCTACCATGTCCCAAGTGACGCAGGATATACCTAGCGTTCTCCCCAGGACATGGAAATTGTATACCAAGTTAGTTGAATGACCGTCGCTCATAGCATAGCTCGCTCGATCACACTAATTACTCTACTTGCCTTCTTGGTGAAAGGGTTTAGGTTCAAGTTTAGGTGAAGAGCGAGAGGCCGAGAGCTCCATAGTTAAAAATGAGTATACACTGTGATTCCATCTGGTTGCCCATGAACTGTTGAATATTACTATTCTTAAATTCAATGTTTGAATTCTCAAAATACTCCAAATGACACGCCTTATCGCCCACATCTCGACATTTCCGTATTACATAGTCTACATTGTGTCACCAAATTAATCATGAGCATCACTGGATTAGCGTTCTAATCATATGGTTTAAAAGGATCTACCAAAATAAAATATTCTTAAGGGTTTAGGAAATAAGAGGTATGATGATTCCAAAAAAATTAAAGGGATTTTCTTATTGACATCCCTCGTGATGTCACATATATATATATATATATATTTTTTATAAAGAATGGTAAATGATTGGTGACCTTAGCTTTCCCTTTTAATTTAACACACAATTTTTTTCAATGAGAAAAAATACTGTCATTTCACTGTGCACTCAAAAAAATGTGTGACGATGACAATTTTTTATCTTCATAAATGATAAATTTCTTTCAAATTAGTTTTGAAAACCCTTTTATACACTTAACATAAATAACTTTTAAGAATAAGACAAGGGACAATTGAAATAATATGTACGGTTCTAAATACACTTATGGATGTGTCATAGACATTCCCAAAATTAAATAAATAAAGAAAAACGAGAGAAGCAAGAGGTTATATGATTAATGGGAAGGCTACAAATCATGTTTACCAAAGTGTACAAAATTTTTGGCTATGATGGGAGGACATAATTAAATATTAATCCAGTTATTAGATTAATTAGATTGTCTATGATGACCTATGCTCTCTAAGATCAACACGGTATGACAAAGATAATCAACTAAGCAGACTCATTAGCCGCGTTAAGGTCTTAATTAAATTTTTAAAGAGAGATTATGAGAATTCAACAAGTGGGCTCTCTCTATAGTCTATAGCCTATAGTCTATACTTGATTATATTGATTAATTAAACCATGTATAGTAATTAAATAGACATTTAATATAAAGAAACATAACTATAAAAGTAGTACCCTTTCTTCTTCCCCTCCCGTACTTACAACAACAATGATAGCTATACTTTTCACCATAATTCCTTGACCTTGCAAAGATAACAATGAAATTGGCATTCAAGACCAGTCAAACCAGACAATACATTAGTAGCCTTATTTTGAATTGTTGAATGTTATGCTAAAAGTATAAGGTTTCCTTTATATTGGCTGGTTGTTCATGTCTATAATTTGAATGTAGATCAACTTTGAATCTATTTTTGTTGGATATGGATCACCTAAAACTTCAATCAATGGTTGTCTTGATGAGCTTTAAAATAGAATTTTGAAATTCCCATTTTACTCATATGTTCATACCTTAATAATCTCTCTTCTAACATATCCCACCCAACCATTTTATTGAACCCTCTAGGCTAGATTGGGAGAAACTAGCAATGTTGGATGGTGGGGGCAGAGTTATATTCTAAGTAGTCAAAAGTAAATGGATAGGGGGGGGGGGGGGTCTCGGCTTTCACTGCCTTGAAGAAGTCAATAGGGCAGCTCTCCTTAAAAGTCTATGGGCCTTGGCCTCTTTTAGGCCCTCCATTTGGGTGGATTAGGTTAAGGCAAAATGGCTCGTCATAACTCCATTTGGTCTATTTCCACTCCCCTCACTGCCTCTCCGACTCTTAAGGACATCTTAAACAGTCATGCCCACGCCATCAACCATATCAACTAATCTTTGGCACGACACGTGGCTTAACAACAAACCCCTCTTCCAAGATGGTCTTCTCCTCTCTGTTGATGTGGATCGGTCCCACCTCACCAAGGTGAGCTCCCTCCTCTCTAGTCTCTGGCTTCCTTCCCTTCTCTTTGATATCTTCATCCAAGCCAGATGGGACCAATTTTTCAATGTCAAGATCTTTCGTAGATTGGGCTCTGATATGGCTATTTGGACTGCCACCACCCTTGGAAATTTCACCTTAGCCTCAACTTGGGAGACCCTCCGCACTAGGCCCCCTCTTGTTTCTTGGGCCCACCTTTTATGGTTTCCTTAGTCCACTCCCAGATTCAGCTTTGCCACCTGGCTTGCTCTAAGGGGCTACCTTTCCACCCGTACCAGGTTGGCTTCTTGGGGTTCCATTATTGACACCTGATGCTGCCTTTGCCTCTCCCATCCAGAAACCTTTGATCACCTATTCTTCAATTGCCCCATCTCTCATACAGTTTGGAAGTCCGTCCTTACCTTTAATGGCTTCTCCTACTCCCCTTCTCCTTCTTGGTCTGAGGAAGTTTCTTGGATCTCTCATTTTAAAGGCAATTCATTGTGCCAACAAGTGAAGAAGTTCAACTTTTGTGCAACCATCTACCGTCTCTAGATGGAGAGAAATAATAGATGCTTCAATGACACCAAGAGTAGGCTCGAGGAAATCATTCACTCTATTGTCCAGGACACCTTCCTCAGGTTCTTTAACTCCAAGATATCTGTTTCGGATAATGTGCATAACGTGGCCTTCGTCTTTTGTGGGGAATTGAGCCTATCTTCAGGATAAATAATACAACCCTCCACCAATGACAACACCCTCCGCCTGATTGGATGGTTCTCAATTGTGACGGTTCTATTCAGGAGGACCTAGGTGGATATGGTTGCATTATTGGGGACCCTAGAGGTAAACCTTCCCTCGCTCTAGCTAGAGCCACCACCTCTTCTAGCATTTTGTGAACTAAAATCCTTGCAATTAACAAAGGCCTTCGCTATGTTGCGCATATTGCGCATATGGGTATCTCAAGATAGTTGTCAGATCTATTCCCTCTCGACCATCAAAGTTATATCGGGCGAGCACCAGGCCCACTGGGCCACTTGGCACCTTCTTCAAGAGATCAACGAGCTTTCTCATCACTTCAGTGACATCGTTTTTGAGTTTTGTTTTAGAGAATCAAATCACTGTGTTGATTGGCTTGCTGTCGTTATGATCAACATCAATGAACACTCTTTTTGTATAGATAACCTCCCCTCCTCTGCATCTCCTTATTTGTAAAGATGCTAGGGGCATAACTTCATTAGGATGTAATTTTTGTCTATATATATGATCCTTTTCTACTTAAAAAAATCAAATGGATAATTTTTTTTTTCAAAAATAAAGTAAAAGGATAAAATGAGAATCTCAAAGAATTGTTAACATAATATAAGGGAACTAAGGTGATTATTTTACTTTTCTATTGAATCCTAACTAATATTTCTAAAGTATGGAAACTCAGTTAAATATCATTCTTTAATCAATGGATGATGTGGAATTTAATATATGGTGTATATCCAACATGAATCTACAACATTCATGTGATTAAGGTTGGGTTTGGTGGATTTTTTCACACAAAAAAACCTTAAATTACATGTTCGGGTGTTTTTTATTTAAAAAACAATGAAAAACAAAATTAATATGCAATTGAAATTGTAGTATGTTGTAGAGAATAATCAAATCTACAATTTTTAATTTTTGAGTTCTGCATAATGGGTTTTTGGAAAATAAATAGAGCAAAAATGATTTATGGAAGATGAAAATTTGAATTCGTTATGATTTTAAAATAATTTAAAACGAAAATATCCCAAAAAAATTATGGAAATTATATTTTATATGTAACATTTTAGGCTTTGCAAAAATTTAAATTTGTCACATTTATTAGTTGTCATTTGTTATAAAAACTCATTGGGGGAAGTTTTCATACGCGGCTATGTAAAAGCTGTGCATGTGAGAGGGTGGGAGTTTCGAAACATTAAATATGTGTGAGGGGTTTATGGCTTTTTCTACTTTTTGTGAGAGGGGACACGACCGTGCATGCTTGCATGGCCGTGTACGAAATCTTTGGCCAAACTCATTTTAATGAAAATTTTGGCTTTTATAAGGCTTAAATAATTTTTTTTAAAAAATGAGGAAATGCATGTAAATGATGTTGGAGTAAAAATGCATGTTGACTAAATCTTGAGTTTTTTGAGTTTTTTCATCATGTTGTTGAAGCCCCATTTTTTTTAAAAAAAATGCTTATTTATGGGAAAAATATGATTGTTTTAAATTGTAAGTATTAAAAATTACAAAAATAAAAAATAAAAATTGTGATGTATGTGAAAATGTTAGGTGATGACTAATTATGCATTAATTAACTAGGGTTACCACCCCAAAAACTTTCATATCTACTATTACCCCCCCCCCCAAAAAAAACTTTCAAACAACTGCTACCCTCCCCTGTTGCATACTAATAACTAAGTGACCCCCACTGTTACAAACCCGTAACGGAGGGGGTTAGTAGTGATACTGTGCCGTTGTCACGGAATTTGTAGGACGAAAATGCCCTTGTCCAAAGTGAAATAAAACAATCTTCAAAGGGTTATTTTTTTGTTTTCTTTGTCTCAACGACCTGCCCTCCATAGGATTTAGGATGATTTACTACTATAGCTACTCTCTTTCACAGAAACTGCGTTCCTTGAAGGAGAACCAGAACCCTTTATTATCTCATCTTCTTCATCTTCTTGTCTCCCTATCCATATCCAACACTTCGCCATAGATACCTTTTCTTCTTTTGATTACCATTTTTGAAGCCAAATCTGTATAGAAAACCTTATCCCTCTTTCATTCTCAATCTCAATGATGTGGTTATTGCCTTAGGTGAGAGAGAGTTTGGATTGAATCGTATAGGTTCAGACGTTAATGACTGAAAATGGTGAAGACAAACTCATCGCTGTGGCTCTCCACATTGCTAAGACTCTTGGCCGGACCGAGACCATGGCTGATGACATTCTTCAATTCTACTCCTCCTCCGACGGCCGCTTCTCCAGACAGAATTTGTCTGAGAAGATCAACAGCGACGATCCTCGAAGTTATGCTGCCTTGGAGCAGACTCTGAAATCTCTTGATCGTCAGATCTCTCAGTATGTCTTGGCTGATCAGCCCATTTGGTCTGTTTCCGCCGATGCCTCAGCCTTCCTCAACACCATTGATGAATTATTCTCCACATCCAGGGATTGGAATTCCTTAGCTGGCGAGAAATCCATTGCTGCTTGTTTGGATCGCATTGTTGAACTTCTTCAACAGGCGATGTTTCGGCCGCCGACGAAGTTCTTTTTCCTCCGGTTTGCTGCAATAGGTGAAGTGAAGAGGAAGTGAAGGTATAACCCTTTGAAGATTATTTTATTTTACTTTGGACGAAGGGCATTTTTATCCTACAAATTCCGTGACAACGGCACGGTATCACTACTAACCCCCTTCGTTACGGGTCTGTAACGGTGGGGGTCACTTAGTCATTAGTATGCAATAGGAGAGGGTAGCAGTTGTTTGAAAGTTTTTTTTGGGGGGGGTAATAGTAGATATGAAAGTTTTTGGGATGGTAATTATAAAAAATTTCACTTTGGACGAAGGGCATTTTCGTCCTACAAATTTTGTGACAACGGCACAGTATCACTACTAAGCCCCTTCGTTACGGGTCTATAACGGTGGGGGTCACTTAGTTATTAGTATGCAATAGGGGAGGATAGCAGTTGTTTGAAAATTTTTGGGGGAGGGGTAATAATAGATATGAAAGTTTTTGGGGTGATAATTGTTAAAAACCCTAATAACTAAAAATTGAGTTTTCTTTAGGGGTTATTTATTTGACGGACCTAGTCCCACAACATTCCCACCCATCCTGCCCTTCAAACAAACGACCACTTACTTTTCAATCTAATGGTATGCAGAGACCAGAGTTGCTCTGCCTCTGGTTGTTTGTGCTTGCCTTGTCATTGGCAGGCCTTGGGCTTGTGGTCTTGGTTTTGAGAACCCCCATTGCACAAGTAGTGTGTGGCAACACTGCACCATTTCCCCAACTCTGCCTACACCCAGATATTTATCCTCTCCAGTTCCCTGCATGGTACAGTTTGTCCGGTTCCTTTCATAGGGGGCAGAAATGATCAGCTTACCCCTGCCCGGGTGGGGTCCACCCTCCTTTTATTAGAGGCACTAGAGAACTGTACCAGGCAGAGTACCTGAGAGGATAATTTTCCGCCCACACCCCCAAGTGCTCCCCCACTACATGGGGCTGATCCCTTGGGCGCTTACCTGGTGGCTTGTGGGCCCTTGTCTAGGATACAAAAATAAAAAAGCAATAAGTTTAATAGTATCAAATCTGATTTGAAAGGAATAAATAAAGAAAGAGTGAGAGATTTTTTTTTTTGGATAGGTAAGGCCCAAGGAGGTTTGAACTCCTGACCTCTTAATTGTAAGGTATTGGACCTAAAATAAAGGTCCCACCGGGATTCGAACCCAGGTCGCTGGATTCAAAGTCCAGAGTGCTAACCACTACACCATGGAACCATGTGCATTCCAATCATTGGGAGAAAGTTCCCTACACTGCCGAGTGCAGTTTTAGACGAATGAGGAAAATCCCTTTGGAATTTGACAAGAGGAGAGTTGAGGGGCATTATGAAATATCAACTCCTAATGAACAATAATAGGTGAAGGGGGTGTGGATCCGGCTCCTCTCCAAGGAGACCAGCACTCCAGGGTGTGCCCAGAGGACATCCAAGGGTTGGGCCATATCTCACACTTCTTAGAGCACATCTAGAGATGTGTGCAGCACAACCCAACTGCTTGATGCACCCTAAGCATGCTGGGCTCCGTGGAGAGAAGCTCAATTCATTCAATTTTTAAATTTTTTTTTTTAAATCGGTATTGTCCACTACTTTTTCCCACATATTAGTACAAAAAAGTATAAAATATTAATTCCCGTAATGAGAAGTGAAATCCAAAAAACTATGCATGCAGAAGAGACAAATGAGAAACATAGAAATCAAGAAAGTCTTAGTACAATTTAATTAGAGGTGGAAGTAAAGGTAACAAACAAAGAGTCAGAAGCAAGAAGCCACAACACTCACATCATGTCACAAAAGCTTCTTCTCAACAATGAGTCAAGTAGCACTTAAGGCAACAACCTTATTAACAAAGAGTGAGTGAGTCCAATTGAAAAGGATTGGAGAGTGGGTGATCCATCACATTTTGGATAGAAAACTCTGTTAGTTTCCAAATTAGTGCAAAAGTTGGACTATCTTCACCCAAACAAAACCCATAACCCAACCCCCCCCCCCCAAAAAAAAAAAAAAACCCAATAGATTATGGGAGCAAGTGCAAAGCTAGAGACGAGAAGTTGCTCACACGTTCTGAGGTCCAATAAATGGATTGGATATTGATTAATTACCCCTTGGGCGGCCTTTAATTGGGGTTAATTAAGCAGTGGGGAATTCTTGAAAGGGACTATAGACGTGAAGTGGCGGTGAGGCTAATTAATCTCTATTTTGTTTCATACTTAAAAGAACAGATACAAGCTTATAGTTATAGGTCATAAGTTTGAATGTTAGATGGATTTGGTCTACTTGATTAATGCGCTTCAGGGCTCTTCTCAATCTCAGTCATTCATTATCTGTTCACAGATAAAGGAGTGACTGGACGGTCCAGTTACAACCATGGTTTCAACAAGAATCAGAAATCAGATCGGTGAATCAGCCAATCCGGTGACTGATCATGATTTCGACCAATCCATGGAATGAGGTATCAGTATTGGATAAGCTGGATCGTATCAGTATCGGCTGAGGCCAATACCGATACTTGACAGATCCTGGATTGGGTATTAGTATCTGATCACCCCCGCCCCACCCCCAATATTAAAGAAAAGTAGGGGTAAAATTGTGTGATATCCCATTGGCCTTTTGTTTGTCTTTACTTTCAAGCACCCCTTATTGGAACGTCAAACTGTTAAGTTAGAACCTGTGCGCGGGCCTTTACCGGCCATTATCATAAATCATGGGCCATGAGGCCCATGACCAACTTAAGTCCAAATTTGAAGAAGCCAATGCTCTAATCCAGTCCATGTCTAAAATGTGTCCAAACTTAATCCAACCCATCAAAACTACCCATTCTATTTGTACCCATAAAACAAACACCATTGGCACAACTACTGAAGTAGTTGGTTGCCACCAGAGGCTCTTGCTAGGGTCTGGAGAGGATCATAATATACGCAGTCTTACCCCTGTTTCACGAAGAGTACGTTTGTTTCTTGACTTGAATCCACGATCTCTAGGTTGTAATGGAGCAACCTTACCGTTGCCCAAGGCCCGCACTCCTAACTCCCACCATGAATATTAGAGATTCTCAATTTTATTAAAGAAAAAAAATTGAAAGCTCCTGAGATTCCATCAATCTATTCAATAGACATGGAAATATAGGTAGTGCTTGATATAACTGATATGCCATGGATTACAATATAAGGAAGTGTGCATAGCTAGCTCTTCCTTTTGATCTCAACTCTGAAGCATAAAAGGCATAAAACCTATTAATACCTAAAACATACTAGAGCAAAGAGTAGTTCCCACTATAGTAGGATTTCTCATTGCTCCAAGATGTATACTATCACTTTACTATTTTTATTTTTACATACTCACTCCCTCCCTCCCTCCCTTAATAGTGATAGCTCTACTCATGATGGGCATGGGGTACAGGCTTGTGTGAAGGCCCAGGGCCAGGGTGCTTCTTCTTAGATGGACTGTGAGATGGCTTCATCTTCCTTGGCATTCCAGATAATTCATGGGCTTCTTCAAGCAGTTTCTGGCCAGGTTGGTGGTGAGGAGGACCCTTGTGCTCTGGTGGTGACTTCTTTCCTGGAATTGGGTGTTGCTGCTCGTGGTGGGAATCAAGGGCATCCTTAGGGTGAGGACCATGGTGGGGAGGTTCTTCAGTAGGAGGATTCTTCTTTGGTGGTTCATGATGATCATGTTCTTGTGGTGGTTTCTCAGAATGAGGAGCAGGTTTGTGATCATCACCATCACCACCAGGATGAGCTGGACCATGATCAGCCAGAGAAGGAATGGTGGCGAAAGCTGCCACTACAAGGACCAACAACACAAAGTGTGAGAGCAGAGACATTTTTGATTGAAGTAGTAGTTGTTGCTGGTTCTTCTTCTTCACTGCAATACAAATCTGGAAGAGAAGAGTGGGTTCATTTATAGTACACTTCTGCCTGTTGTAGCATTCCACGTACTAGAAAGTAGAGAAACACTGATACTAGAGAAATCTCTGTGTGAACAACTTAGCAAAGGCGGCCATGTCCGGCGATATGATATCACCTTTAATTTCTTTACCTTATCCCTTTAATACTAGATTTGGCAGCTTTTTCTCTCTCTCTCTCGGCTTCACCTTCACTAGAAAAAAGGTTTGCTTTCCCATGTCGGCATAGAGAGGGAAGAGAAGTAAGAACGTATTTGTGGAAGAAAAAGGTAAGTAAATTATTCCATTTCGTTGGCTGTGAGTTCAGGTAGTAGGAAATTTCATACAACTTAGATAGTAGCAAAAAAATTTCTCATGGACCCACCAACATTTTACTCATCCGTGATATGCTCGCATGTGCCACTTTGGCGAAATGTCAAAGTTTACGGTTTCTTTTCGGCTTAATTACAAACAGATGGAGGGTGTCACTGGGCACTAGGCATCAATTAAGCTTAATTTTCTCCACCTCCACCTCTCTAAATTCTCAAAGTAGTGCGTAAGTTGATCCGATGTAGACATTAAGTTAGATGTAGAGGTAACATTTTAGAGGGTAAAAGGGTATGGTGAAGTGATAGGTTCGGCTGCTCTTCCAATCAGTTCACTGTTTTATGCTTCACCACTGTGGCTCACGATTTAAGAATTAATATAATAAGAAGGTGGTGAATGTGGCGGTGGAGGGATTAGCTTGGGAAGCGTATCTAAGTATCTTAAAATTATTCTCAGAGACATTTCACATGAAAATAGTCAAGCTTCATGCATTTTTCTTAGATGTGTTAATTTAAAGATTTTTCTGGGCACAACCAGTGTGAAACTCGTACAAGTTTCAATTCAGATATCAAACTCTCGAGTTTGCTATAAACTTGATCTATCAATCAGAGCTAGAACTTTTATCTTTTCCTATGGCTCCACTTGGTTGCAAGATAAATTTTTTAAATCTAAAAAAGAAATTTTTGTAATCATTATCTCATGTAATTGTATAAATTACTTAAATTTTTATTTATTTATCATATTTAGTAATGATATATTTTACATTTTAAATCAAAGGGAAATGAATTTAAACCAAACAGAATTGAATGCAAAATAAATATGAATTTAATAATCAAATATAGAATGATTTGGAGTTGCTAGCTTATACAATCACATGGGGTAATGATTATAAAAGTTTCTTTTTTAAATATGAAAATTTCACTTCCCTTCCCTTTAATTCCCCTTGCAACCAAACAAAACCTACAAGTTTAAATAAAGTGCAGCCTTGGAAAGAATCTTGGCCTGATAACTTTTACCCTGGAGTTACATTTGGTTGCAAGTAAATAGAAGTGAAGCGAAGGGACATCAATTTTGAAAAAGAAAAAAAATAGAAAGTTTTTTTGCTTTTTTTTGGCCCTGCACCAGCATGAGGCCAATGTGAGCACATAAGAAAGCCTCAATAGGGGTGAGATTTCTATATTTCATGGGGTAGGTGAGTCATTTCACCCCATCACGTGTTTGGTTGTAGGAGCTACATGGAAAATTATCTCCTCCAGGTCCCCAATGCCTCAAATAAGGGGGGGGGGTTTGACCCCATACGGGCAGAGTGTTCGAGCAGGGGTAGGGTGGTCATTGTGTCCCCCTTGTTAGAGGCACTGGGAAACTAGAGGGGATAAAGATCGGGAGCTCCACTCCTCCTGGACAAAGTCCTATTCCCCCAAATTTTATAATCATGATTATGTAAACCTATCTAAAACTCTTACCATGGATATTTGGTATAGATATATTTTTCAGATGTAAAATTTGTTTTCTCATTCGTAAAATAAAATGAAATTTAATAATCAAATTTAGTACGTTTTGGAGTTTATTACACCCATTATGTGAGATATTAATAGACCCAAACAAGGAAAACATAAGACCATGAACACCGGAAGAAAAAACAGATAAGTGAACGAAATAGCCAGAAGAGACACTAAAAATTATGCCACAATGAAAGAATCCAAAACTGAATGGGTCCTCTTCTTGGATTTTTTGCCCCTACGTAGTGAAAGGAGATTCGGGCCCTCTTGTAAAGTATCCATTCCAAAGTTCAGACCGATGCGTAGACTCCTAGGTGTATAAAGGGGGTTATACGTTTGTTAGTAGCTGATGTATGATTAATCTCCCAACACTCCGCATATGTGACAGTCTATATTGCGGACACTTGGATACGGTGAAAATTTGCTTTGATACCATGTAAAGTTTTCATCCTAAAAGTTCGAATGTCAGGTAGAGGGACTCCCAGGTGTATAGGATTGTAAGCTTGTTAGTAACCGATGTGAGACTAATCTCCTAACACCTCTCAATGAGAGAGAGATGCGGAGAGGAGAGATGTGTGAGGAGGCAGGTGAGAGAGAAGGGAGTGAGAGGAAGACAAGGAGAAAGTGAAAGAGGGAGAGGAGGGAGGGAGGGGTTTTACATCCACTACTTTCTGTATTAAAAAGATTTACTTAATCTACAAAGTTGGTTAGTACTCATGCCACGCAAGAATAAAATAAAAGCAAACTTCCAAAATTGCCCCAACCTCATTTAATTGTTTAAAAATCGTGAAATTGGATGAAAGTGCACCTTAATTATAGGAGTAAAAGTCAACTCCTATTACCCCCTCCCAAAAATAGAATCGTATTAAAAACCAAAACAAAAAAAGAGAGGATGGTTCACCCACCATCCTAGGGTTTTAGTGTGTTCTAAAATACCATCCCGATACCTAGTCCCACCCTCTCCGACCCTGCGGTGAGATCTCATTCACCGTGGGTAGAAGGAAACTCCATCACAAAAAAAATAAAATAAATAAAAACGAGTGAGAGAAACAATAAAAATAATAATAATAATAAAAGAAATTTACGAAACACCCCCTAAAAATGGGCCGATACTCAAATCACCCCCTCATATTTGAAAATACTCAAATCACCCCCTCCACACTAACGGTGTTAGTCTGTTGTTAGTTATTGGTGTAAAAGGACTATTTTACCTTTGTACATTGAAAAGACAATTTTAACCCCAAAATCAAGTGGGATGAAGGACTAAAGCGTTTCACCTTCTCCAGCACCGGCACCGGAGCCATATCTTCTCCTTCTCCATCTCCGACCAACCTGCATCTTCAGGCAATTGATTAATAAAAGTCCTTGGAGGAGGCGACGATGTCTCATCTTCCTTCCTCAGAACTTCTATAGGTGTCGCCAGACTAACAGGGGTACCATTGATCTTATGAGGAGCTTGGGCATTTGTCTTAACCTGCAAACCACCCGAAGAAGAAGCAAATTTCGACTTAATTCCTCGACTATCCAAATTGTCTGATGCTCCTCCAAGCACCATTGATGTCTTCCCCGATGATGCCTGGGTAATGGAGAAGAATGCTGAGCTGGCAGCTGCGGCAACCATGATGGAAAGAATGGGACTGTCCAACACAATTAAAAATTTCATGTAGATTAGAACACTTCCACTAATGATTCTCCCACTCAAGCACCCAAAATATGAAGCCAAGTCTCAAATATTAAACATTCACCATAATCCATCAGTTTCTAACATTTTTCATTTGCAAACAATGTAAGAAATATTTCAAGCAGAAGCTCGAAAGAACCACACAAAGCTTCTCCGTTTCTGCTCCTTCCAGTAGAATATTTTGAACAAAGAGAGAGAGAGAGCAAGGTTGAATGCGGCGGATCTCAAAGGACAGAAATAGTTCCAAAGAAATGCCAGAAGACTTGAACCACCGCCACCGCCGCTGTCGTCTCCGAGAGAGAGAGAGAGAGAGAGAGAGAGAGAGAGAGAGAGAGAGAGAGAGAGAGATGGAGATGGAAAGCAGGTGGCCACTCCGGTAAACCGCAAGGGCTTTTGAAACCCCTGTAAACCGCAAGGATTTTTTTCTGGTATCCTTCACCGGCATACTGGTCACCGTATGAGTTTATCCCTTCGTCGGGAGTTGTAGAGCAGGTGGCCACTCCGGTTAACCACTATTTGCAGGTTTCTACCTGCAATTTTGAAACCCTATAAGTTGCAGAGATTAAGTTGCAGATCATGTGAGGAAGAAGATGGATATTGGGGGTTTTAGGTTCAAGGGTAAAATAGTAACTCTACATTTGGGGAAGAAGGAGAGGGAATATTCCCTCTTTGATTCTTTATTTTGATTAAGAAAAAAAAAAAAAGAGTACATGTTAGGTTTTTAGATCTAAGGGTAAAATAGAAATTACACTCTTCTCAAGGGTAGTTTAGGGTTTTCAAAAAATTTAACTAGCTGACTTCATCAGTTAACTAACGATAGGGTCTAATTTGAGTATAGGGCTCTAATGCAAGGGGTGATCTGAGTATCTGCTCATTTTCAAGGGGTATTTCATAAATTTTCCTAATATAGGGATAAAAAAGGTAAAGAAAATTGCGCCACTTTCCTCCTATTTTCCCATTGTGGTTTAAAACAGATTTTTGGGGCAATTTTGAAAGTTTACTTCTATTTTATTCTTGCATGGTATTAGTACTAACCAACTTTGGGGATTGAGTGAATCTTTTCAAAATGGGTAAGTAGGGGTTGTAAAACAAATTTGAAACCTATTTATTTTGTACTTTTCGTTTTTATCTAGTAGATATAAGAAATTGTCCCATAATTTTATAATTTTCTCAAAAAAATTCAGTTTTCTTCTTCTATTTTTTTTCTTCTGATTTTTGAACGGCTATTTATAGCTGAAGAGGAGGGATTTTCCTTGGCAAATTAAGAAACTCATCACTGAAACATTACTTTTTTCGCCAGTGAATTTCAAGATTCACTAGAGAATAATTGGTTTTCGTTGAAGAATTCTAAAATTTCCATGAATTTTGGTAATTTTATTGGAATCTTCTGGTTGCGTTTACAAACATTTTGTTTAAGGGGGCTCGTCCCCTTGGAACCCCATGAGCGCGTTGTTGCCCAGGAAAAGTGAACATTACTTCCTAAATTAAACCAAGATCAAGATTCACCAAACAATAATATTCGAAAGGGTTCTTTAATTAGGGTGACAAAATTTAGTGTCTACATGAACCTAGAACTTACCCAAAGAACTGGGAGGACTTTTACCTTATCCATTAGATTCAAATCTCTCTCATGAAAGATGATAACATTCATATATAGGTCTTAAACCCTTATGGTGGCAACTCTAAAGAAGAAAAGATGATAGATAAGAAACCAATTTTCCCTTTCTCCCGAGACCACTTACAAGGGACCTGACCTCAGGGTCCTGGTCTCTGGGATGGGAGGTCCGAGGTGCATTTCACTGTGTACATACACATGGTTGTTTTGTTTGTTTTGATTAGCTAGAGGTCCTCCCCTAATTGGCTAGCATGCTTTGTCTGTTGTTTCAAATTTATTGCCGGAGTAGCTGTAGATCTCCAGGTTCAATCCTCTTTCTCACTGCTCGCCTTGCTGGAGGACCCAGCGGAAGTTAGATCTCCATCCCCCGTTCCTCCCACTCTCAGGTTCGAGCCACTCTCTCACTCCTCTTTCTCTCTCTCTCTCTCTCTGTGTAACCATTTCAATGATATTCCAGAGGTTTTTAATGATTTCCCCATTTTTTTTTTCAACCCCAAACCCTAAAACCCACAGCTGACATTTATTTGCTTCAACTGCATCACAGAAATGGCAAAATCCGTCACTTCTATTGCCAAATTAAATCCAACGATATAGAGGCTTGAGAAGCAAGAAGTTTACCACTCCTCTGTACAGGTTTGGCTCTTCAATCTGTAATTCTTTTCTTGTATTTTTGGCTCAACCGAACTGATCCCCACTCAAATATTTGTTTTTTCATCTCTTTTTCAATATGGTTCAACTTTATTGATGTGATTGGCAAGATCTTTGACAATGAAATCCCATTAATTAAAAAACAATACAGCCCTTATCAAAGGCATCTTTTTCCTATTTTCTTATTTAAAAAACTGTTGGGTTTTTTGGTTGATTTTTATTTAGATCGATTGATGGGTTGGTTCAATGATTTAGTTTTGATCATCCATTTGAATGTGAGGTGAAGATTCTTCAAGTGTTGAAGTTTTTCAAGAAGATGAAGTCTTCAAGAGATAGAGACTTCTACTAAATGGAGGAGTTGAGTCTTCAAACTTCTAAGAAAGTGGAAGTAGTGTTGTCTGATATCCCATTTGCCTTTTGTTTGTCTTTACTTTCAAGCACCCCTTATTGGAACGGCAAACTGTTAAGTTAGAACCTGTGCGCAGGCCTTTACCGGCCCATCATGGCCCATGACCAACTTAAGTCCAAATTTGAAGAAGCCAATGCTTTAATCCAGTCCATGTCTAAAATGAGTTTACACTTAATCCAGCCCATCAAAACTACCCATTCTATTTGTACCCATAAAACAAACACCATTGGCACAACTACCGAAGCAGTTGGTTGCCACCGGAGGCTCTTGCTAGGGTCTCGAGAGGGTCATAATATACGCAGTCTTACCCCCCGTTTCACGAAGAGTTTGTTTCTTGACTTGAATCCACGATCTTTAGGTTGTAATGGAGCAACCTTACCGTTGCCCAAGGCCCACACTCCTAACTCCCACCATGAATATTAGAGATTCTCAATTTTATTAAAGAAAAAAAATTGAAAGCTCCTAAGATTCCATCAATCTATTCAATAGACATGGAAATATAGGTAGTGCTTGATATAACTGATATGCCATGGATTACAATATAAGGAAGTGTGCATAGCTAGCTCTTCCTTTTGATCTCAACTCTGAAGCATAAAAGGCATAAAACCTATTAATACCTAAAACATACTAGAGCAAAGAGTAGTTCCCACTATAGTAGGATTTCTCATTGCTCCAAGAGATATACTATCACTACTATTTTTATTTTTACATACTCACTCTCTCCCTTTATAGTGATAGCTCTACTCATGATGGGCATGGGGTACAGGCTTGTGTGAAGGCCCAGGCCCAGGGTGCTTCTTCTTAGATGGACTGTGAGATGGCATCATCTTCCTTGGCATTCCAGATAATTCATGGGCTTCTTCAAGAAGTTTCTGGCCAGGTTGGTAGTGAGGAGGACCCTTGTGCTCTGGTGGTGACTTCTTTCCTGGAATTGGGTGTTGCTGCTTGTGGTGGGAATCAAGGGCATCCTTAGGGTGAGGACCATGGTGGGGAGGTTCTTCAGTAGGAGGATTCTTCTTTGGTGGTTCATGATGATCATGTTCTTGTGGTGGTTTCTCAGAATGAGGAGCAGGTTTGTGATCATCACCATCACCACCAGGATGAGCTGGACCATGATCAGCCAGAGAAGGAATGGTGGCGAAAGCTGCCACTACAAGGACCAACAACACAAACTGTGAGAGCAGAGACATTTTTGATTGAAGTAGTAGTTGTTGCTGGTTCTTCTTCTTCACTGCAATACAAATCTGGAAGAGAAGAGTGGGTTCATTTATAGTACACTTCTGCCTGTTGTAACATGCCACGTAGTTGAAAGTAGAGACTAGAGAAATCTCTGTGTGAACAACTTAGCAAAGGCGGCCATGTCCGGCAATATCACCTTTAATTTCTTTACCTTATCCCTTTAATACGCCAGATTTGGCAGCTTTTTCTCTCTCTCTCTCTCTCTCTCTCTCTCTCTCTCGGCTTCACCTTCAGTCCTTCACTAGAAAAACAGGTTTCCTTTCCCATGTCGGCATAGAGAGGGAAGAGAAGTATGAACGTATTTGTGGAAAAAAAAGGTAAATGAATTATTCCATTTCGTTGGCTGTGAGCTTAGGTAGTAATAAAGTTCATACAACTTAGGTAGTAGCAAAAAACTTTTCTCATGGACCCACCAACATTTTACTAAATGAATATCATCCGTGATATGCTCCCATGTGCCACTTTGGCGAAATGTCAAAGTTTACGGTTTCTTTTCGGCTTAATTACAAACAGATGGAGGGTGTCACTTTGCACTAGGCATCAATTAAGCTTAATTTTCTCCACCTCCACGGTTCTAAATTCTCAAAGTAGTGCGTAAGTTGATCCGATGTAGACATTAAGTTAGATGTAGAGGTACCACTTTAGGGGCCGGGTAAAGGGTATGGTGAAGTGGTAGGTTCGGCTCCTCTTCCAATCAGTTCACAGTTTAATGCTTCACCACTGTGGCTCCCGATTTACGAATTAATACAATAAGAAGGTGGTGATTGTGGTGGTGGAGGGATTAGCTTGGGAAGGGTATCTAAGTATCTTAGAATATTCTCAGAGACATTTCACATGAAAATAGTGAAGCTTCATGCATTTTTCTTAGATGTGTTAATATCAAGATTTTCTGGGCACACCAATATGAAACTCTTCCAAGTTTCAATTCACATATCAAACTCTCGAGTTTACTATAAACTTGATCTATAAATCAGAACTGGAACTTTTGTATTTCCCTACCGCTCCCTTTGGTTGTAAGGGAAACTAAAGGGAAGGAAAGGGAAAATTTACAAATCCTTAAAAAAAAACTTTTGTGATTAGGGGTGTAAATTTGGCCCAGTTGACCCGAACCCGCCCGGAGCCTGAACATGGCATGGGCTGAAATATTTAGCCCTGAGGGCGGGTCAAGGCTGGAAACGAAATGGAATAATTCACTTACTTTTTTTTTCCACAAATACGTTCATACTTCTCTACCCTCTCTATGCCGACATGGGAAACCTTTTTTCTAGTGAAGGTGAAGCCGAGAGAGTGAGAAAAAAAAAGCTGCCAAATCTAGCATATTAAAGGGTTAGGTCGGGTTAGGGTTGAGGTCTCAGGTTAAGCTTGACCCGGCCCAGCCCAACCCAGCCCGACCCTGATTTGAGTTATACTATAAAATATATATTGATATAGTATATATATTATAAACTTGAAACGTCATCCACATTTTTTTATATAATATATTATATATGAAGATAATAAGTGATATAATACATTTTATTATAGTGTATTTTATGTAAGATTGATAATGTTCTCCCCAGCCGATTCCAGCTCTTGCATTTCTTCCTCCCCTCCCCCCATGATCAGGACCAATCAGGGTCAGCCCGGCCCGACCCTGGGGCAGGTCAGGGTTGGATTTTTTTGGTCCTGAGTCAGGGTTGGGTTGGGCTTAGGCCCAGCTAAGGGGACTTAGGGTTGGGCTGGGGTTTTATAAAGCCCGGCCCAACCCAACTCTATTGCAAACTTATTTGGAAGCATTACCCCAAGTGATTATATAAACTACTTAATTTTTTTTATCATATTTAGTAATGATATATTTTACATGTAATTTTTATTTTACATTTTAAACCAAAGGGAGTTGGATGCAAAATAAAGTGGAATTTATTAATTTAATAATCAAATATGGAATGATTTGGACTTACTTATACAATCACATGAGGTAATGATTACAAAAGTTTATTTTTTAAGTAGGAAAATTTCATTTCCCTTCCCTTTAATTCCTCTTGCAACCAATCTTTTGAAATTGCCCCAACCTCATTTATCTGTTTTAAAAACCGTGAAACCAGATGAAAGTGCACCTTAATTATAGGACTAAAAGTCAACTCCTATTACCCCCTCCCAAAAATAGAATTGTATTAAAAAACAAAATAAAAAAATAAAAAAAAAGATGAGTCACCCACCAACCTAGGATTTTAGCATGTTTCAAAATACCATCCCGATACCTAGTCCCACCCTCTCCGACCATGTGGTGAGATCTCATTCACCGTGGGTAGAAGGAAACTCGGTCAAAAAAAAAAATTACAAAATAAAAACGAGTGAGAGAAACAATAAAAATAATAATAAAAAAAAAGGTAAAGAAAATTGTGCCACTTTCCTACTATTTTCCCATCGTGGTTTAAAAAATATTTTTGAGGCAATTTTGGAAGTTTATTTCTATTTTTTTCTTGTGTGGTATTAGTACTAACCAACTTTGGGGATTGAGTAAATCTTTTCAAAATGGGTAAGTAGTGGATGTAAAACAATATTGAAACCTATCTATCTTGTAATTTTCGTTTTTATGTAGTAGATATAAGAAATTGTCCCATAATTTTATAATTTTCTTAAAAAAATTTCAGTTTTCTTCTTTTTTTTTGGATTTTTGAATAGCTATTTATAGCCGAAGAGGACGGATTTTCCCTGGCGAATTAAGAAATTCATCAGTGAAACATTGTTTTTTTCGCCATTGAATTGCAAGATTCACTGGGGAATAATTGGTTTTTGTTGAAGAATTCTGAAAAATTTCAGTAATTTTATGGGAATCTTCTGGGAACGTTTACAAACATTTTGCACGAGGGGTTGCCCCCTTGCAACCCTCAAGAGTGCATTGTTGTTGAGGAAAAGTGAACATTACTTCCAAATTTAAACCAAGATCAGGATTCATCAAACAATAATATTCAAAAGGGTTCTTTAGGGTGATAAAATTTAGTGTCTACATGAATCTTGAACTTACCCAAAGAACTAGGTGGACTTTTACCTCGTCCATTAGAGTCAAATCTCTCCCCAAAAAGGTGATAACATTCATGGGTCTTAAACCCTTATCTAGGTGGCAACTCCAAAGAAGAAAAGATGATAGATAAGAAATCAATTATCCCTTTCTCCCGAGACCACTTACAAGGGACCCGACCTCAGGGTCCTGGTCTCTGTGATGGGAGGACCGAGGTGCATTTCACTGTGTACCTACACATGGTTGTTTTGTTCATGCTTTGCTTGTTGTTTCATTTTTATTTTTGTTTTTGTAAGGTAGAATGTTCCCTACATTATGGAGTACAATTTTGAATAGTGATATGTGAGGAGGTGTGTAATTTCATTTTTGAGCTGGTGTTTTACAAAAGTTTTTCCCTTATTTTAATATAGATATTTCATTCACACACAATAAAAAAAAGCCTTACATCCAATGAAATGGAAATATACGTAGCTAAGGGAATGGGCCGGTGCCTAGCACAGTAGCACTTCCTTTTGATCTCTAACTCTCAAGCACACCACGCACGCATAACCCCTAATACCTAAAACACACCAGAGCAAGAGCTGTTAAATCCGTGCCCAAAACCCGGTTTGAAACGCGATCTGACCACCGATCTGGTTTGAACCTTTTGTGTAGAACCAGGAGTGGAGTACGCTCGTGAACCGTGGGTCATAATACTCAAGCCATCACACGAGATTGTCGACCAGTGAAAGGGGAAGTCCTCGAGGAAAGATCCACCGTCGAGAGATAGGGGGAAAATCGTCCACGAAAGCATATTCTTGGAATTCCCTTATGATAGAGATCCGCGGGGCCCGCACCTGAATCGCCCTTATCCACTTAGCGATGATTGGGAGTAAGTCACTATCCGAGTAATTCATGCCTATACATGACCATTAATAAGCATAAGAACTAGAATGGGCTTGGGCTTAGGAGCTTAGTCTCTTTCTAATTGTAACTAGAACTTAGGACATGGGCCATGGGCCATGGGCCCCAAGTGGATCCAATGGCCCAATGACTTAAACTAGACCTTGGGCTTATACCTAACCAAACAAGCTCCTAAGCAAATAGACCTAAGGACTTGAGACTAACCAAACAAGACCTAATGCCTAGATGGGTTATTAAAGACCCAAAACAACTATTCACCTCACATTACAATCCTAAATCGTGGAGAGGAGAGGAGAAAAAGAAAGAAGAAGAGGAGAAGAAGAAAGAAGAAGAAGAAAGAAGAAGAAAGAAGAAGAGGAAGAAGGAAGGAGAAGGAGAAGTATGGTGGAGCACAAGCTATCATCATCAACCCTTGGTGAGTCTCTCTTTCTCTCTCTCTCTCTCTCTTCCCTAATTCTATTACCTAGGGTTTGAATCGGTTGAGCACACCTTGAGTGCTCCATCTACTCAATTAGAAGAGCCATTAATGGCAAATCCTTGATGCTTAACTATGAAGCACCTAACCCTACCTTAAACCCATTCACCCTTCTCCATTTATAAACCCTAAGTTGGGGATTTACCTCCATTTATGGGTTTTACCAACCCTCATGGAAGATCGTAGATGTGTGGGTTTGAGGGTGTTAAATAACATTGATTAAAGACCCTTTCAAAATCCCAATACCCAAACCCATGAGTTTTCTTTCCATATGTATTTTAATGGAGGAAAACCTAATCGATCATGGGGTTTACAAACCCATGTTGGGTGTGTGCTATGGCACCTTGGTTGGAGTTGTTCTCATGGCCAAAAAGACCCCTAAAAAAACCCCAAAGAATACCCCATTTTAGCCCAAGACCTTGGGTGCAAAACCATTCTCGGAATGGCATGAGCAACAAAGAAGATCGTGCACGTGGACACATGCAAGTGCGGTCCCCGAGAAACTAGATCTGCCGGTGGGAAGTCGAGAGGGACAGCACATGCAAGTGCAGTCCCGAGAAAGATCTGCGGTGGGAGGTCCGAGAGGGACAGCACATGGACAGGCCATGCAAGTGCGGTCCCCGAGAACCTAGATCTCGCGGTGGGAAAGTCGAGAGGGACAGGCACATGATATAGCCTTGCTATATGTGCCGGTCCCCTATTTTAGCCTTGTTTGATAACTTATGGGGCCCAACTCTTCTAGCCCTAAGGCACTAATCTCTCCCCACGTTGTACACTCTCTTTAGGTTGGTGACCCGGCTCGGGCGTATTAGTACGTGGGACGGTGTACTTGGCATCTAACGCCGATTTGAAGAGCTCCGCATCGACGATTGACCGAGAATCGGTGAGTGAGTTAAGCAAACGTCTTAATTTATGGAATGTTTGTGTGTCGTATCTTGCGAACGCCATTCATGCATGTGTGCTATAATATATAATTATTGGTAAGATATAGGACGATATAAATGTTTAGATGTTGATAGGACTTTACATTCTTGTCTTGCGATATTATTTATTTTATTGTACTATGGTGCGAATGGTATTGGATTTAGTTATGGGACTCGGTGCCGGTTGGTGCTGGACCCGAGGATTCCATAATATGGACTCACTCATGGCATGTAGATCTAGGGCTTCGAGCGGGATCCAAGTGCCGGTGGGTCTGGGCTTGAGATTGCCGTACTTGAAATTGCATTAGAGTTGTCCATTGCATTAGGTGGAAACGGGATGGTGACCGACCGATCGCCTTCGGTATTCACATCTCGTACTTGTATACGTACGTATGGGCTAGAGGGGCGAGAGGATAGCCGGCCGACCGTATTTCGGTATCTATGGACTCGGCCTCGGCCTATGCACATGCGTACCTCACTCATACAATAGGTGAATGCTTGGCTAGGATAAATGTTTACCCAAGAGTACTATGACCCTTACCAGAGGGGGTTAGGTGTCGGTCAAATCCGTGGGTTCCGACCGTTATTCGGGTATACCACCCGGAAGTTCGGCGCCAATCGTATTTTGGGCCGAACGCCGGGACGGGATTTGACTCGGGGTTTGCGTATATCTCTTGGTGGAGACCTGCACGAGGCTTCAGCGCGACCGGGTTTGTCATCGCGGTATACCATCCGTTTATGGTACCGATGTCGGGGATGCTACCTAAGGTGTTGCTATAGTACTATACCGACTTAGTTGTGTGTTAGGTGGATAACAATAAAACTAGACATCATCATTCATTCATGTAGCATGATTGTAAATTGTATGTGATGTACGGTCTACCTTGGTGGTATGGGACACCTTGGTATCCGTCCATCATGTATGGTTTGCAATCAACCCCATTCATTATTATTATTGTATGCTTGTGTGGCTTAGCCACTCATTGGGCTCGATTGGAGCTCACTCTCGAGGAAACATATTTTTAGTTGATGCGTGTACATTCGAGCATGACGGCACGGAGTTCAAGACTCTGATGAAGGTCATGAAGAGTGGTGGACTTCGGAGTATGAGGATCATGGACCGGAGTGCTATCGTGAGATGTGTTCCACGAGGAAGCAAGTGATTCTTGGTGGTGGCCATCTTTTGTTACACTTTGATAAACTATTTTCCGATTCAAAGGTGTATTCTTTTATTCCTTTCTTGATAAGTGTATTTATTATACGGTGATAATACATAGATTCGATTAGAACCCATTGATATGAAGGGGTAAATTTGAATGACAATATTTTATATGCTATCACCTACCTTCCGCTAACTCGATGTTATTAATATTAATCATTTCCTTTTACCTATTATTTGTCGTTGTGAATGAGTTAGTCTTGGAGTCGCATCGTGATTACGGTGGTTAGAGGCGTATTAGTACGCTCCAATTGCATTCCCTGTGGTTCAGGGATGAGGTGTGACAAGAGCAGTCCCCATAATTAAGTATTAGGATTTGTCGTTGCTCCAAGAGATATACTATACATATAGGAGCTAGCAGCGGCACTATATAAAGAGAGATGCATGGCTCTATTGATGATGGACAGGGGAGGGTACAGTCTTAATTGTGTGAAGAAGGCCCGGTGCTGGTGCGGTTCTTTTTCTCGTGTGGTGGTCCCTTCTTAGGTGGACTGTGAGCTGGGTTCAGCTTCCGTGGCATTCCGGCTAATTCATCATGGGTATCCTCAAGCAGGGTCTGGCCAGGTTGGTGGTGGGGAGGACCCTTGTGCTTTGGTGGTGTCTTCTTCTTCCCTGGAATTTCGCCCTCCTGCTTATGGTGAGGAGGCTCTTCAGTTGGAGGCTTCTTCTTTGGTGGTTCATGGTGATCATGTTCTTTTGTTGGTTTTTCAGAATGGGGCGGTTTGTGTTTGTGATTACCAACACCACCATCCTGATGGGCTGAGCCGCCGTGATCATCAGCCTGAGAGGGAATGGTGGCGAAAGCTGCCACTAGGAGGAGGAGGAGCAACAACACAAAGCGTGGGAGCAGAGACATTTTTAACACTTCACTCTTCCGATGGATGGATGGGAAACTTGGAGAAGAAGAGTGGGCTTATTTATAGGAGGCTTCAGCCTATCATAACATGCCACGTAGTAGAAATTATAGACCTCTCTGATACTGAGAAATCTGTGTGTCCTGCGGCCATGTGCGGCGATCAGCTTTAATTGGAGACACTGGGTCCGTAATCTGTGTGTCGAACAATATTGCCACAAATGGGGCCATGTCTATCTTCCGTGCGATCAGCTTCAAAGTTTTTTTTATTTATTTTATTGGTTGAATCAGCTTCAAAGTTGGTAAAAAGGAAATTGTAACATTTAATTTATGGACAAAGTTTTCCTCACCCATGGAATATGGTTCAGCCATTGGATTCAGATCCTCTCCCACGCACATCCAAACGGCTGGGGGAGGCATGATGTGTACCAGGATGTGTGCCTAGGTGTTTCATGCCTCCCCAACCATTGGATGTGCACTGGAGAGGTAGATCTGACTCCTCTACTTCTGCCTGCCCGGTACTACCATGTGCCTCCACACGCAAACGTGGTAGGAAAATACCGCCTTAACCCTGTTCGAGCAAGGTGCTCAGGCAAAAGTAAGGCGGTACATTCCACCTTGCTTGTGTGTGGGACGCACATGGTAGTAGGGGCAGGCGGAAGTAGAGGAGTCGAATCGCTGAAGAAGCACCAACTTAACGTTGGAGAAGATCATTAGTACGTACTCCTCATAGTGGACAAAGTTAATTTAATAATACCCACAATCCTTCGTGTACTCTCTCAATACCATCTGAATGCCTCAATCAAGGGATTCTCGATCCCTTGAGTTTGTGGCTTAGTATAACATTTTTCTTCCAAGAGTAAAAAATCTTATCATTTCATATATGTACATCAAACAAGACACTTTCAAATTATTTTTGAATATATTTTATTTATTATTTATTTTACTTCTAACATATAGAATTTTTTAGAATAAAATAATACAACTTCTCAATTCAACAAATTTTTTTACTGTCATTTTTTTTTTTTTTTTTGGAGTAAACTCTCAATTCTACACTTTAGTGAGTACGAAAAATACCACACGAGATCTACGTTCGCAAAAGTTAACACTATAGCTGATGGTCCTGGTGGAGGGAATGTTAGGAAAGGGCATCTTAAAATTCTCAGTCATGCATTTTCTCAATGTGTCACCGTGAAGCTCTTCTAGACCATGGTTTTAGGAATCAATTGCGGATTGGTAGAATCATCCGATCGTATCGATATGGTCCCCGATCCCAATCCAAGAGCGATCCCGTATCAATGGATCGGTACGGATCAAGGTTAAAAAGGTCAAAAAAAAAAAACCCGTATTTTAAATGAAAATCAGAGGTAAATCTATCTGATCAAACCGATACGGGGCAATCCAAATCGATATCCAATGGTTATCGGTGGAGACCGATCTTATAGCGGATACCCATTTCTAAAACCCTGTTCTAGACACACTAGTGCAAAGCTCTTCCAAACTTCAATTCAGATATCAAACTCTCTGGTGTAAACTTGATCCTGAATTAGAACATAACTTCGTTCTTTCCCTCTTTGTTTTTTTTGGTAACAACTTTAATTCTTTTCCTACAACTTTAAACGTACAAAGGGCAACCCTGGAAAAAAAAATCTTGGCTTGTTAACCTTTTTGATAATGCCAGGACTAGGATAGTAGTCAAGTCTAGCTTAATGCCTTATTTATGCTTTTTCCCTCCCCCAAGTTTTCTAATATTTCCCTACAACTTTAAACGTATAAAGCGCAACCGTGGAAAAAAATCTTGGCTTGTTAACCTTTTTTAATAATGCCAGTATTAGGATAGTAGTCAAATCTATCTTAATGCCTTATTTATGCTTTTTCCCTCCCCCAAGCTTTATTTCTCTACAATTTTAACCGTACAAAGCGCAACCCTAGAAAGAATCTCAGCTTGTTACCCTTTGTCACGACTGGGATAGTAGTAAAGTCTATCTTAATGTCTTCCAACCAAAAAAAAAGTCTATCTTAATGTCTTATTTATGCTTTTTACTTTTTCTGAAGTTTTCTAATTTTTTCCTATTTATTTTTTGGGAAGTAGTTTTCTATCTAGGAGTGTGCCCTACGCAGCACTCTCATGTATCTATCTCTCTCCTCCTCAAAACAAAGGGATAGAGGCATCTTTTCAAACGGAAGAGAGAGAGATAGACTCACGGGAGTACTGGCATAAGCCATACTCCCGGTTAAAGAACTTTCTCCTTTTTATTTTGGTAACAACTTTAGTTCTTTGCCTACAACTTTAAACAAAATGAAACCCCATAAAGAAACTTGGTTTATTACCCTTTTTAATAATGCCACGATTGGTAGCATTTTTGCTTAACAACTTTACAAATCTTTCCCTACAACTTTAAACAAAGTGCAATCCTGGAAAGAATCTTGGCTTGTTACCTTTTTTAATAATATCACGATTGGTAAGCAACAAAATCTATCTTAATGCCTTATTTCTTTAACCTTTTTATTTTGGTAACAACTTTAGTTCTTTGCCTACAACTTTAAACAAAGTGAAACCCCAGAAAGAAACTTGGTTTATTACCCTTTTTAATAATGCCACGATTGGTAGCATTTTTGCTTAACAACTTTAAAAATCTTTCCCTACAACTTTAAACAAAGTGCAATCCTGGAAAGAATCTTGGCTTGTTACCTTTTTTAATAATATCACGATTGGTAAGCAACAAAATCTATCTTAATGCCTTATTTATGCTTTTTCCCTCCGAGGCTCTGTTTGTTTCGGTGTAAAATTTTACTTTAAAATTTTAACTTAAAAAATTTTGACTTTTAAAAATTTACATGTATAGAAGTTTTTCAATGCTTGGTTTTTTTATGGAAACAAATATTGGAAAACTTTTTAATATGTAAAATTTACCGTGAAAAATTTTCCAGGTAAAATTTTACGCCGAAACAAACGTAGCCTTGAAAATGCTTGTGATGGTTAGTGTTGTTGTCCATCTTTTCTGCCAACTCATCAGCCATGTCACCAACTTGTTTTGCCACTACAACAACTATTGCAAACAAAATCATGTTGTGATTGAGTATTTCAGTGATGGTTAAAACCCTAATTCTATGCAATATAGTTTTTGATCTGCTAATAAGTATCCTCAATAACATTTTTGTTCATCATATACATCTGGACATAAATTTTTATTTCATTTTTTTAACCATTTTAAGGCTCTCTTTGGTAACATTTTTATTTTTTATTTTTGCCTATTTAACAAAAATTATTAATGAAAACCATTTTTTGTCAAAACACAAAAATCGTTTGGTAACCAATAGACATAATAGATTGTGTACTAAAAAATAGGTTTAGTATAATTTTTATAACTTTATTCAACAATCACGAATCAAAGACAACCAAAAAGCCCCCCAATTTGTTCTCCCAACTAAAACATCTTCTACTTTGTCCAATTCCAGTGCTGCACAGCCTGCTTTCTCTAAAGATTGCTCCATAGGAATGTAAGGCGACTCAGTTTTGTGCAGGTACTTGGTCAAGTATGAATCACCGAAGGTGGCCATTACTCTAAAGTTTCACACATTGTGTTCTCAAATATATAACATAATTGTAGCAACTAGACAAATGGAGCTCTCATTAGCATGGACTCCTAATGGAGGGCTGAAACAAGTGTCATTCTAATCTACACGTTTTCCTTCATGCTCTGTTTTTTGTTTTTTTTCAAGTTAAAACCATAGAGAATGAAAATTTTCAAGTACAATCTTACTTTTTTGGAAAAATTACTTGTACACCCCTTAGACTATTGCCTGTTTTCTTAATATCCCCCATTTTTCAAAACCTTGCTTGAACACCCCTTGCATTTTATCATTTGTTTCAAGTAGGTCCTGTCCGTTAGTTAGGAATTGTTATCCCCTCCAATTCGTTGCCCGCTCCAATTCCTCTCAAAGGGGGGGGGGAAATGACCATCCTACCCCACCTTTGGCAGGGGATAGGGTGGTCATTTCTGCCCCTATGAGAGGAATTGGAGCGGGCAGCGAATTAGAGGTGATAATTATTGGTTAGTCAGAAATTAGAAATTGAAAACAGAATCTGAAACTGTGTTTTTTAAAATTAAAATTTCGGTAGGACTAAGAGAATACAGCATCTAAATCAAATTTTGAAAAGGTAGAGATGTTAGAACAGAAACCGAATGCTATGTATGGAACAAGATTTAAAATCCAGTGGCTGGAAGTCGAGTTTTAGAAATCCTTGTAGGAACAAGAACTCAAGTAACTAGAAGAACCCAATTTCTAGTTTATTAAAGTCCAAAACCCATGAAGCTTTGGGCCTAATAGAGTGGGATTTTTGGGATTTATGAGCTACTATTATTCGTCCATCTTAGTGTAAACTTTGGGACTTTTTAACCTTCTAATTTTGTTTCTTGAGATTTTACCTTTGAGCATAATGAGTACTGTCTCCTATCGCCGGCGATGGAGCACTGCCAAGCTTCTTCTCCGGCGACTACAGTCTCCTCGATTTGGGTTTTTAAGGGTTTTTCAAGGTTAAAACATTGAAAGGGCAAGTGTGTACTTCACACGTTTCAATTGACATGGTGACAAGGGTAAAATGGACTTTTCCATTCAACCGCTAATAACAAATTAACACCTTCAGGTTTCAGGGGGTGTCAAATAATTATTTGAAAAGTTAGGTATATTGAGAAAACGGACAATAGTCTACAGGGGTGTACAAGTAATTTTCCCTAATTTTTTTTTATACTAATACCAGAAAAGACTTAAGAAACTTCAGACCACATCCATGTAAGGGTGTCAATTGGGTATGGAACCGGGTATTCAGTTGGGATTCGGTTCGGTTCACCCAGTGGCATTGGGATCCAGATCCGGACCAAGTCCCAGAATGGTTCTAGAATCGAATACTCTATCCATTCCTAGATGGTTCTGTTCGGATCTGATTACAATCTATTTCTTATATTTGGTTCTTATCTGGTTATTACATCTGGTTGCTATATTCAATTTAAATTTGGTTATGCCATTCGGTTCTCGTTCGGTTCTGATATTCACGAGACAAAGCAAAGCAAAAGTTTGAGATCAAAATATATGACTTGCTTAATTAAAAGAAATATTGATAGAATATTTTAATTGAAGGGTTCAGTTAACCACGCAAAACGTCAATTAGAATCTTTTAAACCTAATCAAATATAAGGGTTTTATGTTAATTTTTAAGGCGGGTATTCGGTCCAGATCCGGATAGATCCATCGGATAGATGGGTAGATCTGGATCCAATTTGAACTGAATTATAAAGACATTTTCAAATCCAGGACTTACCATATTAAATTCGATCCAATCGAAACCGGGTATTCGATCCGGATCCGAATTCGATACTTGATTACTGGTTACTCATTGACACCCTTACATCCATGGCAATCAAACAAACACAGATTTTCTTTTCAGTTTTCACTTCTTAGAAAGGTGATCAATATAATTTGTCATTTGTTGGAGTTGGTTCAATTTCAACGACTATGGTTGTGTTAGTGGAATTAATATGACTTTAAATGCCAGTCCAGTGATAATGGATGAAGCCATTGCAGCCTTAGAGTGTCATAATTCCGAGGAAAGAGAGTTTTTTAGATCTTGAATAATTTATTTACATTATGTTGTAACTGTGGTAGCAGCACAGCTTGCAATTCATCTAAAATCAAACCATATAGGCTTCTCTTGAATAATTTATTCTTCATTGTTGCTTGATAAGTGTTTTAAACGCTTATTAATTGTTCAAAGTAATTGGTAGTTAACTTGACTGAGCAATTACGTTGTCTTCTATTAGTATTGTGGTTATTATTATTAGGAAAATTTATGAAACACCCCTTGAAAATGGGTCAAAACTCAGATCACCCCATGAAATTTGAAAATATTCAGATCATCTCCTCTACACTAACAGTGTTAGTCTGCTGTTAATTATTATTATAAAATGACTATTTTAATCTTCTGCTAAAACTTTAAAATTAAATTTACACTATTACCTTTTCCTTCATCTTCAACCTAAAATACCCAACCCTTTCCTCTCTCTCCTCTCTTCTCTCTCGTCGGCCAGTAGCCCCCACCCCTCCTCTGCTCTCTGCAACTTGCCCGGGGCTCCTCCGTTCTCCTCTGGTTTTCGTTCTGTGTAGAGCAAAACGAGAGAGGGGGTCGAACTACAAAATCCATTTCATGAGACAGAGAGAGAGATGTGGCCGATGCAACTCTCAGAAGAACAGCTATAGTGACTTGCGCCCCAGTTCTCACCCCCACCCCACCAGGCGCTCAAATTTCATCTATGTTTACCTAGGGTTCCAGGGAACAGAGAGGGATATAAGATGCAATTTACTCAGACGAACACATCTGGGGGAAGATAAATATAAGATCTCACACTGGGGAAACCCATTTGGAATTATGGATTATACTGGGCAGAAGTTCATATTGGTTTAAGACAATTGGTTTTAAAAAAAAAAAAAAAAAGAGTAGAAATCGAGAGAGGGAAGATGACTTGCAGGTTAATTGATTTAAGACAATTGGTTTTAAAAAAAAAAAAAAAAGAGTAGAATGCGGGAGAGGGAAGATGACTTGTAGGTTAATTGATTTAATACAAAAAAAAAAAAAAAAAAAAAAAAGAAAGAGTAGAAATCGAGAGAGGGAAGATGACTTGCAGGTTAATTGATTTAAGACAATTGGTATTTAAAAAAAAAAAAAAACAGAAAGGAAGAGGGAAGGGGTGTCCTTTGGTTTTCGTTTTCTCTGGAGCTTGAAATCGAGAGAGGGAAGAGGCTAGGGGATCTCCTCCGTTCTCCTCTGGTTTTCGTTCTGTGTAGAGCTTGAAAGAGGAAGCTAGAGAGGGGGTATCCATTGGTCGATTGGATGGTTGCTGGTTGAAGCCCACGCCCCTGATTTCCTGAGTGACGATGAGACGGAGAACAGTTTCGCCGTGCTGGTTCCATGCTATGGCCATGGCCGAACAGAGCTGGTGGAGGTCAACAGCCCCAAGACCCAGTTTTTGGGTGCAACTGCAAGCCATTATTGGATTGCGAGGAAGAAGACGAGACCACTCGTCTACCTGAGATTGAGTTGCAAGTCATGTGAAGAAGAGAGTGTGAGGAAGAAATAGATTTTGGGGTTTTTAGATTAAAGGGTAAAATAGTAATTATATACTAGTTAAGGGTAGTTTAGGGTTTTAAATAAATTTAATTATTTGACTTCATCAGTTAACTAACGGTAGGGTGTAATCTGAGTATTGGGTTCTAATATAGGGGGTGATCTGAGTATTTTCAAATTTTAGGGGGTGATCTGAGTTTCGATCCATTTTCAGGAGGTGTTTTGTAAATTTTCCTTATTATTACATAACTTAGAATAAGGGTGTCAAAACCTAGCCCGAACCGTTAAAACCGACCGAAATCGGCCGAAAAAATCTGGACCGAATCGAATCGATCCTTATTGGATTGGTTTTGGGTTGGGGTATTGCAAGGCCGATTGAAAACCGGACCACACCGGACCGATCGATAACAAACCGAAAACCAAACCGAATGAAACCGATAAAAACACATAGAATATAAGGTTATGAATAGGTGGATTGATTACCCATTGATTTCAATATTAGTGAGCAATTTTCTGGTTGTAAGAGGAATTGTTACAAATCAATGAGCATGAGGTAGAAAAAAGGGAAATTGATTTGTAACCATGCTTCTTCCATTGATCTCCTTGGTTACTATACAAAATTAGTTGGTTATCCAAAATGATTTGATAGTAGGGTTCTTTTTGTGATTTCAATATTAATTATCTTCTCAGTGATTAGTCATTGATTTCAATTTTAATTAGCTTCTCTTTAGAATTAATGATAAATATCTATATGATTTGTAACAATGATTTCGCTACAAACTCTATTTATCCATTGATTTGAATATTAATTATCTTCTATTCTTCCCCATATAATTTATTCTTCTTTGTTTGAATTACAATGAATTGATCGAACATATCAAACCATTTTTCTTATTTTTGGTTGTATATATATATATTTTTTACATGGGAAGGTGAATTGAAGTGTTTTTATCGAATCTTTCCTCACTACAACTTATAAATTTAAGATTTCACCTGTGGTTCAAACCCGAAAGCAAATCGATCTAAACCGGTATTAACCCGATATTGAAAACCCGAAATAAACCGAAACCACATCGGACCGAAACCGAAACCGACCGAAAACTGAAGTTTCTTAACGGTTTGGTTTTGGTCTCACCATTCCGAGATCGAAACCCGATTCAGCCCGACTGAAACCGAGCTGAACCGACCGTTTGACACCCCTAACTTAGAAGATGATGTTTTGGATAAACTGCAGCAACCCCCCTCCTCCCCGCCCACCCCCACCCCCACCCCCACCCCCACCCCCACATATCTTTTGGATAATAATTAAAGGACCGTGCCAAGATTTATTGAGTTCTAGGAGCATCATGATGCATATTTTATCATGTTCAAGAATTCTTCAGTGAGTAATTCTTTACCATTTTTTATGGAGGTAGGTGAATTTTTCGCTCAAAATGAAAGAGCAACCGGGGTAACACCCAATAGATGGTGGTTCGAACCCGTCAAGACTCCTATTGAGTGTGAACTTTTAACTCAAAACGGAAGAACAGCTGGGGTTACACCCAATAGATGGTGATTCGAACCCATCAAAACTCCTATTGAGTGTGAACTTTTAGCTCAAAATGGAAGAACAACTAGGGTTACACCAAGCAAGAAAAACACACCACTTGCTCATGTACCTTGAGATTTTCAAGAAATGTTCAATGAAGAAGGAAAGAAAATTAAAGAATATGATCTTTAGAAGGTTGAATGTTGGGAGTAGTTTTACATTTGGTTTTGAACAACATTAGAAATTCTTTTTAGATTATATGTTTTTGGTAATTATGATGAAACTTGGACTATTGGTTTATCCTTGATTGTCAAAAAACAGAAAATTTGAAAAAGAGAAAAGAGAAGAAAGAACAGAGTGAAGAAATTAGTTGTGATAACCCTTGGAGGTGGATCATGTAAAACTAAATGTGGCAATAAACTCTTTGGTTGGATTTGGTGTGGTTGATGGAAGCGAAGTGTTTTAACATATTTTGTCTTTTAAAAGGTTTGACAAAAGACCATCCTCAAGTTCTTAATTTTGAGTTTCCACGGATACCATTACTGACTCTCTAACTGCAGAAAAAAGAGAATAAATTCCTCCTCCTTTGAGTGAATAAGCCCTTTGCCATTGTGAGTGAATGAATAAAATGAGAAAGTGATTGATTCATTAGTCTGATAGGTTGGAGAAATACTGCAGAGGCTTGTCTCTCAGAGGTTAGTGTTCTTGTGCCTTCCAACAAATCATATCTTACTTACATGGATACTAGCTATTGATATGTTTCTCTTCATTTATTTTGCTTTTCATTCATAGTTTTTAACTCAATTCAGGGCTGACTGATTTATATTTTTATTTTGTATCAGTTAATGAATGCTGCGTTGTTCTGACCATTTGGGCAGCAGGAGGTAAATTTATGATATGGACACAACCTTGGCACTGGATCAAAAATGCTAATGGCCTCTCTCAATTTTCTTGAATCGGCCTCTTTCTCTTGAGCTATATCAAAATTTCGTTCTGGAACAAATGTTATTCAATTCCTGCATCTGTAAGAGTACTAGAATCTCAGGCCAGAAAGAGTAATAATTGTCTGCATCTTTATCTCATGCCTATAGTGCCAGTTTTTGTGCTTCAGGCTGGTCTGGAAAGGGAACCTCCAGTTCCCAAGGAAGAACTTCTTTCTTCTCTGGTTGGTTGAAAGTGCAATTGGGAACAGAACAAATCCCCCTTCTTCTTTTTTTGGGTGAATAAATCCCCCTTCTTCTACTTTCAGCAATTACAAAATTTCTTCAATTTTTCGAGTAGTACCGATTAAGTTTCTCAAGATGGCTTCCAATCACCATATGGTGAGAACCTCCAATTTTCTTTCCTCTTCGATTAGAGGTCTGCTTCAACACAACACAAAACCCTAGTGGGTAGATTCTATCGGACCTTACAGGCGTCGAAGCAAGCGACAATGGAGATACTGTTCGAGAGAATAGCGAGAGCAGCAGCAGCAGCAGTATCGGCGTCGAAGAAGGCGACAATGGAGACAAAGGCGGGCAGGATTGCGGGAGCAACAGCAGCAGATACTGAGAGAAGGTGAGAATAGAGGTCCAAGGGTTCGCGTACGAGAGAATCAACCGCCTTCGCTTTCGCGCGTCTGAGACTGAGAGGAGTGGTAGTGGCACAGCGAGGTTGCTCTGGCAAACCGAGAGGAGTGAGGGTAAGGGTTCCACGCATGTTGCAGGGGTAGAGAGGAGGGAGAATAGCGGGAAAGAGGAGGAGAAGTTAATGAAAAAGAATTTTGGAAAAACAATCGATTTTTGAAATGGACCGTTGGATTTAATTCCGCTACATGTCGACCACCGGACGGGGAAATTGGAGGAACCTGAGGGTGTCAGAATTGGAGGTGATAAAATCCGATTAGTACACCCTTAGTGTGGTGAAATTTTTTCCAACTTTTAACTAGTAGGGGTGTAAATGAATAACCAAAATTCGTTTTCGTATCTGTTTAGCATTATCTGAATCCGTTCGATAGTTAAACAGATGCGGATACAGATAATCTATAGTTATCTGAAAAGTTATATTTACATGTAAACAGATAAAATATCCGATCTCTATCCGTGTCCGTATCTGTTTAGTACTATTCGAATCCATCCGATAGCTAAACGGACATGGATACAACTAGACTATAGCTATCTGAAAAGCTATATTTACATGTAAATGGATAAAATATTCGATTTCTATCCATGTACGTATCCCTTTAGCACTATCTGAATCCGTCCGAAAGCTAATCAGATGCGGATGCAGATATAACACTATCCAAATCGAATCCGATCCGTTTACATCCCTACTTTAAAGTTTGTCAAGTTAAAACTTTTTTTTTTCTCCATGAGACTGAGTTTTCCTTCATCTATGGTGAAAAAGAAAGGCAATGGTACTGTCAGATGGTCACAGGGGAAGGTAGTTTCTTTTATTTATTTATTTATTTTTTATCAAGAGAGGAGGATAGTTTCAATTTCATTAATAGGGATAGAAATATAATAATGACCCAAGAGTCCAATCATAAAGTTACTCTTGCCCTCTCCTTCACAACCCAAGGTGAAGGAATTCTTCCTTCTCAATGGGTGGAGGAAAAATTTTGTCTTTCCCCCACCCCACCCCACCCCACCCCACCCCACCACACCACACCACACCCCACCAAACCAAAAAATACAGGTCTTGATAGTATAACACTATAACCTGTTAGAGGATGAAAATTCCATCCTTCCTACACAAGAAACCAACCTAGCTTTTGCCGGAACAAAGGGAAAATTGAGAAATTTAAAATTCCAGCCATAAGGAAAGGGTTCCTTCACACAGTCCACCATTTTGAGCTTGGTCAAACCAACTGCTAGAAGGGTAGTATATCTATTGGATTGTTTAGATGTCAATTTGGGGCCATCTGAACTATATAGTCTACTATGTATTGAATTTGACCTTTATATTTCCAATTGTTAAATTAAATATCTCTACCCAAAAAAAAAAAAGCTAAATATCTCAAAACTGACTCTTCAAGATTTATATTGCTGTGGGAAAAATGCATTTAGGCTGAAACTTACTTAAGTATATAGATGAGGACGATGAGCCATTGACAAACTAGAAGTTTAAGAACTTCTATATGAGTTGAAAGCTTTACATCCCAGCGAAATCCTTAATTGATTGATTCTTTCCTCAATTGACACATAAATTGGTTGTTCCATTTGAGATGCAAGGGTATCACGGTGTTTATAACCTAGAAAAGAAGGTATAAAATCTTTTTGGCTGGCATGGTAATTTTTTTCATCGTTCTATAACAATGTGAATTTAGGAAGAATTTGCGTCTCCAATGTTGTGATACTTAGGGTATGTATGGCAACTTTTTTGTTCCAAAATATTGTTTCTGAGTCAGAAATATTTTTGTGTTTCTGTAATTTTGGAGTAATTCTATATCAACAAATGTTGTATGGTAAAACTTGAATAAAATTGTTTTTGCCACTAGAAAAAACAAACATGTATGGATTGCATATTAAGAGAAGAATTTCTTCTATTTTGCCATGGTGGTGGCAATGAAGTTGGAGGTGGAGGTGGAAGTGATGGGGATGATAGCGATGGTAGAGTTGATGGTGATGGTAGAGGTGTGGAGGTGGAAGTGGTGGCAACGACTGTGGAGGTGGAGGTAGTAGCAGTGGTGGTAGTGGCAGTGGTAGTGGAATTGGTAGGTGTTGATTTGTGAATATCGAATCTCTATCGTGCACATTTTTTCTTTCAGTTTGTGTTTCTGTTTTTTCAAAGCTTCTTTTTAGTGTTTCTCAAAACTGTGCCAAAACCATTTCTATTACCCAATCCGTTTTGAAAAAACACAAAAACAAACCGGGCAACACTTACAAGATCTGTTTCATTTCTACCCCCAGAAACAGAAAAACAAAAAAACACCAGAAACGCTTTTTTGGAAGGTTA
This sequence comes from Telopea speciosissima, assembly GCF_018873765.1. NCBI lineage: Eukaryota > Viridiplantae > Streptophyta > Magnoliopsida > Proteales > Proteaceae > Telopea > Telopea speciosissima. The sequence continues at coordinate 52,420,558 of NC_057925.1, forward strand.
CCATACAGACCCTTAGTTTCTTTGTACTATTGGAATTGGCACAGATATCTGAGATAGCAGTTTGAGGCCTTCATCCAGCTGAAGGTTAAATACCTGTAAAATCTCCATTTCCAGATCCGCAGAAGCCAGAATCACTTACTGCATATATTACTGGTCCAAAAGCAACCATGGATCGCTGCAGCTACACAGTTATCAATTCTCTCTTGGACTATAACTGCTATTGGATCTTTGTATCCCATCTTGAATCTTAGACTTGAATGCTTGAAACATCAGAGCAGATATCCATACATATTAATGCCTTAGCACTCTTTGCAAGTACATTAATTAGATCCATGGATGTATATACCTATGCATGCAAAAAATTTCAAAGATTTTAATCCTTTGATCAAATATCATTTGATTGCGTCTGTTAAACTACATAAGAAATAATAAGTACTACCAGCAACAGAAATAACACTTTTACTTTGGCCCTCATAGCAACATCCAGGAGCATCTGACATCGATGCTGAAAGTAAGTCGATATCTGATGTTGTGATATAAGCAATGCACTTTTCAGTTGCTTACAACAATAGTGTTTGGAGTTTCCAACCCTTGATTAAGGATCATTTGTATCATCATAACCTGCTAAACCATTTGGTGCAATGAAATTTGTTATTGACTTCTCCCTGTATGCATAAAAGAATTCTAAAGGTACAAGAATTCAAACAATGAAGGCAACATATATATATTTCAGATGTTTTACATATTGCTTAAAGCGCAAAGATAACGGTGGTACTGGCTTCCTGATGGAACCTTTGAATATCCAAATTTTCGCTACAGAAATTAGGGGCCTTAAGCCTAACACTCAATGGGTTCATCAACTTTCTTTTGGAAGTTAATCTAAAATACAGACACATTATACATACTCAGGATTGTCCAATCCTCAAAAGAGATGATCCTCAGGACCATGGAAATGCCATCCATTGTGACATCCCATTTCACAGCCATCCCAACATACTGTCAACCACGGACGATCCCTGTAAATTTCAGCAAAATTCGCATTTCGTCTATTTGACAAAGAAGTCTGCCCAATGCCAAGCCAACGCAAACCACAGAATGATGGCCTCCTAAGGAATGCTAATAAATTGAGTGATAACCCGATGCAGTGATAAATATCTAGGTTTTGAATTGGTTTGTGTCCTTTAGATCTTCTCTTTGAAGCCAGAACCTCCATTGAAGCATCAGTGACAAAGTAGCAATACCGAATACACAAATCGGTAATCTTTAGACCAGCCTCAGCAACTGTACGGACAGCTTTGTCTGATATTCCTGGCATGTAACCCAAATCAAGTGCTGACAGTGTTTTACTAATTGTTCCTCCACCCCGAAACAGAAGAGCTATCCCTTTGTCAGTTACCCTCTTACAACCTCGGAGACACAAGGATGCAATTGGTGAATTTCCCATACTAAGAACCGATAGACTGTTGTCAGTAATATCAGCCCCACCAAGATTCAAAGTAGTCAGTCCACTAAGAGTTGAAATTAAACCCAGCCAGTTATCTGCTACACTCTTGCACCCCCACAGGTCCAGCACCTCCAAACTCCTACACGAGGATAGTTTCCCAACAGTTTCACTGGTTATAAGACTACAAGAAACAAGTCGTACTTCAGTGAGGGAAGATGGGGCCTCACTGAAGTTGTGAAAGGCCAAGTCTGACAAGAAGAAGGCACTGAAAACTTCAAATTTCTTTAAGCTCTTACATGAATGTAGAATTGCAGCAAATCCAGCGTCACTGACTCTAGAGAATCCACCAAGTCTTACTGATTCAAGGCTTTTGCAACCCTCAGCAAGAAGAAACATACCCATGTCATTTACTCTTTTGAAAGTGGCTGCGAAATTTTGCTTACTGCGTGTAAGAGAGAGACAAGTCAAATGCCTGCAAGAACTCAATGACTGAAGCCCACTATTGGTCATGTCATGGTGCAATAATGGTTCCTTGCTTGGTCTGTCTTCAAGATCTAGCTCTATCAGAAACTGCAGATTGTTGGCAATTGAAATGAGAAGCTCATCTGATATAATATCTAAGACAAGTGATATGGAATGCAATTTCATATCAATGGGTGCAGGATATGTGGGGATGCTCAAACTGTCACTTGCTACAGAGTTTCTATCTACCCTAGTTTCATGCATGAACTGCATCACATCATGTTCGAGTACAGGCTGCAGCCGCAAAATTTTGATAGTTCTGGGTAGGAAGAGCTCAATGGACTCAAAACCATCTGCATCAAGCTCTGCTGTCCCTCGAATCTTTAAACTCAATGTCTGCATTATAGGAAAAAGAGATTTGCATGAAATAAGCAAGAAATTCTCTGATTAATATGTTTGAAATGTATAATGGACTTATATATTACGAATACAGAGAGGTCACATCACCAGATCTTACCTCCAGGTTTGCACACCCTTTAAGCATCTGTGCAAGGTTTTTCTTGAAGATCTGAGGTAGCCCTTGGCCTCCCATTTCCAGCACAAGCACTCTAACATGTGAAAGAAATAGAAAGATAATGATATATTGAGATTACCTACATGAATGTGAAGGCCAAAAACATTAGATGTTAGATATGCAAACAATGCAGTTTTTTTTTTAATGCCTCCTATGGATAAAGTGTCGTAGTTTGACCACTTATTGTCTAGTTCTGAAGTAGTGAACTTGTCTTCGGTTAAAAAGATAGAAATTAGGCTTAATGCAGAAGAACATAAGAGACAGACAAGATAGCCCCGGCTTCATTGTTTCCCAGAAAATTTACTATATCCCCATCTGTGGTTTGGTGGTCTACTATACCCATACTAACAGCAATAAGAATGAGGGATCCTAGGAAAAATGATCAGCTGAGATAAACATTCTGAAAAAAACACAATTGAGATTAATAATTGTTTTTTTAATAAATCAAGATTAGTGGTCCACATTCTCAAATAACTTATTTGCAGCCAAGTTATACATTGATTCTAAATTGGAGGAGGCAGTGACAGTTTAGCAGTAACTGTTTGGATGCTTTCTAGAGCAAAATGAAAGAAAGTCACTATTTGTTTCAATGTAAAAAGATGGAAGAAGAAAATTTTCCTATTAAAATAGGACTTCTGATGTAGGTAAGTCACCTAAAGGGTTTATTTTATTGAAAATAAGCTTTGGGTTGGGTCATATATGTATTGGGATTTTGATCCCATGGGTTTACCTTGTAATTGGCCAATTTAATAAGCCTAAAATATAGGTAGAAAGTAGGAAAACGGGATTTGCTTCATTAGTTTAGTTAGAGTCCTATTTTGAGTCTATTTTCTTTATTATTTCACTTTCTTAGTCAATTTAGGTTTTCTTCTTAGTTAAGGATCGGGTTAGGCCTTTCCTTTTTAGTGTCTAGGTCTATTTTTGAGTCTTCTATATAACTTTGTGTTGGAGCCGTTTTTTGGATGGGTCCCACGTCATTGGTAGGACCGTACGCCATTTGGAGTCCGTTGTGCAATGAGCCACGTCAGCGGCTTTAGGGGGGGGATAAGGTGGACCCATCAAAGTTGGTTAAGAGGATCACTCCCATAAGAGAGGGCATCTCCTACTTCTAAGGAGAGAGAGGGAGAGGTCACTACCACCACGTCAGTAGGCCCAGGAGAATCCAACGGAATCTGCCACAGGAGGGGGGCCACGTGGAAATGATGAGTAGGGTTTAGAGGCCAAGAGATGCAGCCGCCACTATCAAAATAGGGATTGCTATAAAGAGGGCAGGGACTGTCGCAGAAAGGACACAACACACAATCCAGCTCTTGGCATTATCTTTATTGTTCTTTTATTTGTTTACTAGTTCCTTGCTTTAGTGTATTTCTTCTTGAGAAGGTGTACTTACAATCCGCAACGGGCCAATCATTGGGAGGGAGAATCAAGAAGAGCGTTCATCCCTACAGGTTTGGTTTCGATTGTAATTGGTTAATGTACTTTTCCCAGTATTAATTTAGTCATTTCATTTCGCACAAGAGTCAATCTCTTTCCTTGGTCAGTCTTATAAGCTTTTGGTAGATCCCATTGAAATTGTTGCCTACACAGTCTAACCCAAAGGTCCTTGGAGGTAACTCAGGCACGAGGGAACCCTATATTCCCTGGTTGGCAGTCAGATAGGCCGCAATCCCAGTTCGTTTGAACCTGCGTCAAAGGTTCTGACACGCCCCGCATCCACCACAACCTGCGTCATCTTGTGAGTGTTGGACATTTTTTCCACCAACACTTTGTAAGGAGGTCAGCATGGTACACGGATTTGATTAATGAAATATTGGCTTTAGACTTGGTGAAAATCCTGAGATAGGATGGGTCAGATGCCAAGGCTGAGATAACCAGCCCCACCTTTCCCAATTCCCTACCCCCATCCCCTTCCATCGGTTTTTGAATCCAAACCCTAATTTTGTTCAAATTGATCTCAAGAGTGCTACAAGCTGCTGGGATTTCTTTCAACTGATTGTCACTTGGTGGGATTATTTCTTTTTGTTATCTTTTGAGATCTCATCATTCTCCTCTAACCAATGTCTCTCTTGGTTATCTTTTGAGATCCCATTGTTCTCTTGGGAATTCTGTTTGCTCTTTTTCTTGTTCTTTGGAAATTATTTTAATTTGATCCTGCCTGGGATTAGACCTATTCTGGTTCTAGTCTTACATTAATTTCACACTACTTGTTTTGACATAATATATATATGGGTTCTCCTACATGTCACTATGAAGAGTGAAGTAGTTCACTTCACTATATTTTAATCTACCCCCCTAAATCATCTTAGTAAGTTGAAATAAAAGGGTAGGATTCGTAAATTCAGCCCTAACAGAATCTTTTATGGAGAATTTTACAGTTCTCTCTCTCATGCTCTCCCACCTAGCCAACACCCCCTTTCCCTCTATTACCCCCGCCCTCTGCATCTCACGCCCCTCCCCTGTATCTCCTTACCCATCTCGCAACCTTGTCGGCCCCTCTATAACTCCCCATTCCAAAGCCACTCTTCTCCCCAACCTTCACTACCCCAAAATCTGGCAGTGGAGTGAGTACGAGCAGCGCAGAGGCGAGTTCCAGACATCAGGCAATTACCCATCTCCTTCTCAGAATTTGCCGAAGATCCTCACCCGAAACAGTAAGATTTAACATTTAAAGTGCAAATAAACTGACTAAATCTGATTGGAGGAGTACAGGGGTGTTGGGCGAGAGTGACAGAAGAAGGAATCTCCAAAAGGTAAAATTTTTTCTTTCTTGGGATACTTTTTTCCTCATGGAATGGATGGAACTACTCTAAGTAATGATGTTCCCCAAACATGACTATGTTCTAGAGAAATGGAACCAAATATCTAAAAATTAGATTTGTTCAATTTTTTGGAGCATTGTGATTTCATAAACTCTGTTTCAGTTAATCTTCTAACTTTCTTTCCCAACTTTCAATGGCATCAAGATAATGTAAAGGCAACATAGGATTATGTCAGTTGCATGTTAGTAGCTTTGACATAACAGTTACTTAGGTTTGTAGGAGACCTAAGAAGAAGTAGGGAAGAGTGGAGAATTAGTAATGGAATAAGTGGGTTTTGTGGGAGGAGTTACTTTATCGTAATGGGTAACATGGTAGTAGTTAATAGTTTAGTAAGAGTCCAATGTAATCACTTATTTAAAGGACATTGAATGGAAAGGGGTATGAAGATATGCTTAATGCCTCAATCACCTATTATTTATCTCTTGAGAACGAGGCCATGCTTCCACTGTACAGCAAAAGTTATCATATTTTAAACCCCCCCCTCTCTCTCTCCCTCCAACCCTTCCATTCATAATCGAACCTTTCCTATTTTCTCTGTTCTCTCTCCCCATATCACATCACTTACTAGTTACTAAAGGATCTTAGTTTTATTCTTTTCAGTCCATTCGCATCACTTACTAGTTACTAAAAGGATCTTAGGTTTTTTTCTTTTCAAGTCTACGGTTTCACAGTTAATGGAAAGTGGATGAAAGTCCCTTTAGGTCCATTATTCATTCCTTAAGTAGTGGGTCATTCAATTGCGTAATACGTGAGACATCAAAGAAGTAATATACATAAAATCCAGTAACATACAGTTCCACACACATTAAGTCCAGGGTTTCTCGTTTGACTAAAGTCCTTATCATAATTTTAAGTACCCTTCTTTTTTTTTTTGATAAAAAATTTTTAAGTACCCTTTAATAATTAAAGATAAGCACATTAGAAGCTCTCCCCCACCCCCAACCTCATAAACTCTAATCTCTGTCAAAAATAGTCAGTAACAGTTCTTACCGGAAACTGGAAAGTAAGGACTATACCTTAAGCTGGGGCACCTTTCTCCAATGGAACAAAAAATCTGATAAGAGAGTAAAGAGCATCTTTGCAAAACCAATTCTTGAAGACTACTTCCAATGAAATTGCGGACTGATGAATCGTCGAGCCGAAGGCAATTCAGAGTGAGGCTCTTGAGAACTTCATTTTCACGAAGAACGCAATTCAGAATCTCCGAATTTGGAGAAAAACCCTGCAATGCCCCCACGTAGTAACACTAATTGATTAGGGAAGAAACAAACAAAAAAAAAGGGGGAGATCTAACACGAAATCGAAACCCACCTCAAAAAATTTAACAGGCAAGTGGGAAAATTGAAATCATAATTCTTCGGAAAGAAATAGGAATTGAATCACATATCAGAAGGGGAGAGGCAGAAAGGGGTTTGGGGAGACTTACAGAGAGATCAAGAGAGGATAGGGAGGAAAGAATTTGAGAGACTGAGGAACGCAGGGTTCGGGAGGCACAAGCTGCTGAGCAGAGGGACTCCACATCCATCTTCACTAGGATTTCCTCCAGGACGGCGCTCGGCAGCCTCTCAAAGCTTTGGTTGCTCGTTCTTCTGTTCATTGTTGATGCTCGCAACTCACGCCTCGGTCGCCTCCTCAGGGAGAGAGTGTCTCTGCTATTTTCTCTCTTTTTTCCCTACACTTTTATATAAAAGTCACACCATGGACCCCAGATGGAATGCAACTTCTGACCGGTGGATCTTAGGTGGTCGGACCCAGTATCCACCCTATGGCATGTCACACAAGGCTCGAATCCTATGTAAATTGTGGATGAACAGGAATCCGATCAAACCGTTTGAATTATATTTTTTTTTAGGAAACGGATCGGATCGGACGTATTGGTATCGTCCGACATCTATCTCGATACCTAGCCAAGCTAAGCGTGTCAATTTGGACCAGAACCTGGAACCGGACCTAGAAACTAGAACTGACCCACCAAATAGTTTATTGATCTGGTTTTGAATCTACTGATAAGTTATTGGTCCGGTACCAATTAGGAACCTGTGGAATCGGAATAAATTTACATCATAACCTTATATATTATGTAATTCTTCAAACTCAAGGTTATGAGAGTTAAAATCAAAACCCTTTAATTTTTAAAATTTTCAAATTTTGGCTGATACCACATATCGCATATACTATTTTACCAAAGATTTGATTGTAAATTTAAAGGTCCATTTGAGAATGGTAACTTAAAAACATATCTTAAAATAATCCTAACTTATGAGGGTGGTGGCTTTCCTACTTATTAATTAGGCCAAATGTTCTCTGCGCCGAGGGTGCAGGTTGCACCCAGACACATGATGGTGGGCGAAATGACCACCTTGTCCTCCTAAATGATAGGCCCATGTGTCTGGGTGCAAGTTGCGCTACGATACAGAGAACATCAGTCCTATTAATTAATACAAAATAAGAGGTAATATAGACTACCTCTGTGATTTGAGAAAAATAAAATAAAATATATCTCATGTGATTGAAATTAATGTAATTTTATTAAATTATGTTACATACGTTAGGTTTTTTTTTTATTATTATTTTGGATTGCTTGGAACGGATTAGGAACTGAACCTAACCCACCCATTAGGTAATGGTCTCAAATTTGGAACTCTTTAGTTTATTGGTCTGGTTTTGGTCATGACCTCTTAGGACTGGAAGTAAGGATATCAAAACGTAGCCCAAACCAATAAGACCAACCGAAAAAACTCGGACCAAACTGAACTAATCCTTATTGGATTGTTTTTGGTATGGTTATAACGAATCGGCTACAAACTGAATTGCACCAAACCGAATGAAACCTAAAAAAAATCATTGAATATAAAGTTATGAATAGGTGGTGAATTGATTATCCATATATTAATGAGAAATTTCTAATTGTAAGAGGAATTATTACAAATCAATGAGTATGAGGTTATGAATAGGAAAATTGATTTGTAACAATACTTCCATTAATCTCCATATTCAATATATTAGTTGAATAGTAAATGAATGATTTGATAGTAGAGTTCATTTTATGATTTCAATATTAATTTTCTTAATGACTAATTATTCATTGATTTAATATTAATTATCTTCCTTTTATAATTAATGATAAATAATGATATGATTTCTAAGAATAATTTCACTAAAAATTTCATTTATTCATTGACTTCAATATTAGTTATCTTCTTTTTACAATTTATTGTCCCGGATCAACAACTGGGGTAAAACAGTCAAAAAATTTGAAAAAAATTTATTAATTGCGGTGAGCGTGGATCGAACACATGACCTTCAGATCTTCAATCAGACGCTCTCCCAACTGAGCTATCCCCGCTTTAGACTGTTTTTCTCTCTCATATTAATTAGTCCCAAGTACTAACAAGCCTTGTCATCTTCCTCTGGTTTTTGTATATAATACAAAAGTCTCCCAAGGTTGGAAATAGAAATACTGATTGTGTCTGTCATTGTATTGGAGCAATAATATGGATTCTCGTGTCGGCCAGTTTTATTTCCTACCATTGGAATAACAACATCAATTTGGATGCTGTACGGTCGGACAGCATAGCGGTCATTGTGCGGTCTCACATAGGCAGGGCGGGGATTCCACTCGAGCAGTGGGTAAGGAGGTCATTTCACCCCTGCCTGTGTGTGGGCTGCACAATGGCCGCTACTCTGCCCAGCCGTCGAGGATCATAATCCTAACAACATTTGCTAACAAAATGCTGCTCATTGACTAGTTTAAAATGAGATGTTGAAACCTGTTTTGTGAGATTCACTTTATTAATTGGTAATCTAAGGGGCTCTGTTGGAGAGACATATAATTTTAGATATGTATTCCTGACACAGGCAAGTTCCTTGGCCACCTCCCCTGCAGCCAACTTGATTTCTGTTGCTTCCAATTTTCTTTTGCAATCCTCTGAAATCTGAACTCTGTCCCCCCCACCTTTCCCTTACCCAACTGTTCCACACTTCCACCATAAAAAAGATGAGAAAAATTGGGTGAAATAGAACAAATAAAACAAGAAAGAAGCCCTCTCTTATCCAGACTCAGGTTTGTTTTTTTGGGAGAGTGTTCACTGTGGGGGAAGCGCAGGGGCCATACGTACATGACAACCAATGAGAACACCTGCGTTGGCATCTGAAAGCTGGAATTTGTGTCTTTCATGGGGTGAAGCGTCATTTGGCTCCCCACTGTGTCTGGGCATATCATGCCCCCCCCCCCCCCCCCTACAGAACTTTTGTCCTTTCTTTTTCTCAATAATATCCAAATTCGAGTTCCTTTGAATGACTTTTTCAGTTTACTATTCCATGATAGTCTGACCTTTTCAGTTTCCCATCCCTTAACAATGATTTCTCTTACCACCACAAAAGATATTTTTAATTCACTCGTGTATATGACTTTTAGTGGTGATACTATTTTACCGCCACAAAAGGTCTAACTATTTATTGAATATTAAAAATACTATTGCTTTATATGTTTTGCAACATCTATTACTGTTGTTAATATGGACTTTTGGGGTTTTCTTATGACTCCCCTTAAGTTGTTAAATAATTTTTAATTTTACTTTTGTGTTCTTTTAGTAAAATACATTTTTTCTTCAATGTAAATAAATCTTGTCATTTCATTTAATGTACTCGAAAAATATGCATGACTGATAATTTTTTATAATAGCATAATGATAAGTCCTTTTCAAATTATTTTTAAAATTTTTTTTTACCACTTAAAGAACTTTTTTTTTTAATAGAGACTTAAAAGAACATTTGAGATCAAGATACATGAGTAATCAAAAGAAAGCATTCTAAATGCTCCTTTCATCTTAAAAACAAAGTTCTAAATACTCCTATAGAGGTGTCATTTAGATCGTTTTTATTTTATTTCATCAAATATTTGTTTAGATGTGAACTCATGAGGGAAACTGATCAGTGATGATTATCCCTGTGTGATGTCATTTACTTCATTGTGGTGGTCATCCATAGAAGTGCCAGATTGTCCCTAATCATTAGAAAGGAATCCAATGATGAATAAAAAAAAAACATTATGTAGGACCTTAAATTGACTTAACTGAAAATGCTACTGTAAACCCTCTCACCTGCAAATATGAAGAAACAAAGTTTTTTTTTGGCAAAAAAAAAAAATCTATGTTTTTAGACAGATATTTGGAACTCTACAACCCATGGGATGGATCTTCATAAAAATTTTTTGGAAGTCAACTATGGAAGTCAACTACTAAATCATATTGTCGTCTTTTACAACACACAAACCCCCCCCCCCCCCCCATAAAATAAATAATAAAAAAAAAAAACATATTGTTGTTCACTTGTTCTCTTCTTCCTATCTGTAATACTTCCCTGAACAATTTGTGCAAGTTAAGGATACTCATCAAAGTCTTTTTTGAAATTCTGTTGGTGAGGTTATTTAGAACCCTAGGTAAAGAGAAATATTTTGCCAATTTCGAGAGGTTTCACTCCAAATTTTGACAGTTTCATTAATCTTACCAGATTCTGATCCCTTGGGAAAGAGAGAGACTTTGCATGAAATTTCAAAGTTACTTTGAATTTCTTCTTGAGCAATAGATTTTGAAAAAGGAAAAAAAAAAAAAAAATACATACTCACGATCATTTTCAATAGAGAGGATAAACATTCACTAATGGAAGAACAATTTGGTTTAAAGGAATAAAGATTCTTTCGACTGATGTGTTAAGAGGAGCTTTAACACAATTTGGTTGACAGTAGTGTTTTACAATCTCCATACAATTTTAAGAATAAAAGCCAGGTTCCTGTGCTACTTGTAATTCCATCCCACATCCAATATGTAATTTCATCAAGCTCCAAACTCAGTTAAAAGACTTGAGTCCCATGTTTATTGCACCATAACAATTACCAACTGAACTTCTCTAACTCATGTATAAGGGATGCTCCAACAAATGTTCCTGCATGATCAAGACCGATCGTGCCAATGTACTAAGTTGTTTAACCTGCCAATCTTTTAATTTTCTACACTCTATCCACCATGTATCTCCTTCTCTTGCCATCTCTTCCTTTCAACAAAAAGGGCAATCCCAGGTAAGCTGAACATTTAGACACACACGTCACACACAGATAACAAGAAGCCAATAATTTTAGTCATTGCAAATTTCTACTACAAATAGTATTTTCAATATTCTCACTATACTAAAAAATTATTTACTTCTGTACATCTACTAGTTTGGTCAATATAACTAAATTTGGTTTTCTACATACAGAAATGCTCTTTGTTTAAACAAACAAAAACCATTTAAGTATATAAACCTTTGGTTTTTAATGGTAGTGTTAATCACCATTATCCTTTCCTTTTGTGGCAAAGCCTTGGGCTCTGGTGGGGTTTTCTTCTAGTATGAACAAACATCATCGCATGAATTGGACAAAGAGGTATCAGTGCATATGATAAGACCAATCTTTGGATGTTCACAGCTTAAGGACAAACCTGGTCCCATTGAAGAAGATGTGTCTTGATGCATTTACAGCAATTGCATGCAGTACACTTTTCTGATTCTGTCATTATTGTCCATGTCCATCCATTAGTGATTTAATAGCATATTGAACAAAGGCTAGACCGGACTAGCTATTCGTATCGTTTTGTCAATACAGGGGCAGTGTATATTAAAGTCCCTAAGACAAAAGAAGCAAGTATAGTAGTCAATGCATATGCATGTGCTCTCCATGGCTGACTGCTGTTTCTCATAGCATAGAATTCAGCCATGAAAGTAGAAACTGTACTCAGACACCCTAAGAACCCAAACTGAATTCCTGTGGCGATAGTATCACACTTCTGGGTATTCACCTGCAACAAATTTTCTTTCTGGTCAGAAGCAATAAAAATGTATTGGTATTTGTATAGGCTTAAGCCATAACCACCAAACCCCCACCCCAAAAAAAAAATGTACATAAGCTAAAGATCATGAAGCTATACTTCCATGGTATTGAGATATATTCCGAAACCATGTTGTTGGTGGTGTTCTACTTGGCCATGAATTATTCACCTGTCCCTTAAAAGTCCAAATTTATATGAGTTGTCAAAACTAACCATCAAACCAACAAAGGCTTCATATACAAGGTTCTAAACAAACAAGGGCTTGAATGTGAAAAACTAAACATGACTATGTTGAGCACATTCAATAAAAGTGGCAAAATTTTGGGAGGTTTCTGATGTATGTAATTATTATGAGTATACATATTAGGTGTGTAGTGGGAAGGCCTTGGCGCAACGGTTAAGTTGCACTATTGCAACCTGTTGGTTGCGGGTTCAAAACTTGGAAACAGTCTCTATGCAAAGCAGGGGGTAAGGCTGTGTACATTTGCCACTCCCAGACCCTGCAGTAGCAAGAGCCTCGTGCACTGGGACGCTCTCATATTAGCTGTGTAATAGCCAACCAAAATGCAGTATTCTCATGATAATATACATGTTGGTGGTATGCATGTATTGAATATATAATGATACAGGCAAACATGTGTATGGAAACTTACCACATCCATCACCGTCGCAAGTGCTGCCATGATACAAGCTGCGGCAACATTGGCAATGAGAGTCCCAAAAGGCATCCAGCTCAGGAAATGCTTCCTACCTAGCCCTCTTCCATTTAGCCGAGCTAAGAACCATCTCAACCATACACCTGGGGGTGCAACCATGCAGGCAAACCACAGCTGAGCACTGCTGCCACCATTATCAAATTGTCTCCTCAATAAGGACCCACTAATACCCCACAACAAGCTTAGCATCAACACCAAAACCACCAGAACTGCTAAGTGCTTCTTGAGGTTGTTCACCCTCCAGTTGCTTGATTTCGGCTTGCCATCTCCCAAACTACCGGTGAGTTTCCCTAAAAGCCATCTGAAAACCTTTGCTGTTTCAACACCAAAAGAGATACATCCAGCAGCAAGGACTGTATCTACAACCGGGAAAAAAAAAAAAAGATAAGTACCTTAATCAGATGAGGGTACAAGCAGAAAATTTCTAGTATTAGATCTATACAAAGTTTGTACGTATGCTCATTAATCTAGAGCATAATAGCAACTTATAAGCGTACCAAAACCGTAATAGTAGGAAGCAGTTTTGCAGTTAACCGGTCAATAACAGATAAAAACAATAGTAATTTTACTATACAATCTTGAAGTGCAAAATTTACCTATGAAAAAACCAATAACAGCAAGATCCCAATGGCCTTTAACACAAAGTTGAAGCATTTTCTGATTCCAACCGCTGAAAGTAGTTAAACTTCCCAAATATCCGGTTGTCAACGCAATAGCTAGAATATCAGACACCTGCGATATGTTCCCTTTGAACACGACACCTAGCCATCCCATCAAGAAAGAACCTACCTAAAGAAATTAGATCAAAATCTACAAAATTAAATTTGAATAATAAATCAAACATTCAATATTCAGACTCAAACCAACTTCTTAGACAGCTTGAAACCTGTCCCTAATTTACTTTATTTACTACAATTTGTCATTTTCACTAGAATCACTTGGATACAATTACTTCTCCAAATTGCACACATGATCATGTGTGTTTTGGGGTTGGGGGGAGGGCGAGGAGTGCAGGGTTTGTCATTTTCACTAGAATTACTTGGATACAATTAGTTCTCCAAATTGCACACATGATCGTGTGTGTTTTGGGGTTGGGGGAGGGTGAGGGCGAGGAGTGCAGTGTGTGTGTGTGTGTGGGAGAGAGAGAGAGAGAGAGAGACCATATTAGAGGGAAGATCTAGGTAGAGAACAGTTTGATCACTTGTTAGATCAACAATCCCAGGGCCAAACAGCTCTCGCAGTAAATACCTTGTCAGCACCTAAAAGATATTACATAGAAAAGGTCAGATTATATCAATTTGTATCATAATATGAGAAGAATTGTAATAGCAATTGATTTTGATTAAGTGCTTAACATTAAATTTCAACCACAGAAAATCCTTTCTGGATCCTAGAGAATGGCATTCAAGGTTCCGTAGATTTCTTACAGAACTCACAAAATCAACTACATATTAAGTGTATCATGATCATATCATACAAAAAAATATCACAAGGAAAGGGTCATACTATACAATACACATCTAATATAATTATATTAATAGAAATTGATTAAAGCCAGAAAAGGCATTTATAACTCTGCATCTATGTTACATATAACATTGCTAGCAAATTTTAACAGCTCAGCAAGGTTGGTAAACTTGCAAAGCATACTGACTGCAAACAACTACACAAAATTAGCCAAGTAGTATGGCCCATAAAAAGTTGCAATTGATAACCGAGGTGCTGATATCATTCAAAAATTAGTAAACAATAATAACTTGCTAATGAGCTTCTAAATTACCTAGGCTTAGGAATCCACAAATCCCTTAGAAACCAGAGTCACAGGGATTAGGAACCAAAACCAAATCCAATAGAAAATTTATAACAGAAGATCAAGAACTCAGATCTGGCCATTAAGATGGTAGAAGGTACTAATTAGGGGGGATAACAATATCAAAATCTCAGGTCAATCCGATGGTCAGCTCCTGGGATCTGAGAAAATCCTATTGAGATTAGGATTCTAAAAGCAGATTAACAAAACCAGAGTTTGATTCCAGTAATCAAGCAACCTGAGCAGACACGTTTATGAGATCAATGTATGCTGGAATATCAGTAACAGAGACCTAAACAAATATCTGAAATCAGAATTTAGAAAGACAACTTAGAATTCCAGAAATTGAAAGAGTATACCATGAATAGGACTCTGTAGTTCGATAGAATGATTAGAATCTTGAACCAGAAAACAAACCAGATTAAGAACTAATAAATCGGGAAAGATATGAAAGAGAATAGATCTGAAAGACAGAACAACAATGAATTAAGAAAGAACCAGACACTAGAAAAGAAAGTGGCATGCAGGAACTAGAAGTTCAGATCTGAAACTGACAAATAAAAGAAAAGTATATGCAGGAAAGATCTTACCTGTATTTGTTTACAATATAAAAATAAGAAGGGAATATGTATTCAGAAATCACCACCTTGGGTTTCCTGAAATCACCATCAGGAACTTACTGAATCATCAAAGTAGGGATTCTATTGAATCACCACAAAAAAGAAAAACAAAGCTGTTAGAATATATGTACTCCAGAATACCGTGGGGGTATTCTGGTCCTTTTGGGGTATTTTTATGTTATTAAGTATAGTTAGCTTATGTCGGCTATGTGGGTTTTAGTCCCACATCGCCTAGCTTAGACTATTTCTAACTTCCCTTCTATTATAAATAGAGGGGCCTTTCTATCAATACAACAAGTCATTCCATTCTTTTATTCTCTCTCTCTGACCTACGGTTCAACCAACATGGTATCAGAGCTGGTCTGCTCTAGGTTAGAGAGAAGAAAAAAAACCCTATTTCTCCCTACTTCCTCCATCGATCTCTCTCTTCTTCTCCCTTTCTCGGTTTTCTCCTTCTCCTGTTCTTCTTCTTCTCAGCCTATAAAGGGGCAGCATTAAGGAGGTAAACTGAGAATATCGATGACTCAGTTGCCGCCCCCCCTTCCTTTCTATTTTTTTATTAAAAAATCTGCTCGAACCTTTCTGGAGCCACATCTGCGATTTGGAGTTCCCCTTTTCTTTGGAGATCAGATCTCTATCACCTAATGAAAACTGATCCTCCAATTTTGGAGCACCCTATGCAGCCTTTTCCAGCCCTATTATGCCCTATTCCAAAACTTAACTTCCCTTTTTTCTGTCTCTCCATCTTTTATTAAGTTTTCCAGGCACAATCCCCAAATCGATCTCACCTTGTCAGGGTTTTGAAAAAAACCCTGACTCTAATCGATTTTGGGGCTTCCCTTGTCAGATGCAGCTAATTTTTCAGGGATAATTTCCTACTACTACCAGCCTTAATCGACCTCAGTTTGGCCACTATCTGATGGCTGGATTTGTACCTACAGCAAAACCTTCTCAACTTGCTATTTTTGGTTACCTGTTAAAACCCTGACTCAAATCGACATTAGGGTTACAGGTTTCAGTTTTTGCTGCCTTTTGGAGGGATGCTTACTCCACCTACAAGGATAACTCGACCTCAATTTCAGCCTCTTTCCAAGTGTTTGAAGACCCCTAACGCCAGTCGATCCTTCTTTTCAGGGTTTTTTCAAAACCCTGACAAATATCGATTTTAGGGTTAGGGTTGATTGCTGCTATTGGAGTTTTTTGGAGGTGTTTCTACCATCAAGAAGGACATTCTACTTCAACTATTCTTGACTTGAAGAAGGTCTATTGCACATGATAGCTGCTGCCCTATTTTTTTGCAATTTTTTGGTGTTTCTCCCACGTGAAGATGAAGTCTCAATTACCAAAGAGATTGGTTATTCGAACTGGAGATCCATTCCAGCAGTAGTGGTCAGCATCTATTACCAGAAGACATCACCTTTGACAAGTCATCATCACTTTGTTGAAGCCCCCTTCCCTACAATCGATCTTCCCTTTCAGGGTTTTTTACAAAACTCTAACTATAATCGATCTAAGGGTTAGGGCAGTCCACTATTGCTGATTTTTTTAGGAGAGTTTTATAAACATCAGAGGAGTATTCAGCCCCTATTTCAGCATCATTCATCAGTTCTTTTTGAAAAAATTCAGGTTCATTCTTATGGCTCGGTTTCTCCAATTATCAACCTATTTTTCTTACTTGTTCCTATATGGCTGGCTGCTTCAACTACCTATGGATCTGTCTGGTTATTTATCTTACATTTGCTAGTTAGTTTGAGCTTTACTACCTACATGGCTGGCATTATTGTTTAGCTTCTGTAAGCATGACTGGTTGATATGTTACTGCTGCCTTTATGTGGTATCCTATTGCCCTATTATTGTGACTGAGTTTCCTACTATTGGAGATCGAATTTCTTTCATTCTTGAAGACTCGCATCTGCTATCCTGGAGATCAGTTTATTTGGGACTACAACAGTGTGTTCCACGGTTCTTGGTTGCAACTACGAACCTATTCAGTTATGTGAAGCTTTTCTGGTTCATATCTGGCTCACCTTGGAGCTTGAATCCTAGCATTGTTACTAATTCAGATCTGATCCAATTTTTGTTGAAGCTTCTAATATCCATTGCTGTCCAGATATCTTCGTTTGTTCTTTAAGCGTGTGGGAGTTTTATACATTGGGGTTTTTGCACACTTGTTCCTCCTTGTTTGAAGATTGATCAAGCCTTGAAGAATGGAGCCTTTCCTTACTTCAAATCAGATCTGTATACTTGTCAGATTTGAATATTGGAGTTAGGAGTTTCTCCCCTGCAAGAGTTTCCATTAAAAGTGTTTGTTTGATCGTTTGAAGATGGTTGGAGATTTATATGTTGCATTACTTACTCCGTACTTCATTATCCCACTGCTTTTTTCTTCACCACCTCCCAAACCATACTTTTGGCATAACCCATAACCACCTTGAAAGTTAATGGTATTCTCTTCATTGCCATTTCTTCTTTTTCCATTACCCTTGGCAGCTCTTGGAAAATTATGGAATATTATGTTTTGCCCTATATCTTACATCATCCCTGTTATGTCCACGTGTATTACACGTGAGGGGGGGATTATATACAGTATACCTGCAGCCATTGTAGAAAGCAGAACTTGCAGGAACACTTGGTGCAAAACATAGAAGGTCAGAAGTTTCACCATTGCCAATGGGTATCTACTTTGTTATTGGGTTGAGTTTGCCGCAAGGGGGAGGTTGGTCTTAAAATTTTGAAGATGTTTGGTTCTTGCCTGCCTGTATGAGGTTCTACAGTTGGGTTGTTTTTTTTCCACTGCTTGCTCTTTTCTGCTGCTTGATTCATCTGCTTGCTGCCCTAGTTGCTTATCTTCAAGATTATCAGTCAGAGATTCATCAAAGATTGGTGAAAGGTTGCTGCTCAAGTTTGCCCAGGTTTTGAAGACCTATTTTTTTTCAAGTTCTTGAAGGTTTATTTGGGAGCTGCGTTCATCTTGAAGCTGAACTCTGCTACAACTTATCTTTTCCCATTTTATTCAAGTTGGGCATTAGTACCTTGTATGCGCCAGCTTGAGGGGGAGTGTTAGCATTGTTATGGAGTTCTTTTTTCCTTTAGTCCAAGCTGGATCTTCTTTCTTTAATATTAGTATAATCTAGCTTGAGAGGGAGTGTTAGAATATATGTACTCCAGAATACCGTGGGGGTATTCTAGTCCTTTTGGGGTATTTTTATGTTATTAAGTATAGTTAGCTTATGTCGGCTATGTGGGTTTTAGTCCCACATCGCCTAGCTTAGACTATTTGTAACTTCCCCTCTATTTATAATAGAGGGGCCTTTCTATCAATCCAACAAGTCATTCCATTCTTTTATTCTCTCTCTCTGACCCATGGTTCAACCAACAAAAGCTTCTTTCATTGCTCAAATCGCAAGGAGGGCTATGTCCAGCACAACTATTGTAAAATTGGAAGGTAAGCGAGCAGGTGGATGTGATTTTATTACGGAGTGATGAGTTCTCCTATAATCTTCTGAAGAATGGCAGTGGAAAGGATTGAGAGAGGGATGGGAGTCAAGATCAGGAGCTGTGTGTACATGTGGTTGATATACGTGGGGCATCATGGTTGGGCAGTCACATATTTTTGAAATGGTTGTATGGTCATATATCTTCTAGTTGCACAAGTTGTAGCAGTGTAGTAATCGTTATAGGTCTCATACGGCATCCTTTTACCTTGTTCATATACTCAACTTGGTAAGGTTCAATGTTGTGGGATATGATTTCTCTTGGTGTGTTTTATGGCTGCGGCATAGACAATATTGATGGACCTACCTTCATAACTTGATCACTTTGAACTAACAAGTACAAAATGTGGCATTTGGGGAAAGTGAGTAGTAGAATATGTTAAATGGAAAATGTACAGCGAATCTAGAAGCAGAGAAATGTTTTCTCAGAATCCAAAAAGTTAAAATAAAAAAACTTATCATATGTATCTTAAAGGAAACCAAATAAACTCCCATAAGCAAAAGGTGAGCATCTTACCCCGAGAATTCCAAAAACAGCTAAATGAACAAGGTATGAAACATACTCAAACCATAGAGGCACTAATCCCTTGTTATCCTGGAAGACGAGAACAAAGAGTGTTATACAAAATTAACCTGCAAATATCTTAAGAACCATCAACATTTTTCAGCCTTTGGCATGTAATCATAAATTTTTGATTTCAAAGTTTTTCAAGAGAAAACATTCATAAGAATTTAACTTTTTTTCCTTCAATAAATTCTTTAGGTAGGATATGAGGTGTACTTCATGAAGGTCATGATGTAATTTGTCCATTGAATTTTAAAGTTACTGAAATTTCTTTTAGTATGATATGGAAGTCTGGATGAGCAATAATTTTAAGGGATTTTTGCATGCCTACAAGTTAATTTAGACATGGAGATAAGTGGTGCTGGGTCCAGTCTTAACTACAAGCTTTTTGACACTATTTGATTTTTCCTTTTCTTGGGCTCTAACCACTAATTGCAAACAAGTCAGCAAGACTTTTGTTAAACATGAAATCCCATGGTCTATATGCTATATTTTAATCTCCCAATCTGTTGGGTTCTCAGGAGACAAAATGATGGGTCTTATCTTTCACTTCCCACTGTACATCTTTCAACAAGACAACAACATTACTGGCCAAATTTTTTCTACACTAGATGATGAAATTTCTAGCATGTTATAACAATCTCTCATATAGAATGTTATGTATCTAAGCCTTATTATGGTTAACATTCAGCAAAATTTTGTTTTGCAGAGTTTGTGATCTAATGCCTAGTAACTACCAATATATCAATCCATAGTTGAAAGCTTCATAAAAAGAGGGGAGGGGAAAATTAAAAAGGAAAAAGTTGAAAACGCCATCAGCTTTGTGCAACAATTCAGGTCTCATAGAATAGTGAGTAGGGTAGTATGGTCTGTAAGAGATTGAGTTGATTAGGAACTGACCTGAACAGGTTGACTCACTGATGTACTCTGATCCTTATCCCTCGAGTTGAGAATTGGTTCCGCGGAAAGCGAAGATACAATCTCCGAAGGAAGTGGGGATAAAGGTGAGACCGCATTAGATGTGGCATCATCACGGAACCAAAAACCATAAGAAGGTAATAGTACATTCTCAGGAAAACCGTTCTCAATCTGTATCGCAGGATCATCCACTGAGAACTGGAGGGTACCACCATCACTATATCTGTTACTGTGAATCGCTAGGTCCCCAATATCTCCTGCTTGTGACACAGATGCACTTTCAATTTCATCAAGTATATGTTGAGTGACACCACGTGAGAGACTAAGAGAACGCCTCCTCAAAGAACCTTGACGGCTCATCCGACCGAATGAGTCCCTTGCCTGTTCTGGTCCAATGCCATTAATCCCATCACTGTAGTGGCTATCCAGAGAATAGCTCCAACCAGTTGCATGATTCTGATGAGTTTTCATGGAGTTGTCATCATCAGAGCCACTGGGCTTCATTCTTCTATGTAAGAACTCTGTGACTACAAGGAACAGTTACAATTGAAAACACTTAGTTAGCTTCAACAAACAATAAAGAAGCTGAACCCATCAATTCTAATCAAACAATGACAAAGGTTTTTGTTATTTCGCACGTAACAAACCACTACATTTCCATAGCCCAGATAGCTCTTTTTCGTGGTTTGAACCCGTGATGTGGTGTTCGGCTCTAATACCAAGTGTTAGATACTTAATCGATACACTAAAAGCTCCAAAACTAATGGAACACGTTAAATCAAAGCCTTTTAACCTATCATATACTAGGCTAGCCCAACCTACCCATTAGGCGCATGACAAAACTAGTTATACCTAATTGCATGCAGTAACTGAAATTCAATTTTAACATCAGTAACACAACTTTTTTTTACTCCATCAGGGACCCACAGTTGCAAACAGATTTCTTCACAGTCCGGAGAGGCTGAGCCACCTCTTAGGTGGGCAGTACTCCAAGAGGTCAAGCCAACACTGTAAGAAGGCTCTGTCTAGTGCAAGGGAAATAGAGAAGAGAAGTGAAATCTAATCAATATTAAAATGGAAATTTTTGTAACTATTATCTAAAATGATGGAAAATTATCTCTCCCAGGTCCCTGCCTGGCCCAGTTCTCCAGTTCCTCTAATAGGGGGGTGGTGGATCCCACTTGGGTAGAGTGTTTAAGCAGGGGTAGGGTGGTCATTTCAGCCCCCTTGTTAGAGGAACTGGGGAATTGAGCTGGGCAGGGAACTAAAGGAGATAAAGATCCCTAAAATGATATGATTGTGTAACCAACTTCAAAACATCTTCTAAATCTATTTATTAAATTGAACTATATTCTACAATAAAATTTATTGGTTTTAAAAAACAAAATAAAAATTCTATTTAAAAAGCATGATTACAATATTTAATAAGAATTTAAGGTAATTATACAATTATAATTACAAAATTTTCCATTTTCTTTCTAAAACTGATTTCACTTTGCTTCCCTTCTCCTTACTTTCTACTAAATAGAGATAATGGTTCTTACAAAGTGCAACCGTAAGGCTTGTTTGGATGTCTTCTAATAATACTTGCATTTTCTCTTGTCAAGGAGTGAAAATACCATTGTTCATACATGGAGTGATGGAATGTGCATGGAAACATCAAAACAATTAAAAATAATAGTTTTCAATTTGGGAGTGTGGTCTACGTCAGCACTCCTATGTGTGTATCTCTTTCCTCCTCAAAACATGAGGGCAAAGGTATCTTTTCAAATGGGAAAAAAAGAGATAGGCTCATGGGAGTACTGGCATACGCCACACTCCCGGACAGAGAACTTTCTCCCTAAAATCAAACAATAATACAACTCCAAACAATATTTTGGATGTCCTATAATGAAGAGACCAACTTTCTATGATCAAGATACCAAAGGAAAAGATACACAAAGGTTAAAAAAAAAACAATAAAGAAAGGCTGGCGTTCTCTTTTCCAAAAAGAAAAAATGGAACAGGTCATTGGAGATGCTGGAGTGATGGATTTTGCATGGAAACATAAAAAATAATAAAAAAATAGAAGCTTGAACATGACCTTTCAGAAAACCCAAAAAAGGTCAGCACAAAGCGTTTAGCTTCAAAACCACTGAAAGGGGTAAAAATCCAAACAGGTAAACTTCATATTCAGACGTCATGTGGGTCACTGGTAGATGTTTTGATTAATTGATAATGATCATCTTACGTAGTCAAACTGAATAAGGCAAGCAAAACCAACAAAAAAGGGTCACCACTTTTTAATTCAGATAAAAAGTGGGTGGCCAGCGATTCTTCTTCTTCTTCATCTTCCTGCTGGACTTCTCCACTAAAATAATGAAAAAAAAGTAATTTGATGATGAGGAATTGAAGACAAAGATCGTACAAAGCGGCGGCATAACAGCATAATAACATGCACTAGCTAATCCCAATTCCCAATTCCAGCATGGTTCATGCATGAAACACTACAGGCAGATTTAGATACAGTAGAGAGAATGCATGAATATGGACTAGAAAATAGAAGAGAGAGAGAGAGGGTCTGATCTCTTACTTTGTTAAGCTGGCGCCAAAAACCGAGATGCGGAAGAAGTGCAGAAAAGGGAAGTCGAGGTCGTCGTCCGGGCGGGTGGGTTGAGCAGAATCGTAGCAGGGCGAAAGGAAAACCAACACAATCGAACAAAGCAAGCCCAGCTGCTAGCAACCGCGAGAGGAAGCGTAAGCGAACGAGGCCACGGTGCTTCCCTCTGCGGAAAGAGAGAGTTAGAGAGAAGAGAGAATGGGTGGGGAGATTAAGGGAGCGGTCGACCAACGGGATAGAGCAAAACAATTCGCCGTATGGGGTTGCAGCGATCACTGCAACCGGCGAAGGCGGAAGATTGGGAAAGGGGAAACAGAGAAGAAAGAGGGGAGGGTTTCAAAGGGCGTTCTACAGTTCGAATGGGGAGAAGGGCTGATGAGGATTGACTTTTAATGTATCTGAAGAGACACCTTAAAATAAATGGTTGAGAGAAGAGCAGAAGCTTAGCGCAACCGACCTCACAATTTCTTCTTCTTCTACTTCTCTGTTTTTGCCCTTCAAAGCATGGCCGTTAGGTCGCTGCAACGGTGACCGAAAATTTAGCCCATGTACAATAAAGTTGCCAAGGCTGGTAGTGCGGTGGTGTCAAAGATGCAGGTAACAAGGCAGGCGAGAGAGGGGAAGGATGCTGGAGGAAGAGGAACTAATAAGAGAAAGAATATGTGGTGGAGATGCAGGGGAATCAAGAGGTCAGAAGCGAGATAGGGCTCGGTTTATTCCAATTTGGATAAACTGATTTGCATTCTTAAAAGTCAAATCATGAAATTAATATAAGAGAAAAAGAACGAGCAGTAAAAGAAAGAGAGAGAACTCACCGGGCAGCTTTCTCTGTAAACTGTAATGCTCAAAGCACCTGAAACCGGGATCAACTCTTCAGTTTCCTTCTTTATATGTTTGGAAAGGAAGATAGAGAGAGATTCAGGTTGGACTGATGAGATAAATAAGGGTAACAAACAAGAATATTTTGGGGGGGAAAAAACATAAAATACCTGTAATTTGGTCAACCGTTGGATGCTTAAAATCCATAGGCTTTTTCAGAAAAGACTGATTGGAAGAGAAAACCATTCCCAAGTATTTCTGTTATGTGATTATTCATGCTTTGTGAAACCCTGTAAATACTTTAATGTATAAGGTAATATCCAGAGAAACCAAAAACAAAGGAAGAATAGAACTAGTGTAGGTAAGACTTAACCATTTCATTTGCAGGATAATCTCCATGAACAGTTCTTGATGCTCTAATTCACCCAATGATGAGGATCATCTCCTTCAACCATCAACCCATGAAATCCAGAGACAGTTGAATGGCTGTGCCCCAAAACAAGAGATAGAGCTCTGCTTTTGCTGATGTAATGGAGTTGGAAGTCATGGAAATATCTTAAGTTTTCTTCCATAATTTGATATATGTTTATTTGGTTTCTTTCTCTGATCTATTTGCTTCTTATTCTCTCTGTTTTTTTTTATATGCAGATGAAATACTTGGAACATGTACCAGAATTAATCCTTCTAAGCACACTTTGTGAAACTCCTTCATGGACCGAGCGGTTTTATGACAAGGTTTGATCCCATGCTGACCCATCAATACTAAGAAAAGAAGTGTGGTTAGGCAATCAGTATACTGTGCCTAAAGTACTGTGCTACAAAATGGATTAGGTATGGATGTGGCTCCAACCAGTCAGTTTTGATAAAGGAATCATTTGATTATATGATCCAATAGTTAAGATTCTGTAGGACAAGCTTTCTTATTCATATTTTGATGTGTGGGCTCACTCATTATGTCACTTATGGATATTATTGTGTCTGTATTGAAGTGAAGAGTCATAATTTCAGATTGAGTCACGAACTCTACTGTCTCAAAAATGTGATGTGTTCCTTAATTCTACATGATCCATAATTATATACTGTCTGAACTTCCCCTAGTTTAAGTAACACCTTGGTGACAAGGAGCTATGGGATGCCCAAGAAGAGGAGAGGGGGAGGGAGAGTGGGATGAAGAAGAAAACTATCTGTTCACTATACCTACCTGGAATGGACAAAGTGTTGCCCATATATGGCACTTGGCTTGAGCGCCTGGCCACCACCATGGCTTGCTTCATCACCATGACAACTTTGTGCTGAAATGGAACTAGAAAGAAGAAAAAGAAAATATCCAACCTAATATTAGTATTGCTTGTATTGTCTTAAGAACCTAAAGTCATGAAGATTTAGGCTCTCTTTGGTTGGATTTCATTTTCGCATTCAGATTGATTTCTTAATATTAGTCGATGAATAGGTTTTTGGTCAAGAAACAGAAAATGTTTGATTGAGAAGGAATGAAGTTTTGGGAAAGCCAACTGCTGAACCATAAGGAGTATTGTCCCCAACGGAGGAGACTGAGTTCTAACCTGTACATGAAGATGTCTCTTAATCTTCCAATGCCCATCAGTGTAGTTGTCCTTCTCAGCTTGTCTCCTGTCCCACTCCAATCCTTTCTTCTGCTTGGACCTCAGTAGGCAGAATTTCTGCAAGTTCTCTGGCATTGTATCGTGCACCTTCCAACACTGGCTGTGTGCAACATCACTTGCAAACTCCTGTAGAATGTTACATTCCAGTTGCAGTCATAGTCTCAAAAACATAGCCATGGCTCAACATAATGGAGGCCAACCAGGATTGGGGGATCAGCCCCAAAAAGATGGGTCTTCATCTGCATTGTCCGGATCTTCCAGCCTGCAGCCTCAAGGCAACCTGAAGCAGTCAGGCACTCAAAAGTTGTATAAATAGCAGATAACCAGAACCTCTCCCAGTTCACCTCAGTATTATTTACAGGTCCTCACAGTTTTCCTGCTACTACAAGTGGACATGTAGGAGTTATAAGTAGCTATATCAGTAGTAGTAATTGACACCAGTGCATTGAGTACTGAGTACTGGAAGAAGACAACAAAGGTTTCTATGATCGGTGGAAGATTTAATCCATAGGACCAATATGACGGATCAATGAACACAACAATAACAATAACAATATGAGATTCGATTAAAGGCACCCCGGATCCATATTGTATGTGGCCTGTGCAGATCGTTCGGGCAGAGGTGCAGTGGGATGGTGAAGCAGCAGAGACCCAAGTTCTACATTCTTCGCTGTTGCATTACGATGCAATGCCAGAGAACTTGCAGAAAAATAACTTTATCTTTCACAGTTCAACTCTCAAGAAGAGTGAACCAAAATGATTGATTGGATATCCAAAGGATATATAGCAGGACGGGGAGGGAGCAGGGGTGGGGGCAGGGAGTTTGCAAGGAGCAGGGTTGGGGGCAGGGGAGCGATGGTTGCACAGGCAGAGGGGGTGGGGCTGGGTTGCAGAGAAGCGTATGTTTGTACTTTGGCTGGATTATTCGTCACTGCATATTTACAATATAGACACGGTGATCAGTTGGATCTTTGATTAATTAACATTTTTTTTTGATTGACCTCCTGCAAATTAAAGAAAGGAAGACAAGTACGGGAAGTACAATAGCAAATAAATGACAAAGGAATTGCGTATATTATCGGGCGACTGTGTGTGTGTGTGTGTGTGTGTGAGAGAGAGAGAGAGAGAGAGGAAATCAGAGAAAAAAAAAATCAAAATTCCGAAGTAGATCTTCACCTACTTCGAAATTTTGGCTTCAACCGATTTGTATTTTCAATTAAGAGGGTGTAAAAACCATACCAAACACCCTAAAATTTGAAATCACCCCCTGAATGCAAAATTGAAATCCAACCAAAGAGAGCCTTAATAATTTACAGAAGAAAATGAACAAAAACACTTGGGCTTCTTCGATGATCAGTAAAATTTAAATGGATAGTTGAGAGTGGACTGTGTTTTTCTTGTTATCTCATGTTTTGTGCTCTTTGTGCTGATGGTTAGGAGAATATAAGCAGTAACTGTAATACCCATATCCTTTTCCACAGATAGAAAATGCATTCAACAATATGTGGAGTATGTTCAACTCAATATTGGCCTACATGTTGGCCAACATTTTATAACATGGTTAGCATCCAATGTACTTTTGCAAAATCTTGGTTGACTTGCTACGCTCTTTCATTAACTCACCTAGTCAATGCAAGTCAATGGTCAGCTTTGAGAATTAGGTAGTATATTCATGTGGTTAACTACCATTATTTATAACTGTTGCATTGGCTAGTTTGGAATTAGATGTCACCATTTTGAATCAGTAAACTAGCCCCAGTCCCAGCTCCAAAAAGGCAATCTGTGAATAGAGTTGGTTATTTTGTTAATGTTTCTGATCATACTTCCTTGATGCATGCAGCTATAAGTTGTCAATGCTGGAGGCTGCCTCTTTCCCAGAGAAGCTATTGAGAACTTAGGTTGATGAATTAATGGTGGCTACCTCCATGCCGATGGCTTACTGCCTGATACCCAGGCTCTGGGAGATCAGGATGTGAAGTTTCCTTCAACTTCCTGTGCTATAGTTCCTTGCAGTGGTTCATAAAGGGTGTTCTACTGTGGAATGTTTTACTTGAATGGTCTATTTAAATTTTTTTTCTTCTTGTTGTTTTTGATAAATAACAGGAAATTTTATTGTGAATGAATAGACACAAATAGAGCAGTGTACAACAACAGCAACAAGATGACCTGAAGTTCAAATTAACAAACCACCCCTGTTCACCTCAGCCCTGGCTAAATCATCAGGTAAGGAATTAGCTAAGCAAATGCAAAAATGGTATATGTAATCTGTTTACATTATCAAGTTGTTTATGATCATCTTATCTATTTTATTATGAAAATATCAATGTTAATTTCAATTTCTGCTATTACCTTCCTATTTCGACACCAAGCACAAGTCCAAGGAAGATGAATTGGATCTCATCTTTAAAAATAAGAAATTTCTTCCTTGCAGTATGTTAATGTGCTTAAAGCAAATAACCTCAAGAAAAGGGAAAGACTCGATCGGTGGCTTTAGATATCTTCTAACCATGTACTGCATCAATCTAGTCGCTTTGCCACTCACTGTCCTTCATGTCCTCCATATTCAAAGAACTTCGTGATGGCCTCTCGAGTGTATCTGCTGCATCTTGTTTCAAACTCTTGCCATTACCCTCATGTTTCAACATGGACTCAGTAATTTCCTTACTGTGTTTTCTCCAGGTCTTAAGAAGTTGAGACGATGGTGCTAATGGAAATGAAACTTCCCTTCCATAGGCCAGAATATTTTCCATCTATCTAGCAGTCAATGATCTAATGAAGAAGTTTTAATTTGCAGAATCATTTCCTATTCCTAGTTTGAGGTTTGGCATGGTGCTTTTCAATCCTATCATTAAGGGGTTGGATTCGGTTGCAGTTATACACTTACACTAACAATGTTTTTTTCAGTCTGTGCAGTCTATAGGGGTATATGTGGACAGTTGTGTCACGCGAAGAATGATGTGGCAATTCCCACAGTTGGATAATTGAGAAGCATTTTAGATTGGTCACCTCAAATTTAAACTCACATTCAATCATTTACTCTTTCAAGAATTGGTTTGCATTCTCTTGGTTGTCTGTGTACCTAGTTTTTTCTGTAACTCTATATTTTTTTACTGCTTTATTTTACCACTGGGCCAATTTCATTTCGAGTTGAAATATGAAATATGAGCAAGAAACCTTGGGGTCTACCTACCTACCCACAAAATTTTAGCCCCCTCTCCCATCTGCTTAGCAGTGTAAGTGTGTAACCCAGACATATTCCCCATTCTTTCTTTCTCTCTCTCTCTCTCTTTTAGCCCTAATTGTGCTAAAAAAATTTCCCATATGGAGGAATCTCTAGATTATAATACTTATTAGTTTCATCAGCCACGTGAAATTATAGTTGGTGGTCAAATTTCATAAATAATTTGTTCATCTCTACCTTGACTCAGACAGTTCGGTATAGTCTTAATTAAAGCATTTGTGTTCCATTTCTCAGTCAACAAAATCTATTGTCACAATCAATAAATCAATTTTTTTTTCAAAATATTTGAATTTTGAACAACTAGTAAAAGTGTTACTGATAACTAACCTACATATGGTTCATGGTTGTTTATTATCTAACTACTTCAATTGCACACTAGCCTTCCATGGTTTAACAACTAAAAATACATGTAGGGTTTTAGCAAGAAAGATAAAATAAAATTAGAAGTTGAAAAGTTTCTCTTTACCCAAGATGAAGAGGGTGAAGAGAATCAAATCACATGATCGGACAGCTTCCCCTATTGTACGAGCTGAGGAAGGGTGTAAATCGATTTTGTTTAAGGTATTTGGTAAAGGGCGTAAACAATTCTATTAGAATCGTATTGGGAGTTACACCAATCCAGGACAAATTCTGTGAGAACCGCTTGAGGTGGTATGGTCATGTACAATGAAGACCCATGGATGCTCCAGTAAAAAGGAGTGACCAGATTCAGTTTGATGGAGCTAAACGAGGTAGGGGCAAACCTAAAATGACTATTGGAGAAGTGGTAAGAAATGATATACATGTGGTAGGGCTCAATTCTAGTATGACCACGAATAGAGTTGTTTGGAAGACAATGACCCGTGTAGCCGACCCTTTGAAGGGGGATGTTCTTAGAATGTTGCTTTGACTACTGCTTTTATTTCTTTTTTTACTTATTTTCCTTTTTACTTCCTTTTACTCTTTTTTTACTTCTTTTTGCTACTCTTGTCATAGCCTCTTTTGGATCCATGTAGTCGACCTAAGGATGTAAATGGATCGAATTCGGTCGGATAGTGGCATTATCATATTCGTATCCGATTATATTTGGACGGATTCGGATAATTTTCGGATAGTGATTTTTTGAATACAGGTTCTCCTAAATGAATTTGAATACGGATCGAATACGAATTTTCGACTATCCGTTGACATATTTACCGTTTTTATGGTGAGGGTTAGGGTTGAAACTTGAGAGTTCAGTAACTACCCTTTTTTCTACTCTTCTTAGTCTTTTATTCTCTTATGTTTTTTACTTTTGATTTTTTAATAGATATGTAATTCCATGTATCACATTGCATAAAACAATATACATAAATCAATAGCAAATCTAGAAAAAGAATCACAATATCTTAACTTATAAATTTATAAAAATAAGATAACAAAATCCAATAAGGTAACTTAAAAGGATAGACAAACACAGAGTTATATTTTCGATATTTTATTACCGTTGGACTGCTAAACGAATAGGATAATAATCGGTCGGATAGAGGGATTATCATATTCGTATCCGATTAGTTTTGGACGGATTCGGATTCTCCTAAACGGATACGAACGCGGATCGAGTACAGATTTACGAATATCCATTTACATCCCTAAGTCGACCCCATTTAGTTGGGGTAAGGTTATGGTTGTTGTTGTTGTTGTTGTATTTGGTTCGATTTTAAAGAGTGTTGTTGTATTCGGTTCAATTTTAAAGAGTGTTGTTGTGAATCAAAACCGAACCAAGAATCAAATTGATTCTGAAAAACAATACTTGAATTCGATTTTGACATTCTTCTTACACGGTTCGGTTTTGGTTCCCTTAGATCCATATACTATAATACAGTAGCTAGTTATAAAATATTAATATATTTGTATATGTATTATATATATATAGAATAATATATTGTACTATAATATAGTAGTATTATAAAATCTAATATTGGTATTAGTAAGTATAATTTATTAATATATTATAATATATTAGTATCCCAATTCGGTCGAACCGACAGTTCCTATGTTGGAGCTAGAATCAAACTTAACCGAATTCGGTTCCTACATTCTGATTTCAATTTTCCGTTTTGATTCCAGTTTGATACACATAGAATCAACCTCCTCTCAATCCTGCTCCCACATTCGACAACCCATATGGGTGGGGAACCATTTCACTTGGGGCCCGCAAGGGGCCAGACAAGGTATCCACTAAGGGCCAGCAAGGGGCACTAGACCCACTTATTGATATGTACCTTCAACTACTACTACTATAGTAAAGAAGGAGGGGGTAGGAGTCGATCACTCGACCCCCCTCGACTTACACCACTCCTACTGGGTGGAGGCGTGCCACTGTGCCACTGAGCTAGAAGCTCATCCCCAATAATAAACCCCTACCCCAATTAACTACTACGATGTAAGAACAAATATCTTTTAAGGGGATGGACACCAAGACCTTGTCAAGCAAGGCTTCTATCCAACCAACTGCTCTTCTACAACCTTTAAAATAGATGGAATTTTGTAATGAGTGTGTGGGCACCAAAATTCTATTAACCTCACAAATAACTTTCTTAATAAGCATATAATACCAAGATATAGTAAGACAAGAACACTAAAAATAGTGTAGAATAGGATTAATTAGGGACCAACATTTTCATAACAAATTTATATAAAGGACCCACGAATGGAGCCATTAATGTTGATTTTAGACTTCGCACCATAAAGCATTCAAATTCAAGATCCGGACTTGAATTTTGACTTGGTCTCTCTCTAGTAATCTTTAATTAACTTTAAATAAAAAACATTAAAAAGTGATTATCTTTTAAATTTTGATCATACATGCATGTCTCACTCTCTAACCCAGTAATATATCATATTTTAAGGACAACTCAGCATGCCTCAAAGTGAAAAGGCAGGCCTAAGATCTATTGACCAGTTGAAAGTTTGACATAATTAATTAATTCCCATTTCCTCATCCTAATTTATCTCTTTAGTGTTAAGTGTTAACCTTAATTATGCATCTCATAAACCATATTGTAACACAATCCTTAATGAAGACTTGATCAAGATCAACATATTTTAGATTCCAAATATAATCACGCATTGCCATTTGTCAGTTTGATTTAATTAAAACTTATTGCATCATTTTATTCTCAATTAGAGATGGAAAAATTGGAGGTATTTCCATAATTTTATTAACCATTTCAAATCCTAAATGCCATTCTCTCCCCCCCCCCCCCCCTCTTGATGCCCTAGATATACCATGTTGTCATGAAGATTCCTAGCTATCACTTGCTATGGGGGGCCAGTAAGTTTTCCTTCACCCATGGTTTCTCTTCATCTACCACTATGATCTCATCATTATAGCGTCAAATTCCATGAATAATCACAAGATTCTCTGAGGGCGAACCTCAGCGAAATGGGAAGGTTGCTCGATTCTGACCTAATGGTCATAGGTTTGAATTAAGAAATAGCCTCTCCGAGAATTGAGGGTCAGACTGCGTAGATTATGACCTCTCCTCCTATCCGCGCAATGATAGGAACCTGGTGCATTGAGTACACCCCCTTCTTTATTTATCAAGAGGTTCTCTATTCTTGTGGAGTAATAGAAAACTTAGTTTGAGAAACCTGTTCATCATTGAGTCTAAGATCCCCTACCACCCCACCCCAAAAAATAAAATTTCTTATAAAGGACAAAGCCTATTATTGATGATGTGGGGCAATCCAAGACTTAAAAGGGTATCTCTTCTAAAATTTTGAGGAAAATTGTAACACCCTAATTAAAGGGTCATCTTGCCTTGCTGTGACTCCAGGCAATCATATGGAATTTGGTCTTATCCTCTTCACCTTAGTGGCACATAAAGTCATAAGGTGAAACAATGACTCCTTTCTTCCTTTTTTGGTTAAAAAAAAATTACATACATGCATGAAGGTCTTATTTATGAGAATATTTTTATGAAAATAAAAATAAATAAATCCGTATTTCTCCGTATCATGTTAAATACCACCTTATACATGGGATAGGAAAAAAATATATTGAGTGATTAATATACTTAATTTAATTTAAGATGTTCTTCCCTACACTTCCTAGTTAGGAAAGCTCTGCTTGTTCCAAGCAAGACAATTTGGTTAGACTCCACTCTATGGTTGACAGAATCTTGTAATCTGACATCTACGACATCTACGAACTTTGCTCGCTTTAATGAATAAAAGTACTTTTGTCACACACACCAAAAAAAAATTATATTCATGATGTGAACATGAAAGAGAATATATAGTACAAATAATTTCACATCATTAGTGGAAGTTTATTTTTGTCTCAAAATAACCGAATTTCCACAGTAGGTACCCAACAAAGGATAAACACTATAGGGACCATTAACAATTGAGTCTCAACTCCAAAACAAGACTTGATTCTCTATTTTCTCAACTTTACAATTAAACAAGAAAAAAGATGATTTGTAATCATTTAAAAAAAAAAAAACAAAAACTAAAGAGAAAGAACAAAAGAAATGAGTTAAAAGACTAAAACAAGATATGGGCTAGGCTTGTTTGATTGATTTAATCACCAAGGACTAGCACCTGAAGAAGAATTCAAGAGTTCCTCCAAGTAATCTGCCCCTAAATCTTCTAATTCCACCACATTTTGTATCCTCACTTCAACATCTTTCTTCTTCTTTCCACTCATAGATTTCCTTTTCATGGAGTGTGTCTTCTTAAGTGCCACTACAGGTGAGCACCCTTCATCAAAACCATACTTATTGATGTCTCTTAGTGACTCAATTACCTTCTCCACCGGAAAATTGAGAACTGCAAGTGACCCACGAGTCGAAAACGCCGCCTGATCGTAAGCGAGAGCCGCCGCCTCTGCACTATCGAAAGTACCTAACCAAACACGGATACCATGTCTAGTAGAATCCCTAATCTCTGCAGCAAATTTCCCCCATGGACGCCTTCTAACACCTCTATAGCTTTTCTCCTTTACTTGCTTGGGTTCTTCTTCTTTTTCTTTGGAACTCACCTCTTCATCTTTGATTCGAATAGAGAAATGGGTATCTGATGGTTCTTGAGCTGCCTCAGTAAGAACATCTAAGAGAAGCATCTCCTCTGAATCATTCTCATTGAAAGGAAGGGGAAGAAGGGGAAGGGGAATATGGGGAAGGGTAAAGGGATCTTCTTTGAAAGAAGAAAACCCATCCCATGAGAAACAATCTGATGAACCAAATGAAGAAGATTCAGAGGAAGAGAAGGAGTTTTGGGATTGAAAGAAAGAAGAATCCATAATCTCTCTGAACTCGATCTATCTCAGTAGTTGATGATGCAGGTTTGAAGTTTGAAGGAATATTTGAAGACCACCACTTTAAATACACAAAGAAGAAAGCGAACCCAATTTTAAAGGATTTCCCCAAAAAAGAGGTAAAGGGTGAGATTTTGGTTTGGTAATTGGTATAACAGTCCTTTTTATTTTAAATTTTTTTTTAAAAAAAAAAATTAAGTAATAAAGTCGAGAAAGAAAGAAAGAAACCCCACTTGTCTATGATTAATAAAGCACGTGGGTCAAATGAAGCATGGCGGCTGGGTCAACTGACATAATCGTGATGATCTCATGGTGTCTCATGTAGTGGGATTTTGTTGTATATGTCCACGTGGCATCCTAGTAGGGAGCAGATTACTCATCAGTTGGAATTGGAGTTGAAGTTTTGAAGTGTATATTTTAACCGTACGTCATGGTGCCTCACTAATGGTGATGTCCATGATAGACAACCCCTCACAAAGTAAATTCTTCCATTTGGACTCTAAATAATGACTGGGATAGTGGCATCCTCCCGTTGGACTGTGCCGCAGATATCTCAAGGCGTGCATCGAGATGTGTGTGGCATAGCGCAACCTTTGGATGTCTCTTAGGCACTCCCTAGGCATTGGGTTCCCTAGAGAGGAGTTGGGTCCGAGAGTGTGTGGGGAAAGTTTCTTACATTGTTATTGTGGGGATAATTTTTCCAATAATAATAATAATAATAATAATAAGGGAGAAAGATCATTGTTTGGTTGTACCCCCCCCCCCCCTACATCCTCTCACATGGGTGCGAAAAAAGACCATCCGGCCCTTGTTGGTCGATGCTCATGCTCGTGCTCGTGCTCGTGCTGCCATTGGCCTAGCCGTTGGCACAATGGCCACACCACAAAGTAGTACTGTTCTTTTTCCCTAATAATAATAAGTGAGACTATGAGAGGATTTCCCACGCAACTAGTTATCATTCTTTTCCCTAATAAAAAAAAAAAAGAAAAAAAAAGAACGATGTATGGTCGCATGGAGCCTATATATGCCCAGATATAAGAGTGTGTGAAATTACCATCACACCTACCCCTATGAAATAAAAAATCTCATCTATGTTGATGTCTATACGCATGTTCTCATTAGTCTTGCGCTAGGGTAGGAACCATTCGACTAGACAGTGATATCTTGCCCTAAAAAATAAAAAATAAAAGGTAAGAACAAGGAGAAGAGAACTAAAGCTGTCTAACATAGGTGAGGCTGTAGTCTTCATCTGCAACATTGGAAATAACAGAACCGCTTCCAGGAAAGTGCTTAAAATGTTGAAATTTTTAAGCTACTACTTAGATTTGACAAAATCCTAACCAACAGTATTAGATTGGATAAAACAATGACTTATTAATTAAAACCCCTCTAATAATCACTAAGGGTCAATTTTTCTAACATAGATAGATAGATAGATAGAATTGAAGAATTACGTAAGGTAGTTATAGGGTTCATGTGAAAGGGGATTTGACTAAAGTTATACGTAATGTGTTCTTCATAACCTGGCAAAATCTCACCATCTCTATCATCTTAATATATTTGTCAATATAATAGCATGATAAGGACTAGTTTTGTGTTAAATGGTAAACTTGAAACTTTGTTATCTTCTCTTTCTTTGATGTTATCATAATCTTTAAAAAATTCTTCTCTAGATAAGACCCTACTTAGGCAATTCTGATCAATTTTTTTATTTTTTGTGGGTATGAAGTGTTTCGTCCAGATGCAGGTCCCCTTGAATAGATTCCATGGTCCTTATAACTTGGAGAGATGACTGAAATATTGAAATTTGAAAGCGAAAAATAAAAAATAAAAAGTCCTAAAAGATAGAAGAACCATTCTCAGTGACCTGATAAAGACTGCTCCTCTTAAGTAAGGTTTCGATCTAATCAAAGGGTATGTATATTTGAAATATATACATATGAGGTGTGCTGTGACATGTATTTTAAGTCGTTCAATTAGAATAATATTGGTTCTTGTTTAGTGTCACATGTTACTATTTGTCTTTGTATCCAAGAGTCTTTTAAAGCCTTATTTCTTTGAAGAGACTAAATGTTGAAAACGAATCCTAACATGATGCAGAAAAGAATGAAAATCGCAGATAATAATCATATAATAAACATAAGGATTTATATAGTTTGAGTGTTTGACAAGATTGCCTACGTTTACGGTGAGATGAGATTTGTTTCATTATTAATGGAAAATAGGATTATAGCTACTCGTCCTCACACCTCTCTCAGATTAGCAAAACCCTATACATGAATTTTATCGAAATACCCATTTATAAAAAAGAAAAAGAAAAAAAGACCGAACCTAGTGCACAAGACTCCCGCGTTTAGCAGGGTCTGGGGAGGATCAAATGTATGCAACCTTACCCTTGTTTCCAAAGAGGCTGTTTCCAAGACTTGAACCTATGACCAAGTATCAGCAAGTGAACACTTGACCAACGTGCCATGCACGATCTTCACCGAAATACCCATATTGTCCTTAAAAGCGACCCTTCAAAATGAACCCACATACCAAGCGATAGAATACAAATCATACCCCCAATACTGACTAGAGCATCAAAATAAGTTGCAACATGAGCTAAAAACAGTGTCGTATCCAAATTCTCAAACAATATTGATCTCTAATTTTGGAATTGTTGAAGTCGGCAGGGTGAAGAGATTGATCTTTTTTTTTTTTGGTAATGAGGAGATTGATGTATTAATTTCTATACCAAGCAGTGGGAAATGGAGCATTTTGGTGGATCGGGTTAACACAATCCAACCACTAACATAATGAGCAAAAGGACTAGAAGACAGAAGGGAAAGGGAAATACAAATTTTCCTATTAGGCCGTTAAGTCGTTGTTTTGCAGATTGCAATCAACAACTGGTAGTATACGGCAATTCCAAAACCATCGTTGAAAAGTGAGCGGAACGATGACGGGTCAGCTTCAATCTGAATCGGCAGTGAATCGGTTAGAATTGAAATTAATCCTAAAATTTCAATAAGAATCGACTAGAATTGGGTTCCCATCCATCCATCCGACTGAAAGGGATTGATTTTGATGCATTTCAAGAACACATACCAAATGCAGCCTTATTCTGGTGACACATTAGTAGTTCCAATTCCCAAAGGGGGTAATTGCATTGGGGATCAATTGCTTCGATTTTGTTTAAAACGAATTCTAACACGATGTAGAAAAGAATGAAAATCGTAAACAACAATCACACAAAGAACACAAAGATTTACGTGGTTCGTTAAGATTACCTACATCCACGGTGAGATGAGATCGATTTCACTATCAATGGAGAATAAGGTTACAATCGCTCGTCTTCACACTTTCCTCAAATTTCGTTACAGATAAAGAACCCTCGTTGCATATTTATAGTGAAACCTTATATCTCAAGGCCTACAGCCCTTCGAAATCAATGTACAAACCAAGCGACGGGAATACAAGACATCATACCCTCAATCGATCAGTTTGGACCAGTTTTGGTTCAATTTAATCATTTTTTATGTGAATGAGTGAGTCCAAAACATGATCCAATAAGGGTACATTGATTTCAATTATGGCTGATATGAACTTTTTGTCGGGTTATATCGATTTGGTTTAATTTTGATATGTTTTTAAAGATCAGTTCAGTGTTTAATTGGTTTCGGTGTTATCCAATTTGGGTTTGATATTACAAAAACCCAACCCGAAACATGATCCAACAAGCTCATGTCGATTTCGGTTCGAATCGGTCAGTTTGATTCGATTTCATCGGTTCAGACCAATTCTCTCTGTCTCTGTCTCTCTCGCTCGTTAGGCAGGAGCAGGACCTGAGGTGGCTGATGCTTACTAGTTTGTCACAGATTCAGAGAACTTAGTCCATGGACCCCACTCCCCCCTTCTTCCCGCATACTTGGCCCAGTCTAGCGGCCCTAGCCCATCCTTGTCACTCCTCCCTAGTATAGCCACTCTACCTGGGTCCCAACCCCACCGCATCCTTCCAAAAAAAGAAGTTAAAAGAAATACACAAAAATCTGATTTCAGAGTCGCTATTGCCGTTTGGCCGGTGCCGCCGCCGGAGATATACATAAAGCACTCGCCGGTGTTATCATATTCCTCAATCTTTGGCCTTTAGAGTTTTGATAAAGACAACTATTGTACGGACGCACCAAAAAATGGTTCTAATTAATTTAACCACGTGCACATATAAAGCAAAATCACAATTAATTAATAAAAACTGATTAATATTAATAAAGCATCTTTACCAAAAGTCAAAAGTTTGACTGTTTTGTTTTGGAGTGCTGCACGTACGTGGCGGATCCGCAGAAGTGACCCACGATGGGAAACAAGCTAAAGCAACTAAAGACGGCTTCACATACACCTTCAGATTGGAATCTTTTGTGTTGAGGAACATTTTGGGGTCTGTCATTTTTCTGGTCCGACCCTAGTAACTGGGGAGCCCGGTTTGTTCACTTGGTCTAGCCAGTTTTAAAATGATACCTTAGATATGAACCCATTATAGGGTTTAAATGGAAGAAAAAACCCTTTTGGGGAAGGTGCATGAACCTGTAAACCTCATTCAACAAAGATGGAGAATTGTTACAGATCAGTCAAGATCATTTTCATGCTCACAGTCTTACCAACTCTTCTCGAACAATTTAAATGTAATATAATTGCAAATTAGGTAAAGGTAATTCTTGTGGTGGATTTGTCTAATGAGGTCAAACCCTGATAATAGGGAAACCATGGGCTTAATCTTGGTACATAATTCACACTGGTTCAAACACTATATTGAATTAAATGAATCTATTTAGGAATGTTCTGGTTATTCATCACCTTCTAATTAATTACCCCATGAAATAAGGAAAATGTGGCTCATATTAACATGGTATATTTTAACTCACCCACTTGTATGTTGCCGTTGGTGTGGCATGGGCGATTCTTTCTACACCGGTAGCATGAAAATTCCTGACCCTAAGTAAAAATGAATTGAAGTTGTTTCATGGCACGTAGAAAGTTACGTGATGTTGAGATAGGATGGATGTCTGGCAAGATACAATAGAGATTAGGCCCAAAGGTGCCTCCATTTGGTTCTCTAGTTTTATAAAACCTAATTAGCCCTCATACAATTTCTAGTGGTTTTTATGCTTAAGAAAAAGTAAAATTCTAATTAATCACTAACCTGATCTCATTATTTGAATCCATTTCCTTAATAAGAGATTAACAAATTAGGAAATGTCATCACATAAGAGATTAACAATTAATTTTTCAATCTAACACATTTTGATTGATGCAATTAAAAAAAAAAGATTTTTTTTTCTAGAAGTGTTTGGTTGGAAGAAAAGCATTATATGAGGACCACTAACGATGCAAAAAACATACAAAATTAGTGCAACTGGTACATGTATTAGAGAGCTTGCTTAACCTAATTGAATTTCTAATTTTAAAGTGCAGATAATGTTTACCAAAAAAAAAGGTGCAGATAATAAATGCAATCATATTATGGCTTAAACAAAAAAACTTAAATATGATCGTGTATATTTGTGATCACTAAATATCTAAATTAAGATCAAATAATTGATGCACCATGTGGTTAACAAAAAATTATATATGTTCCCTGGTGCGTTACTAAATTAATTTATATAGATGGTCAAAAATTGGTTTTATAATGAAATTAGGTTAAGACTAATCATATGGTGAATTAACTTAGTATTTCATGAATTTAGATAAAGGGGTTTTTGCTTACCTTCCAAAAGTGGTCCATTCAAGGTTTTGACAGAATCTTAGAATTTCATGGTATGTTCAAAGCTTGTGTGCTCATCAAAATCTAGGACATACAAATTGGTGTTATGTGAGAAAACCTTTTTTTTTCATTGATTACCATTATATATTAATTATAGATGGATAAGAGGATCATTAGTGGATGGATAATCATTTTAGCTTTTGTTTATAAAATAAGGTTTTGTTGTAGAGCCACAATTTAAAAACAGGAATAAATTATTGGAATCTGGAATATTCTTTTGGTGGAACCACCTAAGTGATAAAACAGTGTCAAACCAATTGGTTTTCTCTCTAAAATAATCTCTGCATAGAATATTGAATTCAGTTTTTATTCATCCACGATAAAGAGAGAATCTCTTAATCCATGGGTACGGGTTTTGGTCATTTCGACCCCCCTATTGTCCTCATCCAACGTTTTGTGTGCTACCGTATATAGTGCATTATCGTAACCAAAACCTTTGGCTTTTTCTTATTTTCCTCTTAATTTGTCAAATTTTAACTTCTTTTTTTTGGGGGGGGGGGGTTAATTGTGGCTTTACCTTGAAAACCAGAAATGGACACATTTTGATGCTCGAGTTATAAAATCATCGGATGTAGCGTAAAACGATAGATTCATTCAGAATTCCATATAAAGGAATACCAAAAGAAGAGATATAATGAGAATCAATAAATTATCATCTTATGGGGAAAAAAAAAAAAAAAGAGAGAGAGATATAATGAGAATATTAACCATTTGTAAGGAGATACATTGATGTACATGCAAGACATTTGGCATCTTACATTCCAAACCAATGGAAGAAAGATGAAAGTGCAATTTGGTAGATATTGGTTTTCATATAGGATGACACATATGATTATTAAGAAGATAGAAAAAAGATAATGTTAGTGATTATGAAAAGACTTGTATTATAGGTTTATCCTAGTTTGTAAGAATAAGAAATTTGTAGTCTTCAATAAGACTAAGTCCTGCAAAGAACCATAACACCACTCCCTATTTTAATTGTAGAAGAAAATACAAAGACTTCGTAAGTTCTATTTAATAAATGGATTCGTTGAAACAGAATTTTTATTTGGACTAAGTTTTCCATCACCCGTGATGTAACCCTATGATTGAATTTTGGATTCATTATTACCTCTGATACCCTATTGTTTATTGTCACAAATGCCCCTCTCGAATTCAATCATAGGGTTTAGATGTTTATGATGAGAGGATTCTTCCTTCACCAAATTCCATCCATTTAGGTTATGTTTTCTTTTTTATTTGAGGCCACCATGTTTGATGACTACATTCACATTTCTATGTATTTGTATAATAAGATTCTTATTTACCAAAAATAAAAAGTATAATAAGATTCTTAATAATTTCTAAGAAGGATTGAAATGTCAAAACTATGGATCAAGAATTCGGTTGAAACCTGTCGAAACCACTGATATATCTCGGTTTCACAAGTTTCCGAGACGAGTTGGAGGTAGATTTTTAAAAGTCCTGGGTTTTGACTAGTTTCGATCATGTTTCGATCGAAACATGGTTGAACCACCTTGAACCAGGCCTATATAATACCTCATCTCGACCGAGAAAAACATATCTCGACTTGGTTTCAACAGAAACCCCTCCAACCAAGGTTTCCCCATGTATGGGAGAATGTACCAGGTTTGACCTGGTTTTGGTTGATTTCGATCAAAACTTGGTTTCAGCCAATTCGAAACATGGTCGAAACCCGAGTTCTTGATCCTTGGTCAAAACAATAGAATAGAAATAGGTAAGAATACGCTAACCAGTAGTGTAGCCCCTGCACCAACGCGGGGTTAATGAGAGTGCATACAAAGGCATTGGTTTGGATGGGATTTTCAATTTCACTGGGAGTTGAACAGTCTTTTTGCGCTCTTGTATATGGGCGCAGTAACCATGTTAACCGGTAAATGTTCTTTTTCCCAATAGAATTTTTCATTTTTTATGGACTCAGGTAACTCGACTCAATGTCCATTACCCAAAATTTTTTGACTCAGCCCAAAACTCATATCCTCTTTAAGAATGAGTGCCACAACATTATAATGGTATAGTTTTCCAGAAACAGAGTTGATTTAGGAAGAGCAGTGGTTCAGGCTTGAGACATGTTTTGCAAAAGTATCCCCATTACTATCTAATAATTAACTTGATTTCCATAATCTGAGTGTACCGAGAGAGAGGAGCCAAAGTTTCGTGCCTGGGCCCTCCCATTGTTATGCTTTATATAGGAAAACATTGAATAGGGTTTCCCTATTTGACAAGGAATGTCTTTCCTTTTCCGTGTGTGCTTTTGAGATGTGTGCAAATTTCTATTTTTCTATAAAGAAAGGGAAGAAGTAGAATCTAGAAAGGATTATTTACTTAATTGAATTACTTTATCCATATTACATAATTTATTTATTTATCCTTTTAATTAATCAAACATAATTAAAATTTTTTAATTACGTAAAAAACCTTACTAAACAATATCATATGATGAATTATAGGACCAAGAATTGAGATGATGATGGGACTTTTTTTTTTGGTAAAATGATGATGGGACAAAAAAAAAAATTTTGAAACCACTTTTCAAATAATAATAATAAAATTATAACCTTGTAAGCAATTTACAAGAACGCTAATCTAGATTCTTGTCCGATCAAACACAAATATTCTATCTCCTTGATATTCCCCAATACAAGGGGGTGGATTCCATGTTGAGCATTTCTTTCATTCATGTAATGCTATCAAGAATCCAATGCACCAATAGTCCATAGGACATCAACTATTGACATACCAAAATCCATAACATTGCATTGTAATGATAAGGATCTCCCAGATCAAAGGGTCAATATAGTGATTAGTGAAAAACTCGTC
The DNA here is from genome assembly GCF_018873765.1 of Telopea speciosissima. Lineage (NCBI taxonomy): Eukaryota > Viridiplantae > Streptophyta > Magnoliopsida > Proteales > Proteaceae > Telopea > Telopea speciosissima. The sequence goes on from NC_057925.1 coordinate 52,463,049, forward strand.
CTCAAATGGCTAATAGTAATACATCTATACATACACAAAATGTATATTTACATCTATATCCTGGAATCAACATTAGTACTAGTAGTACACAATGCATTGACCATATGAATAGTGTCTAATCCTATCCCTAGTAGAGAAAAGGTTTTAGGCTAAAAACCTAAGGACATCCTTATAAACCCGTAAATAAATATGTCGCGTATAAAAGAATATAACATAAATGAACCAAAGTGATAATTCAGGTTTGATGGACACATAATTCCAACAATTCACATTGTGGAGTTGAGAGCTCTCATATTGGGTCTCTAAAGGGATACTGATCACGGTTATCATCTTCCTATATAAAGCATTACAATGGGAGGACCCAAGTGCGAAACTCTCTCTCTCTCTCTCTCTCTCTCTCTCTCTCTCTGGTAGTTAACTGAGTGGAGATTGAGGTTTGTGAGACTCCAAATCATGAAGAGGAAATGTATGCACATCATAGTTCAATGAATCAAAGAGTTGATCACATTGATTTCTATCATTTGCTCAGGTGCGGAAGAACTATTATCTGGAGGAGGAACTTCGATCGCAATTCTAAGGTAACCATATTTTCTTCCCGTTTAAGAAATAGTTTTTTCGATAGATTTGACTGCAAGAGATGCGATATCCAAACCTTTCTGTTGCAATATCAGATTTTAGTCTTTCATGAATCACCTCGTTTTATGTGCTGAGTAAACCTTTGAATCTAGTCTTTTAGGCTCCATTTGGTTGCAAGGGAAATTAAAGGTAAGAAAAATGAAATTTTCAAAGTCATTATCCCTTGTAATTATATTACTAAATCTAAATCATCCCATATTTCATATTTGGTTATAAAAACTCACGTTACTTTGCATCTAATTCTCTTGAATTCCTTACCAAAAAAAAAAAAAAAAATCTCTTGAATTTGAAAAATAAAATAAAAACTACATCTACAATGTATCATTAAAAAATTTAAACAGTTTATACAATCATGTTGAATAGTGATTGTAAAAATATTTTTTTAAAATTTAAAAACTTTTACTTTCCTTCACTCTAATTTCCTTTACAACCAAAAAGGAGCCTTATAGACTCTATTAAAATTATCCCGAGGTTTTTATCTTTGAACCCATGCTCATGAAATGGATCCCACACCAAGTCACCAACAAAATGGCTCCAAATCCATAAACCCTCAACTGTCAAGTTATTGTATCCTAGGTGGGCAATGGTGAAATTGCCCTTAGATCACATGTGCTTCTGACGCCCACGAGATGGGTCTCACCACAAAAAGAAGGCCTTTAATTAAACTGGGCCTATGGAGGCTCATTTGATGAGATCCATGGGCCATTAAAAAGTCCTCGTGAAAGTTGGTACCCTTTTCGCACCGGAAGGGACTGAGGCCCACCAGCCTCAGATATATATAAGGGCAAGATTTTCGAAAAAACTAGAGAGGAGGGGGGGGGGGGGGAGTTCATATGTATCCAAGGATGTAGGGGTGTCAATCGGTCAGTTTAGGTCGGATTTAATCGATTCGTACTACTTTTAAGACCTAGGATCGTGATTGCATTGTTTAACTAATCGGTCCTCATAGGCCAAACATTGACATACTTATAACTAGTCGATCAGTTACTGGTTTATAATCGAGCTCATGCCAAACATGTTTGTAAGTGGTGTGTAATTGGGCTCATACCACACAATCTCTCCTCCCTGAACATGTGGGGCCCCAATTTGGATCCTCTACTGCCGAGCTGCCTGGAAGGACCCTACTGCCAAGACACAGCAAGGCGGTAAATGACTGCCTTACCCCCACTCAGGCAAGGCGCTCAGGCAGAGGGGTAAGGCGATCATTCCCCACCTTGCTGTGTCTTGGCAGTAGAGTCCTGCCGGCAACTCGGCAGTAGAGGATCTGAATCCATGGGGCCCTATATATGAATCGTCAGACACTTCCTCTCATGCGCCCATTGACTTGGTGTGGAAGATGCCAATATATGCGAGCGACATGTGAATCTCTCCCCTTTTGTTTATAAAATATTTGGAAACTCTTAAGGCTTGGTGTCTTGTCTCCAAATTCATTACCTTGGTTGCTTCCTAAACCTCGTATTCACAAAATTCCTCCTCGTCTTGTTCTTCTTTTCCTTCTTGCTTGCATATGACACAAAAGCAATTTTTTTTAATATATTTACACCTAATTTTTGTTTTATTTGTCAAACCCAAAGATAATAGAAATATATTTGTTAGGGGAAACTTATTAGAAGAACCCACCTTAATAAGTTTATTAAGATGATTCAAATATTTGTCATACAATAGATCTAAATGGAGCCCAAAATTTATAGACAGGTAGAGCCCAATTAGAGGTTAAACAGAGTTAGCCAAGAAACAAAATACAATTTTGAAATCAGACGTATGGGAGAGTGCGTTGCAATGGTCAGAGTACTGTAAGTAGTGGTGTCAAATTCTAGTTGAACCAGTTAGACCAATCGAAACTGATCAATTTAGCCCGAATCGAACCAAATGATTACCGGTTAAGCTTCGGTTAGGTTTTTTATTAACCACCCGAGCCAAACAAATAAAAAAAATAAAAAACAAAAAAACACATTTGTAGAACCCAACCGGTTTGAAACCAAACTCTACCTTTTCAGCTTCGGCTTGGCCCATTATTGGACCAAAACTGTTTCAACCGAACCGAAATTGAACTAAACCAGCTGATTGACACCCCTTACGTAAGCATGCATGGACATATTACTCATGGGTTTAGGTTGACATTGGCCATCAAACACTGGTTCCTAGCATTTCACAAGAATTAGCAAACGATAGAAAAAATATAAATAATTAATGACATATCTTTATTTGATAGTAAAGAAGAATTAATAAATTATGGGAGAAAGAACGCTATTTGGTTGCGTGTGGCGCGCAGTTCTTGCACCCAGACACAGGGCCATGCAAAATGACTGTCGTGCCCCATGGAAAGGTGGAAATACTTGAGGGCGCGATAGTCATTTTGGGTGGCCCTATTTTCGGGCATAAGAGCCGCGTGACACACTCAAACCATGTAGCGTATTCTTTTCCATAAATTATTAAGGAAAATAGAACGTTAACCGGTTGTGTGGTTCCTATGCCCAAGTGAGAAAGACCGTTAAGCCTCCAGTGAAATCGAAAATCCCATCCAAACAAATGCCCATGTGCGTACTGAAGGATTCTTAGTCTTGAAGTATCGTACCTGCAAGTAGGGGTCTCAGAATCGGTCCAAAACCGACCCACTCAATAGCTTATTGGTCCGATTCCGGATCTACCGATAAGTTATTGGTCCGATTCCAGATCTAGCAATTAGGGACTGGTAGAACCGGAATAACTTCACATCCTAACCTTAATTCTTAAGACTCAAAGTTATGAGAGCCAAGATCAAACCCTTTTAGTTTTTTAGTTTTTTAATTTTGTTTGATACCACTTGTCTCATATATTATTTTACCAAATATTTGGTTGTAAATTTTGAAGGTCCATTTGGAAATACTAACTTAAGAACATATTTTAAAATAATCCTAACTTATGAGGATGGTATTGTTCCTATTTATGAATTAATACAAAACAAGAGGTAATATTGACTAGTTATGTGATTTGAGAAACAAAAAAAAGGAATCATATCTCATGTGATTGAAATTAGTGTTTTATTATAATATTATTAAGAGTAAATTACACGGATCTTTTTTATAATTATGCCTAATTTAAGGGACATCCCTGTTAGTTTAAAAACTACAGTCAGCCCCAAAACGTTAGACTCTGTTAGGTTGAATAAGGAAATGACCCTACTACCCTTATACCAAAACTACATAAAATCATGAAATGACCCCACTACCCTTAAACCAAAAACACCTATTTCTCTTCTTCTTCCTTACTTCGACCTAAAACAGCTGAATGAGAGCACCATCAACGGAGTACCGAGATCACGAATAATCAAGCTGCAGTGTCCGGCGTAGATCCGTCGTCGCAACATCATTATTCCTCTTTACAACCTTCTTGGTAAAAAAGCCAGTTAAAGGAAGGGAACTTGGAGGAGGATATGCAAGGAAAGATGAACCAGCAAAACTACAATCAACCGACTTGATATCTGCCAAGCCGATCTGCTTCGGAACCATCTCTGGCTCCGGACCTCACCGATGTTAAACCTCATCCCCCTCCACCCTTGCAACACAACCCCACCCCAATCCCTGCCCTGTTCTTCATCCCACCTCCACCCCTGCAATTCAGCCCCACCCCGACCCCTGTTCTTCCTTCCAGTCATTTGCCTCACAGTTTTTTTTTTTGTTTTTTGGTAGACATTTGCCTCACAGTTTAATGGTGCTTTTCTGTTCCGGGTCATGCATTTCATCGAGTTTCAGAATTTTTCTGCCAAAATACTTACCATGATTCATCCACCATAATCATCCCACTAAGGTACTTCAACTTTCAGAATTTTCTGAATCGAAGGATTTGACTAGATTTTCAGATCTGATCCTATTTTCTCTCCCATACCACATAACCACCTTTTCTTCATTTTCATTCCTATTTTCTCTCATCTACACTAATGGACAGCCTAATTCCTTTCTTATTTTGGAGAAGGAAAACAGGGCTCATGTTGAGGAAAATGGTGGACAGCAGGAGAAAATCTGTTCTTCTATATCCTCTTCATTTTTAAGTGCCCTTGCTGACTCACTACGTACGGATGACCCCCATTTGTTCTTTGGGCTGATCCATGGTGAGAATTATTCAGAATACAGAGGTGAAGACTCCTGTTTTAAAGAACCTGGTCTTCATTTGAGATTCCTTTTTCACTTTCAAGTGTTTTTAAAATGAGAATGGTGGAAATGTCAATCAGTTTTAAACATATCAATTCTCCAGAGGCAATACCATTTAATACAGATCAAATAGATGGATCTGCTAGTGATGGGCTCAAGTAAGGATTGGTATATAAAGTTGAAGAAATTCGTACTCGCGGTGGGACAAAACTCAAATTTGAGTTTTGATTTGAAGCTCCTATGTTCCAAGGTCGTGGAAAAGGGTTTTGCAAACATGATCACACAGGGGAAATAAAGACTCCTATTCAAACTCTAAGAGCTAAATTGGGATTTTTTTAATGTTCACCAAAACATGAATAATATGTTTCGTGGATGTATTTCAACAACTGGGGCGACGAACACAGCAGCTCTTAAAGTTTCGTCGATCTTCTTCTTTCCTTGAAGGAGTTTCGATATGAGTTGCATAGTAAAAGTGAAAAAACGAAAAGCCTTTGCTATTTGGGGCAAGTCATTTGAAAGGGCAAAAGGATAATGTTACTTCTAAATAAGGGTAACTTAGTCATTGATGTCATTACTTAACAGCAACTCACGGACGAAGTTGGGGCTGAGTGTAACTAAGGCATAGTTACAAAGGAGGTCTTTGGAGTTTTTTTAAATTCAGGGGTATTTCTTAAATTAGGTATAATTACAAGGGAGGTCCGTGTAATTTACTCTATTATTAAATAGAGAAGCAGTTTTCTGTATGGGAGTGTGGCCTACGCCAGCACTCCCATGTGTCCATCTCTCTCCTTCTTAAAACAAGGGGGTAGAGGTGTCTTTTCACATGGGGAGGAGAGAGATAGACTCATGGGAGTGTTGGCGTAGGCCACGCTCCCAGATAGAGAATAATAGGGAAAAAGTTCTCTGTACGAGAGTGTGGCCTACACCAGCACTCCCATGAGTCTATCTCTCTCCTCCCCATATGAAAAGACACCTCTACCCCCTTGTTTTAAGGAGGAGAGAGATAGACACATGGGAGTGCTAGCGTAGGCCACACTCCCGTACAAAAAACTGCTTCCCTATTATTAAATGTATGTAACATTTGTTAGGGAATTTTTATTTTTAAATTTTGATTGGACTGCTAGGACTGCTTGGAACCATTTAAGAATCGAAATCGGTCCACCCATTAGTTAATGGTTTTGGATCTCAAGTTTATAACCGATTAGCTTATTGGTCCGATTCTGATCTTGACCCCTTTAAGACTAGAATCGATAAAAAAATCGGACCGATAACCCAAAACCAGACCAATTGACACCCTTACTTGCAAGACACGGGTGGTAAAGGAGAAAGAAAAAGAAAAAGAAAAAGACAAGAAATGATGAACTTTGAATTTTGGGGCTCCGATGAGAGAAATGGGAGGATAATTCATTTCCATAGTATGATGTTTCACTTGACCAACTGGCCAAGTGAAAGATGTAGCAGTGTGATCAAGTGGCCTCAGTCATACATATATGGCAAGAGAATATTTACCCAGACGGAAAGAGATTTTGGAATCAAACCCAAAATCTCAATTTAGAGAACCATGTTCTTAACCCCTTAAAACAATGCATCATATCACTCTCGGTTAAAGTTGGAATGCAATATTTGAAGTCAAGTCAGGTTCAAACATTAAAATTTTTTTTTTTAATTTCTTTTTAAAAAAAAACTGTCATATAACAAGACGTAAAATACCCTTAACTGTGTCAGATCCAAGAGGTCATTTTTATACTTTCACATATGGTCTACATTGAGGCGGCTGGAGAAAATAAAAAGGAACTGCATGCACTGTGTGGCTGCAGAAATTGAGGGACCCATTGTCCCCAAAAGACCCAACTAACCATTTTATCATAATTCACAATTAATGATGAAAAAAAAAAAAAAAAAATCCAGTCCCACCCTTAATTTAGTTCTCAGTATACAGAGAGAGATACAGAGGATTTGATCCACACGTGTTCTCCAAAACAAGAATATAGAATCTTTGTTTTAATTAGGGAAAATTTCATGTACACCCCCTCTAAGTATTCAATATGTTACGGATTTGTCAAACTTGATCAAAATATCACAGACACCCTCTATTTTATGAATTTATTTCAATTTAGCCCACTCTGTTAGTCTCTGCAGTTAAGCGTCTGTTAACTCTTTTTAAATGGCAAAATTACCCTTATCTATGAAATCCCCATAATACCCTTAAGGGTAAAATCCCAAATACAAATCATTCTCTTCATGGGACCCACCATTTCTTCTTCTTCTTCGTTTCTTTATTCTCTACCGCTGCAACCTCCGACCACCACCGATTCAAGAACATCTACGTTACTGCGTATCATGGTGGGCAATGGACACCAAGTTTTGCCATCCATCCCACTTGCATGGTGTGTGGGCCATGGTGTACTCCTCTAATTAGATGGGTAAGAGTGTAAGATGAAGCAATGGCTATCCGAATTCCAAAACCATTGGCAAAAATGCCCATGGGTTAAACTCAGTTTCAGTGATCCTGTTCTATTTATAGTTTCGGTGTCTACCTTACTCTTTCAAGTTCATTTTAATCTACTTTCTCACATGTTCACAATCCATCTCTTCTACTTGACTCATGAGATTCAAAGAGAAGCAATAACAGTAGTGAGTGGCGAAGAACAGAAAATGAGTTCGACAAGCAGAGCTTGGATCGTGGCTGCAAGTGTTGGGGCTGTAGAAGCAATGAAGGATCAAGGGTTTTGTAGATGGAATTACACCTTCAGATCCCTCCATCAACATCCCGGGAACAATTGCGGATCTCTTTCCCAGGCCAACAGATTTCTCTCTTCTTCCTCTTCTATAATAACGATGTCTAAGAAGATGGTTCCGAGCGATGAAAAAATGAAGCAATCGGAAGAATCTCTCAGAAAAGTTATGTACTTGAGTTGTTAGGGTTCCAATTGAGGCGCTCCAAATCTCTCTACTCCAGAGTTGTATTACTCCTATTTCGTCCATTCTGTAAATACTAATTGAGAGAACATTAATTTGATTCTGGAAGACGAGGAGGGGGGCCGTTGCAGCAGGTGGTGGTTGTGTGGGAAGACAAAGGTGTGGTGGTGGTGGTGGCGGATGTGCTGAATGGTGATGGTTTAGTATTTTAAACGTAATTTGTCAAACATTGGGTATCTAACTTATAATTTTATCAAACATTAGGTACCTCTTAAGTGTCTTATATTCATTTTTTATTTAAATAACTAAGAGGGTAAAATTGACATTTTAACTTTGGATGGTAACCTTACTTAACGTGAGGGGAAAGGTTGTCATTTTGACCAAGTTTAATAAATCAATGACATATTAAATACTTAGAGGGGGTGTCCGTGAAATTTTTCCTTTTATTGAAGACAATTTTGCATAAAGATTTAAAAGATATTGATTGGTAATGAGAAAGGAGTTGCAATTTGAAAAAAGATTTTTGACCCTTTGAATGAAGATTTTGTTTTATTACCCAAAAAACAAAAAAATGAGATTTTGCTTTTGAAAACCTTTGGACTGATTTGATTGAGAGCCTCCTCCCCTTTTTTTCCCCCTTTTTTTCTTTGATCAGTGAAGCTTCCTCGCAGGTGATGATAGAAGTGAGATTTGGTTTTTCCGTGAAGATTTCTCAAGTAATAACAGAAACTTCTAACCGTCAAAGCTGACTGTCCAACCAGACATTATTATTTTATTAGTGGGTATTAATTATTTTTTGCAATCCATTACTGAATAAATCTATAGCATTCTTTGACTTTGCCACCAATTTTGAAAGCAATAGCAGAGATTCTTAGAACTTGGAAGCTTGAGCAGATCACTAAAGGGGTCGGTCCAGATTGTTCTATTTCTCTCTGTTTCTACTTGTACTGCAAGTCTTCAACATTATCAAATACATGATCATCAATTAGTAGCAGAGAGCATGGAAGAAGAAGCTTCAACTTCAACTTCTACTTCTACTTCTACTTCCAATACGAAAGAGAAGAACGAAGAAGAGATGGGAAAGGTAGAGGTGCGATACAGAGGAGTTCGGCGCCGGCCATGGGGTAAATTTGCGTCGGAGATACGTGATCCTTCGAGGCGTGGTGCTCGTCTTTGGCTTGGAACATTTGATACTGCAGAGGAAGCTGCAAGAGCTTATGATCGAGCGGCATTCACTTTGAGAGGTCATTTGGCCATTCTTAATTTCCCCAATGATCGCCATTCTTATGATTCTTCTGCTAATGCTGCTACTGTTGATGTTGATGTTGATGTTGCTGCTGGTGGAGAAGATTTTGAGAAGAGAAATTTATCATCTGAAACTGGAAGTAGAAGCACTAGAGATGTCATTGAGTTTGAATATTTGGATGATAAGATTCTGGAGGAACTTCTGGATGTTGAAACAGAGGATACCAAGAGCAAGGGCAAGAAATTTTACTGAAACTTTTATTCAACTTTTTATTTTTTTTTTCTCTATAATTTTGAGTCTATATTTTAGTTGTAGTGTTTTGTAATCTAGAACAATACCTCTCAGTGTTCACATCGGGCTACTCACGTTCAATGATGAATTATTATTTTCACCACAATTTCAAATTTTCATTACACTTAGAACCATTTGATGGGTTTCTCCACGCATTACTTTTAAAGCCCTCCACTTTTTAGAAACTCTATCAAATGGTTATCAAGACATGTTAATCTGCCACATTTTACTATTGTAGAAGTGGATCTCACACTTTGTCAAGTTTTAATCCAAAATCTAGTTCTGTCGAGATGAAATAAAATTAAGGGTTTTCTTCCCATCACTATGCGTAGTGAAATATTATGATTTATTATATGTTATATGGGTTAGTCCATGTGATAGAGGACTAGACAAACATTTCATTGTTACAATTTCTTGAAACGAGTAGAGGATGCTATTAAAATTAAAAAAAGGTGTTATTTTGTATTTTTATATTCATCTCCATTTGATGATATTTTGGTAATTAAAACTTTGAATTTGGAGTTTGAGCAATTTTTCTTGTAAAATAAGCCATGAGACACTTTTGAAGAAACCTTACATAGAGTTCTAAATGACAAACAAGCTCTCGTGGGGGTAGTGGAGTTTGTATGGGCGCCAGTCTAAATCGATAGACAACTTGTGTTTGACTACTCTTACCTGCTTGGGACCACTCACCTTGGATTTAATTGGCTTTCCACTTAAATCCTTGAATGACCCGATCCTTTGACGTACTGTGGGTCTCGCGTGGATCTGGGGAATAGTCAGGTCTAAGGCTTGGATACCCTCGTTAGCAAAAAAAAATGAGGCCCAAGGGAACGCCATGAAGAATTTGAAATCTTCTCATTCAATGACAGTGTAGTTTTAAGTTGTAGGAATCATGTGAATTAGTTCGGATCTAGATCAGATCAGACCACCTGATATAGTAGCCCATGCCCAAAATTGATGCAATGAACGCACTCCAGGTATAGATTCTTTTTTAGAATTAGGGGAAGAGTTCTCTATTTGAGTGCATGGCTCCTTTGCCAACACGGGGACCAATGGAAGCACATAAGAAAGCATCAATAGGGGGTCGGGCGATCATTCCGCACCTTCATGTGTCTGGTGCAGGAGCTACACTTTCAGACAGAGTCCTTTTGCCCTTAGAAGTATTATAAAGAAGAATGGAAAAAGATGGTTACACTTACATTTCCCTTGCAAAGATTCAGTGATCTGTATTGAAAATGATATCATGAAGTTCACATGGGCCCTACATGGTCAAATAGAAAAGAAGGTGTCAATGTGGATCCCACTGTTTTCTATGTGAGAATATTTGTCATGTGATGGATCAAATGGTATACAAGCTTTGTGAAAAATGGATCTCACGTGTTTGACCTAATGAATTTGTCAAGTGGCCAATTAGCTGCTAAAATAAAGTTTTATTTTGAGTACTACACCTATTGTACGGACCTTTATCCGCTGCTGTACCTGGAGCATTGATGTGCGCATCATGCGGCGCAGCAACAACCATGTGTGCACAGTGAGGGTCACTGTGCACACATGTCTGCTGCTACACCGCACGATGCGCACATCAGGGTCACTGTGCACACATGGTTGTTGCTGCGCCGCATGATGCGCACATCAGCGCTCCAATTACAGCAGTGGATAAAAATTCTGAATCGAGTACACTGTGCCAAAGGATCTGGTCGGACATATTTGGAATTGAGCTCCTCTCCAAGGAGCCCAGCACACCCAAGGAGGATCCAGCTGTTGGGTTGTGCTGCACACATCCCCAGGCATGCGCCAAAATGTGTGCAACACGGCCTAACCCTTGGATGCCCCCTGGGCACACCCTGGGTGCTGGCCTCCCTGGAGAGGAGCCGGATCCACGTATTTGTATTAGACATGTGAGCAGCATCCATCACATCTTGTGAGGTTAGCATAAGAAAGGTAAAACAGTTTAGATTGCCCCACCTTGATAAGCTTATCCAAGCAAGTTTTGTGGATCAAATGCACTCCTCACCCCTAGTGGCCTATGGGCCCTTAACAGGATTGCACAAAAAAAAAAAAATAAATAAAAAATAAACTTTATTTTGTCACTTAGTAAACTCTATTCGTGCTGAAATTTTATCTATGAACAAAAAACCTTGGGATCGATTTGTCCACAAAATTTGGGTCATTGGATTTGTCTTGTAACAAATATTTGGGCCGTCAAGGACCATGAGATTTACTTGCTTATAAAATTTTTACACCACATAAGCTGCCATGTGGTAAAACTAAGTTTTGCTCTAGAGATTTTTCCTAGTCCCATCAAACCAAGAATCCCATGTCTAATGTTTTTAATTGTTTTTCAAATCTTTATTTTGATAACAATGTTTAATTGAGAGGGTGGGTCTTGGTGCAACGGTAAAGGTTGTTCCATTGTGATTAATTGGTCATGAATTCGAGTCTAGAAATAGCCTCTCAGTGAAAACAGCGGTAAAACTACATACATTATAAACCTCCCCATACCCCACAGTGGAGGAAGCCTCTTGCACTAGGTACGCTTTTTTGTTCAATTGAGACAAAACTCCTAAAAATAGGATGAAAGGATCCAAACAACTTGACTTGAGACATGCATCAATCTAGAGTAACCACCACTTAATGATTTATGTAAGGTTAACATAATCTATTTTTTTTAAAAAAAATTAATAACTTTTATGGAAGACAAGAAGAAGAAGAGGGATATAGATCCCCAAGTTCAATCATTCTGTGTTCTTTTATAACAAGACCAGTTCCCATCAAAGATGTTGCATCAATTCAATTCTGTGTTATCTCTATGGCATGGTTTGAGGTATCGGATCGGATCAGTTGATTTTGGTTGGATCGGATCGGTATTGGCCGAGACTGGTCTCGATACCGATCTGATCCAGCTGTATGGACAGGGGTAAAATGTAAAAAAAAAAAATAGTTTTTTTTATTTATAAGAAAACAGGGACAAAAGCGTCATATTTGCCCGAGTTTGGGCGATCCCGATCCGTATCGACCGATCTGATCCCGATTCGATCCAATCCAACCGATACCAAGATCACAAACCATGCTCTATGGAGGCCTTCATAAAACCCTAGAACCCTAAAGATCCTTTCATACCAAGCAATATTAATTGAATTGCCTAAGTACTCATCATATCCAAAATTCTACATTATTAAATAAGAAGTAAAGTTCTAAGTCATATGTTCATATGATAAGAATCTACACTTCTACAAGGTATCATTACAAATAAAATAATTTGGGTGCATTCACACTATTAGTTTTTGATAATCATAATTTTTACATAATTATATATACTAAAAATAAGAAATTAAAACATATATAGACGAAATTATTCATTCAAAGCTTATTAAAATAAGAGTCTAAATATTTCATGATTTAATTTACTCTAACCCTTTCTCTACCCCCAACTTTTTCTAATCAACTTTTAGTCATAAATCCAAAAATAATATTCATTTGATAATATCCCTATGAATTGAACCTATATTTTAGCAAAACTTTTGACTAAGAAAAAATATGGTACGAAATTTGTCAGAGTTTAATACAAACTTGATTCAAATAAAAAGGACAAAAAAATATATATATATAGTTTAACTAATTAATTAATGTTAAAGATGATTCTAACTCGAAAGTACAAAATTTGAAAAAAAATCCATAAATATAGATATATTATAAAACCATGAAAATTTTCAAATATTCTACTAGGAACTTCAATAAAATCAAATAATGGACATAAAGTATTTGCTTTATTATTATTATTATTATTATTTTCATGAACAATATTTCCTTGATTTTGATAGTCAAAAATCACATTGTTTACCTAAAAAAAATGAAGATTGATCTCATGATATCATGTTCAACTAATAAATAGACTTATATCACTTACCACTGCACTGGTTGAAAAGAAAAAGAATTCTAACAAGAAGTAGGTGATGCTATTTTTTTATTTTATTTTTTGGTTTTGGTTGAAATGTGATAGTATTTGAGATTGTTGATAGAGGATGTCTGAACATAAATTCTTCATAAAGGTGAAAAAGCTTATTAAGCTTTCAAATTTCTTATACTTCATCAAAGTTGAGAAGTTTCTTAAAGTACATATTTCATAACAGAAATTTTGTCCGCGAACCGGGAGATATTGGGGCCCCCTTATTCACCAGGGAGTTTTCTCTCAGGCGGGTGGTCCCAAGGGGGGAGGCGGAGTCGAACTCAGGACCTTCAGCTTCCTTAGGCCTTGTCCCTTGCTAACAGCACTGCCCCTTGGGGTCAAACAATTACTGTTTGTTGATCATATATTGTGTATGTGGGTTTGTGGGCTTCAGCCTAGGCCCGGCCCAACCTTAGTTCCTATCTGGAGCTCAAAAGATCGTGGCCCACCATGATACCCAACTGTACATTGGATCCCATTCCTATGCATCTAAAGAGAGACCCTAGCCACAACATCTGGTCCATGGACTGGACTAGAAAAGGGTAATTTCGACCATAAATTCTTTTTGGTGCCTTCTCCGGTTTGGCTCGGATGTTTGGGTGTATATCTAAATTGTTTCAGTGAAAGATTTTTTAAAAAAATAAATTGAAGCCCAGTGTTTGATCAGGCCCACAACTTTAAACTCAGTAGTCATTATTGCACATTGGACCTATGATTCAGGCCAAACCATTCCTAAGGAGGAACCAATAAAATTTCTTTTTGCCTATAAGCATTAATTAATACGTGTACAAATATTTTTTCATTGAAAACAAATTATTAAGCATTAGGGATTATAAATATTTTGTCACATTACCTAAATGCTGGGCAAACAAGTTCCTGAGTAATATCTTTCATGGGCACAAATCTAGAACTTCCTTGGGTACGATGTCTTATATTCTGTCACTTGCATAAGTTGGTTGATTTCAAAAGGCCATTAAGAGCCCATAGGCCTTGAGACCTAGAGGAATGACCCACCTTGTGCGTTGATCTTGTTACTGGAGGCCTCAATGAACTGGTGGATCCATGATAGGGGTTCAAGGGGGGGAAGCCCCCCCCCCCCCCCGAGATTTTTTTTAGGGCTATATTGGTACTTTGGTAAATTATCTATATAGGGTTTCGTCTTAAATTTGTAACAATGATTATTTCTCTGTCATTGATCTGAAAGAGGTGTGAGGATGAGCAGTTATAACCTTATTTTCCATTGATAGTAAAGCAGATCGTATCTCACTGTGGATTTTGAAAATCTTGCCCTACCATGTAAATTCTTGTGTGCATTATATAATTGTTTATTTGCGATTTCATTCTTTTCTGAATATATCATTTTAGGTTCGATCTCTTTTTTCTATAGAACTATACTACTTAAGCTAGCCAATAAGAAGCTTTAATGCAATTCCCAATTCATCAAAACAGATGACTTTAAATATTAAAGGAATATTTGGAAAAGATTGTGCAGTGAGAATGAAGATGGGATTATTCTTAGTGATTCTGATATGAGAAGATATTCCCTTATAAAAATGGTGCTTTCAGGTCCTATATATCACAAAAGGGCTCATGAATCTGCATATGCTGAATTTTTTACACGCCGGCCATTTAGGAAGGCTCAAATATTATGATTTCACACAGAAAGCGAAAATAATAATTTCACATCGAATGTGAGTAATCTAATATGGAGACTTGTGGGTATTTATCCTTAGGTAGAACTTATCCTTAAGATCTAGCCCCTAAGATAAGGGTACCTAAGTTCAAAACCAATAGATAACTATTTAAATGAAAAGGAGAATTCCTCCCCATTCCCTCAGTTTAATTAGAGAAACCAAAAGTGAAGATTTCAATACAGTTTGTGGTTAGTGGACTAAAAAGTGAAGATTTCAATAGATTCTGTGGAACAAGTAAACCATGAAAATGATGGAAAAGGCATCAACCATGATCACCAATCCCACTGTGCAATCAAAGTTAACCAATCCAAGAAGCATGCACCAAAGAAAATACAGTTTATGTTGACAGTTACATGCACCATATAAATTTCTTGAACTTTCTCAAACCATGTCAAATTCAAATAAAGGAAAGAAGGACGGACTAAGAAAAAGACTTTATTCCTTGACAATTTAAAACTTCCTTTTCTACCTTTTGAAGATGATTAGGTCTATACTATGCACTTAATAAAATAACAACTCAATTATATCCCAACTAAATGGAGTCGGCTACCTACATGGATCCTTTCAAGACAAAGTAAGAGAAACGGAAAATAAAAATGCAAAAATGAAATAAGAAAAGTGAGAAATGGAAAATGAAAATTTAAAGTAAGAGAAAAAATGATAACCCAGGGAACTCAAAAAATCTCGACTACATGGTGTCGACAATGTAGAACCCTGCCCTCCAATAAACTCTATTTAAGGTCATACTTGGCACAAGTCCCAGAGTATGCATGTCATTCTTCACAACCTCACCTATGATCATTTTAGGCTAGCCCCTACCTCTTTTAGCTCCTTCAATCAGGACCAGATCACTCCTCCTTACTAGGGCATCCCCAGGCCTCCGTTGCACGTGGCCAAACCACCTCAGACGACATTCTCAGAGCTTGTCACTGATTGGGGCAACTCCCACATTGACTCTAATGCGTTTGTTCCTCACTTTATTCTTCCTAGTTTTGCCGCACATCTATCTTAGCATCCTCATCTCTATAGCACATAGCTTCACTATATGACACTTCTTATTTCTCCAACATTCCGCCCCATACATCATAGCTAGTCGGACAACATTTCTGTAAAACTTTCCTCTAAGTTTTAAAGGAATGTGACGATCACACAGTACTCCAGTCGCACCTTTCCACTTCATCCATCCCACTATACACTTAATAATGCACTAAGAAAATATATATAGACTAGAAGCTCATATATTACATCTACTCAATCTTACAACTGTAAAACACCTGACCAAAGAAAGAAAGAAACAGAAAACCCACATGGAGAAAACTAGAGTCTTGATCACTTTTTATTGTTCTTCATCTTTTCAACAGTAAGAAGCTCCTCTAATAACTTATCATCCAAGTACTCCAATTCAATAACATCTTCCCCATGCTTTTGTTTCTCTTTGTTCTCATACAATGAAGGTGATGATGATGAAGATGAACAAGACCCATATGCTTGAGACAAAGGATACTCATCTGGGAAATGATCATAAGCTCTTGCTGCCTCTTCTGCAGTATTGAAAGTCCCTAACCAAACTCGCACACCATGTCTAGTAGAGTCGCGAATCTCTGCCGCGAATTTACCCCATGGCCGTTTTCTCACTCCTCTGTACTTAACACCAACTTCTCCTGTTTCCATCTCTTCTTTCTCTTCTTCTTCCATGAGTAGTAATATTGCACGAGGGCGGGCTAACAAGTAACAAGTAACAACCCCATTTGCATTTTGGCATTTAAACTAGGAGGGAAGGAAAAGTAAGTGATTGGACACTTCAGAGAATTAGAGGATCAAGATTTAATTAATGGAGTGGAAGATCCAATGGATGAGAAATATGCACCAATTCACTTTCTATGGAGGCCTTCATAAAACCCTAGAGATCCTTTCAGACCAAGCAATATTAATAGAAGCAATTGCTTGAGTAATCATCTTATGCAAAACTCTACCTTATTAAATAAGAAGTAAATTTTTTAAGTCTTGTGTTCATATGAGGATCTGGATCCTCTACTTCCGAGCTGCCCCTACTTTCGTGCGCCCCACACAAAGCAAGGTGGAAAAGACCACCTTACCCCTGCTCGCGCAAGGCACTCGGATAGGGGTAAGGCAGTCTTTTTGCTGTCTTGCTATGTCTGAGGCACACATGGCAGTAGGGGCAGCTCGGCAGTAGAGGACCCCAACACGTTCAGTATGATAAGAACCTATCAGTTTAAACTCTAAACCCAAAATCAAAATGCGTATCTGATCCAATCAAATCTTATTAAAGTAGAAGTGTAAATATTTCTTGTTAATCTTGTAACTAATCTTTTTAAATTGGTCTCGTCTATCAACCATTGGATCAGCATGAAATCCACGTGATAGCTTGGGGGTTGAGCACAGCACTATGGCCACTCAACTGCGGACCACAGACAAGCTCAATCGTCGATGCTTCAACTAACTAAGAAGTGGTTGTCTTTCAATTTAGATATCTAATTGACTTTTCAAAGAATCAGATATGCATTTCGATTTTGGGTTTAGAGTTTAAACTGAACATTCAACAAGTAGATGCTTATTTGGGCTATGAATGGGCCTTTTTGCACATGACACAAAATAGACCACCCACTCAAGCTTACCTAACTAGACCCGATCACCCACAGTACAAATGTAAAATAATAAACAATGAAATGAAATGTTTGCGTATATACTTCCCCTGTCTATGTGGAACTTGTTGGGGGTACAATATCTTGTATTTCATCGTTTACATAAGTGACCTGATTTCTAGCTCGGAAGAATGGCCCATCTTGTGAGTTTATCTTTTGTTACTGGGGACCTCGACGAACTGGCGAGTCTATGGCAGAAGGAGCAGAATAGCCCCCAAGAAATATTTTTTAGGGCTCTATGGGTATTTCGAAAAATTACCTATATAGGGTTTCGCTCTTAATTTGTATCGAGGGCTCTTTCTTTGTAATGCAGTTGTAACTCTATTCTCCATTGATAGGGAAGCAGATCTCATCTCATTGTGGAGAAATCATTTTGAACCACATAAATCCTTATCTGCATTGTGTAATAATTGTTTGTTTATAATTTCCATTCTTTTCTACATCGTTTTGGATTTTTTTTTTTTTTTTCTATATAGCTTTACTACTCAAGCTAGCCAATAAGAAAGCTTAATGCAATTCCCAATTCATCAAAACAGATTACATTAAATACTTAAGGAATATTTGAAAAAGATTGTGCACTAAGAAAGAAGATAAGGTTATTCCTAATGATTCTGATATGAGGAGATATTCCCTTACAAAAATGGTGCTTTCAGCTCCTGTCACAAAAGGGCTTATGAATCTGCTCATGCTGAACTCTTTATTAAACAGACCATTCTGGAAGGCTCAAGAACAATAGGTAGGTAGGTAGGTAGGTATATAAACAATAGAGTTACCAAGAAAATGATGGAAAAAGCATAAACTATGATCACCAATGCCTACCAATCCCACTCTACAATCAAAGTCAACCAATCCAAGAAACATGAACCAAAGAAAATACAGTTTATGTTGCTGACACTTACATGCACCATATCAGTTTATGATTTGAACCTTCTCAAACCATGTCAAGTTCAAAGGAAGTAAGGAATTGAAGGACTAAGAAAAGACCTTATTCTTTTTCAATTTAAAACTTAATTCCTTTTCTTAACCTTTGAAGATGATTATGTCTACACTCTACATAGACTAGCTAGAAGCTCATATGTTACAACAGTAAAACACCTGACCAAAGCAAGAAAGAGAAAGAGAGAGAGAGAGAGAGAGAGAACCCAAGTGGAGAAAACCACAATCTTGATCACTTTTTCTTGTTTTTCTTCTCTTCAGTAGCAAGAAGCTCCTCTAATAGCTTATCATCCAAGTACTCCAATTCAATAACATCTTTCCCCTGTTTTTGTTTCTCTCTGTTCTCATACAATGAAGAAGAAGAAGAAGAAGAAGAAGAAGAAGACCCAGAAGCTTGGGACAAAGGATACTCATCTGGGAAATTGAGAACAGCAAGAGAACCTCTCATCCGAAAAGCTGCTTGATCATAAGCTCTTGCTGCTTCTTCTGCAGTATTAAAAGTCCCCAACCAAACTCGCACACCATGTCTATTGGAATCGCGAATCTCCGCCGCGAATTTACCCCATGGCCTTCTTCTCACACCTCTGTACTTAACACCAATTTCTCCTGTTTCCATTTCTTCTTCCTTCACTCTTGCTTTCCTCTTGTGAGGAACTTCTTCTTCTTCTTCCATGATGTGCACGAGGGCGGGCTAATAAGTAACAACCCCCCCCCCCTTGCACTTTTGGCATTTAAATTGGGAGGGAAAGAAAAGTAAGTGATTGGACACTTGAGGGTCAAGATTTAATTGAGTGGAAGATCCTATGGATGAGAAATATTCAAACGTGTTAGAGAACCTCTTTGAGAGTGATTTGTTTGAGTACATTGTACATGGATGGTCAAAGTGATGGCTTTTTTTTTTCTCTCTTTTTTACTCACTTTAGTTGTATGCTACCTAAGCTTCTTCTGGGTTCATCTCTGTGTTTGATTATTGTCAAAAATAATGAATAAGATAAGATTATTCTCAAAGAATATAAACCTAATCTTTGTGATTAGGTTTTTATTTATGGGAGAAATAAAGAATGTTATCTAATCACGTGTCGTGATTCTTGCGTCCAGGCATAAGACTGTGTGAAATGATCACCACATCTTCATGAAAAGGTAGAAATCCCCAATGATACGACAATCATTTCATGTAACCCTGTGTCTGAACGTAGGAGTTACGCTTCTCCCTATACTTATATAAGGTATAGAGTAAATTAATTTGGTCAAGTGTTCATTGTCACTACACATTAAGCCAGCTGCGCTATGGGATGGGGGAGTGGGGACCAATTTAATCACGGGGCTTATCATCTTTTGTTTATTATATAATTTTTTTGTCAAAGTAAAGAAAGGAGAATAATTTGTATTTTTAGAGTGACACGTGTCGGTCATCAACATTGTGGGTCCCACTTCCTAACGTATTACCATTTCTTAGGAGAATCCTGATGACGTAAACGTATAATTGCTGCTTACGTCGTATGACCGTTTAACCCGTTAGGGGAAGTGTGGTAGCAGGAAGAGGTGAACAAGAAAATGATTACCGTTGGAATTGGAGAGCCATTAAATATTTAAAGGGCAAAAGATCTCTACTTAGTGGTGGTTCTTACGTTCTCTCGTAGGGTATTTTGAAATGACATCTCTGGCCTGTTCTAGAGTAGATAATATTCATAAGTGCTCTTCCATTGACCTAGACGCTTGTGTAAAGACCATGCGACCAAGTAGATGTCTCTTGCTCATAATTAAATTAAGGAAAATAGTTTTCTATCTGAGAGTGTGGCTTATGCCAGAACTCCCATGAGTCTATTTATCTCTTTTTCAAAATAAAGGGGCATAGGTGTCTTTTCATTTGGGGAATGAGAGAGATGGACTCATGAGAGTACTGGCATAGGCCACACTCTCAGACAAAGTTCTTTTTCCCTTATATTAATAATCAAAGGAGAAGGGTTTTCTACTCTAAGTTGCCGGTAGGGTGTCAATACCTAGCCCAAACTGGTGAAATTGGTCCAAACCAGATCGAGATAGCTTAAATCAAACTGAACCGATCCTTATTGGATTGGCTTTGCGTTAGTGTATTACACACTTGAAACCAACCCAATAACAAATCTATTAGAGAAATCAATAAGAACATGAAATCAAACCAAAAGGTGAAGCTTTCCTTATTGATTTGGTTTTCGATTCACCCTTATCAGACCGAAATCAATTCGATCCGATTCACACCCCTGGCCCCCAATGTGGAAGGAATTTTTCATGCCACAACAACATGGTTTCATCAACAAGAGGCCCACATATGGGGGGAAAAAAAGAGTGTCAATATGAGTCCCACTATGATCAGGAAATGAAAGGGCCGTGTGAAAGGATTCCCCCTTTTTTTTAATTAACAAATTTAGGTAAAAAGTGGGATTAGCGATCTGATTCTCTCTCTCTAAAGTCTAAGTTAAAGTGATTACAAAAATGTCTCATGTGACTGACAATGTTTAAAAATTCGTATTCAGGTTGGAACTTTGGACCAACTTCCATGGATTTTCACATTCAGTAGGTCAGAAATGAAACTGAAATCAGTCAAAGCAAACTTTTCAAGAACCGGAAAAAGTCTTTAGGGGACGGTTGATTCAAAAAAAAAATTTAGACTATTACATATGATAATGATATTATTGGTTTTGGACTTTGTATTAATTAAATTTAGGGTAAGAGAATGCTACTTGGTCGCATGGTCTTTGTGCAACGTGGGAATCAATTAGAGTGTGCCCACTAGCATCATGGGGGACGGGATTTCCACCTTTTTATAGGTAGTATTCATTTCCCCTTTAATTTATTTAGGGTTAATTAAGAAACTTAAAAAATGACAGTTCATTGGATGTCTCACTTTCGATAAAGAGTAAAGCGTCTCATTCATGGTTTTAAATATTGGTATTGGGGTCTATAGATATTGGTCTTAGGCTCTTAGTTGATATTAATATGATATTGATACTGATACAGATATAGATCGATCGATCATATCAGTCTATATCGGATAACTTAGCCCTCATTTTATTTTTTTTTAAATAAATGGTTTTTAGACGATTTTGTGTTTTACTATGAACCACATGACTCCAAACAATGTGGTCTTAAATGTTTCTAAAAATAGCTCAAGGTGAGAAGGAAACAAGGCTGTTTGGCTGCACAACCAGATTCACTTAGACAAGTTTTTATGCTATGTTTGTTTGCTTGTTCTTAAGTAGAAAGTGCAAAATAAAGTCTTCGATTAATTTGGATTCCTCTTTCATCATATTCGGGATGTTTAAGGGAGTGTATGTGGAAAAAAGTGAGTCAGTTGTTTCAACCGCTTCGTATTATACTTTAAATAGTAGTAGAATCGAATGAATGGACAAACTTGGATGACACTTGGTCTTAGAAATTCTCTTGAGAGAAAGGAGGTCATGGCTTCCTTCGTAAAGTTAAGAAGTATACTACCTCCAAATCAGCCGAGACTTCATTGCACCTCATTTGAGAAGCCAATCGTACACCCAACACTTGAGAAGATAAAAAGACGCCACTGCCCATGTTTTAACGGTTGGATTTTCAGATGTGGTGCACTAGGCAGTGCACTGCACTAGAGAGAATAAAAATATCTACTGCAATAGAATTTTTTTCTAGGAAATTTCAAGTTCGAGACCTCATGTTCCTCGTCTAGTCTACGATCCTAACACGTATCCCACCAAAACAAAAGTCTTTATGGTACTATTGGCTACAATTCATTTGGATTTGCATTGTGTCAAATCTCAATAGAAAACTCATAATCAAATGCCCGTGTTGTATTGAGTAAAGTTTGATCAAAGTTGTTTGTTAATCATGACAAATGATATTATTTTGGATTCAGAAATAACACATGCATATATCTATATAGAGGGTAATGTCACCCAAATGTCCTCACAATTCAAAAGCTTTTTGAGGCACGTTGTCGAAGTGTCCAGACATGATTGTGTAGAGAGAGTGACTCCCTCACTCTCTCCCCCTCGACTGGGCTTGTCAATGATAAGGCTACGACTTGCAACTTGGGCGGGCCTGATAAAAGGGCTTGAGTTGGGATTTCCAGGAGTATAGCTCAGGTTCTTGTACAAGAACCATTCTCGTACAGACCTTAGCCTCACGGATAGAATCAAAGAGTGGTATCCTGAACCATATAGATGGAATCCAATATAGGTAGGTCCCACACTTGGATGCTATCTGTGCGGCTCAGGCCCATACGAGAACCTTCAAAGAGTGGTATCCTGAACCATATAGATGGAATCCAATATAGGTAGGTCCCACACTTGGATGCTATCTGTGCGGCTCAGGCCCATACGAGAACCTTGGCCACCTTCGATATCTAGCCTGGTGGGTCATGCTAGGTTTCAATGATTCCCTCTTAGATTGGGACTAATTTTTGTTTTAAAAACTAACTCAGCCCAAACACAACTGTGACGAGGAACCCAGGGTGTTAAAAATGAGACCATTAAGCCAAACCAAAACTCACCACACTCCTTAAAAGAATTAAATTGTTGAGAGTGGGATTTGAACCCACGCCCTTTCGGACCAGAACCTTAATCTGGCGCCTTAGACCAACTCGGCCATCTCAACATGATGGTCAAAGTAATTGATAATTTGAAATCATCAGCCCATTTGGCTCTTCTTTTTTTTTTTTTGCGCAAGACCCCCCAACTCCAACTCCAACTCCAAGTGTGGGGAAGGGGGGAATTTATTTATACTTAATGTGTTGTACTCATGGAAGCTTGGAAGGAGATAAACACATCCTCTAAATCCATGGATTGGAATTAGGCCAGACAGTTGTACACATTACCGACTATGCCCTCCTTACCAAGGAGTTAACCAAGTTATTAATCTCTCTTAAATATCTTTCAAGATGCCTCGAAGCTTCAATGGCAAAGATGTAATCTCATTTGTTAGATAGGCGATTACACCTTTGTGATCCGATTCCGTCACTATCTTCCTATAATCTTCAAAGATTCCTTACAAAAGTCCAACACGAATGGTCATGGCTTTCCCAATCACCTGTTCATCAAATTCCACAGGACTCAAAATAGCAATAAGTGAATGCCCTTGAAATTTGTGGTAAATAAAACCTAGACCACCTTGTGTAGAATCTGATTGCAAACTAACATCACAATTAACTTTTACAATACTAGGTTGAGGTGCACTCTAGATCAGAGGTAATCCATGGTTCATACTGGAAAGGTCTTCAGGTTGTTGTGTTAATTGTGGAATGAAAGGACCCGATGTGGCAGCCACTACAGTTTGAATTTCAGTAATATTATCTATTGTCCTCATGCTACCAGATATAGTTTCTTGAAAATCTTGAAAAGCTCTGTGAGATGATTGAATCAATGCTTCAGGCCGGAGTCCATAGATGTTGCCCAAACAAAGCGTCATTTCTTGCCAATCATAAGTACCAACAAATAAATGTGCACAGAGTAATTTTGTTCCGAAAAAACAAAACTAATTTGCAGAGAGTAAATTTGTTCCATAATCACCAAATAGATTTGGATAATAGAGCATTATTATGTAGAAAAGGATCCCTAAAACCCAAACCTCCTTTTCCTTAAAAAGATAAAGGCGATTCCATGAGACCAATTGTATCTTAGGTCTTTCCTATTTATCTCCCCAGTTGGACATAAAAAACACCATAAAATTACCGTTGGGGTTTTAGGGGGGGGGGGGGAAGTACTTCCTTTCCAGCATGTGATAAGAATTTGGATTTCCAACTCTAGTTTATTGTCCACCTTGGAAGATAGTCTCGAAATAAAGCTGATTTAGAAATTCCAAATTAGTACGAAGACCTAAGTATTTACTAGGAGCAGCACCATATGAAACTTACATAATTCTTGAAAATCACCTCTTAAATTTTGCATGGGTGTTTGGAGAGAAAGTCATACAAGATTTCTTGAAATTGATGGATTATCCCGAAGCTCTACAATAAGTGGTCAAACAGCCATTCAAATTGTGAAATTCCTTAGTCTTGACTTCAGAAAATAATAAACTATATGCCAAAAAAAAAAGGGTAACCGAACCGTTAATAAACCGATCGAAAAGGAACTATTTAAAAAATGATAATGAATTGAAACCGATCAAAATAATAGCTATCAGTTTCGGTTTAGATTTTCTTTATGCGAGTCCTCTACTTTCACCCTGCCCATACCTGCCCATACCAGGCACAAAAAGACCACCTTACCTCTACTCGAAGTAAAGGATGCGGATCCTTTGTTTATTGGCCATCTTATCGGTCTGATTTTGATCAAACCCGATAGATATTGATTTTGATCAAACCCGATAGATATAAAACACAAATAAAAACTGACCCAAAACCAAACCGACCACCTTTTATCTCTCAAATAAAATACACAATTGTGGGCTTGAGACTCTCTGTGGAAAACTCAAAAAATGTGGGAGATTCAGCCTCAAGTCGAGGCTCCACTAGGAAACAATTGGGAGACAGCAAAACTAATGAAAACTCCTCATTAAAATAAGGTTTCGGGGGCAGTGCTTCTGTTTCTTTAAGTATTACTCATCTTGAGTTTCAGGGCAGATCTCAAAGATAGTACTAAGAAACAAGTGAGATTTTATTTTTCTTTTTTCTTTTATGGAATCCATCAAGTAAGAATAGATTAGATCTCATTGTACATATTAATGGGAGAAGCTCCACTTCATTATCATCTTATTTCAACTTCTAGAACACTGTGCCTTAACAACTCAACCTCCATATTCATTTCCTGCAACACAGGTGTCCCCACTAATCTCTTGTTCGTTTCTTCCTGTTCTGTTGTAAAGATTTCTAAGCCTTAAAGCTGTATTACTGGCTCTGCCTTATTGCTCAAGAAAGAAAGGAAAGAGGGACCATTGACTTCATTGAAGAGCAAGAATACAGACAGAAGCATATCACTCAACAGAACAAAAGACGAGAGAAAGAAACTAAAAAACAATAGCCCATGAGTCGATGACAAGACAGAAAGAAATAGCTGTTCTTGTTGGCATTGACCAATAATTTGGTGCATTTTCTTGATTGGAATTCTTGGGTTCTTCCTCTGGAACATATGCTTAGAAGAAAATTTCGACTTAACCACAGTAAATTGCCCCCCCCCCCCCCCAATTCTGTATTTTTCTTCCTGTAATCATTCTAAGCTCAAATTTTCAACTCAAATCTAATCAAAATTCATTATTTCTCTCTCATCAAGATTGGAATCTATTGTTGGGACAAAGTTGATCATTTCTACAGATGGGGTCCCTCTTTCTTGCTTTTTTTCTCACTTTCTTTTTCATGGAAAGGCAGAATCTAAAGAGAAAAATAGAAAAGAACAGTAAAAAGAAAGTGTTGCAAACACCCAATCCACTCTTAGTGGATTCAGTAATGATGATTATAATCAATGCCCACGATTCCATTACTAATTTGATCATTTCACCTTCCTCTCTAATTATGTTGCTTCATCTTCACATCTACCCAAAACTCAAATTGCTATACAATAAACTCAACTGATCCTACTTATCTCACATACCATTCAATGGCTTCCTAACAATTTGAATGTTATAGTAATTGAAAAGGAAAAACCCCAAAAAAAAAAAAAAGGATAAAGATAAGCAAAAGATGATCTTTCTTTCTTCAATTTTAAAGCTCGGAGTGGATAGGAAGAACAGCATTCCTAGACCGTCTGCATTGGCTAAATGAGAAGAAAGATCTCCGTACTCTGCTGCTGCAACCTTCACTAGTGCTAACCTCATTGAGAGGCCTATTTTGCTGTATAATCTCTTGGACAGATAAATAGAGCTGTCGATCCGCTGAAGAATCCATGGAGAAAGATCTCCTAATGGGCTGGATTGAAAACTGATCATCTTTCTCTCTGACATTAATGCATTCATCTCCCATGCTTGACATATGATGGAACTTCCTTGCCTTCTTGGGTACAATTCTCTGTTCTAGCTTCCTTGGAGAAGGGCTTACCGATTGAACTGAAAGATCTCCTGAAATCCCTGTTCCTTGTCGTCTATGGCTCGTTTGACTGACACTCTGTTCATCCCTTAACTCAATTACTACAAAATCTTCATCACCACCAATGCTATTTCCCATAAATGGAGTTGGATCTTGAGGAGAAGAGGTGGGTGCAATGATTTGATCGTAGGGGATTCGGGTTGTGCTTGAAATGCTTGATCTGCAAAGGGGGCAGTTTGCATTGCTTTGGAGCCATACATCTATGCAGTCAATATGGAAAGCATGGGCGCAATTGGGTAGAACTCTTAGCTTCTCTTCTTCTTGAAACTCGTTCAAACAAACTGCACAATCGATAAAGCTCATCTCTTCATTATCTCTTTTCTGGTTCTCTCCTCCCTTCTTGAACTGAATAATGGGGATTGCACGGATTAGTACTTCATCAAGGCCTCGACTCACCACTGCCGGAGAATAAACCATTAAAGGGTCTTCGTGTCGTCGAGCTTGTGAGATAGAAAAACGTCTTAGAAGATCAAAACGGTGCCAGTTCAAGCAGCATTTGATGACGAAGACATAGTAACTCACCAGTAGAATAGCTGTGGTTGTGATTCCTAGTATAGCAATGGCTAAGATGGGGAAGCTTGTGTCAGAAGAAGAAGAAGAAGAAGACGTGGGTGGCCCATAGGAAGGAGGAAGAGCTTGAGTTCCATGTTTATAATAAAACCTGTTCAGTAGATCCATGAGAAAAAGATCTGGAGAAGGGCTTCTGAAGAAAAAATCCAAGTGGGCTCGAATGAAGCAAAAGAGAGACCGTCAGAGAAGCAGAAAGGAACGAGATTGATTGGTGGGTTTGTTGGGATCTTCAATGGAAGTTCACATACATGCAAAGAAGGGAAAACTGAACTGAAGAGAGGAGTATCAGTCAAGGACATGAAACGCAGGTATTACCTGTGTGGAAGGAAATGAGAAACTGATATGAATGCCATTAAATGCTTGATTGAAGTTGTAATAAATAAGAGAAATCAAATCAATGACTTAATGAAGAAAACTCTCGGGAAGACAGACATTAATGTTTCTAATAAAAGTTGAAGAAGAAGAAGAATCAGAGGAAATGAAAGAAAACCCAAATGGGTTTAAATGAGAAAAAACTGCTACAAAGGTTTGAAGTGGTTTGGCCTTCATTAAATTTTTGAACTTTATCAGGAGGAAATAGGAGTACAGTTTCAGAGAAGAACTTAGAAATATCCAATTGGGTATATACTAACAATGAGAGATTCCAATCAGACGTCAAAGAAGCTTTACTGATCACATGAATGGTCTCTCATTGGATGAAAAGCCTAACTTATCTAAATAATTGAGTGGGTCCCTTTAAAACAGCAAAGTGTGGGGCCTAAACTGAACGTGTTTTCTGATGAGAAGTCAAAACCGTGTGTGTATGTGTGACTGTTTGAGAACATACAGAACCGACACATTCACTGTAGCAGTCTCTGACCGTATAGAATAGATTTGATTTTAAAGAGAGAAAGAGATTGGAAAGGAATCAATCTTTCTCCTTTTTGAGATTTGGATTGCCATTTCAGTCAAAGTTTTTGAGGATCAGCAAAAGAAATGGGAAGTAATGTTTCTCCTTGCCTGTGTAAATTCCAATTTGAAAACCATAAAAATTCAATCTTTGAGTTCACATAAGAGACAATGGGCTGTGTGGTACAATGTGAATCATAAGATACGAAATGGAGAGAATCCATTTATATTTAGTAAAGTTGTAGAACAAATCCCACTTGATTCTCATGGTTTGATACTTAATTCCCTCTCTAGAGACTTATTTAAAATCTTAGGTTTTGGCTTTATGGGGTGAATGATGTGATCAAGGTTTCAAAAATCGGATTAGTTGAATCGGCTGGACCCAATTCAGATCCGGCCGACTCAAAGTTTTTGAATCCTTGGGTTGGATCTATCTAGGCCTGTAAACGGATCGGATTCGGCTTAGATACGGATCGAATGTAATTGAATTCGGATATTTCTTGGTCGAATTCGGATACCTTTAAACGGATTCGGATGCAGATCGAATTCGAATTTTTGACCATCTGTTTACACCTTTGTCTTGTGTAATCCAAACCTTCCTCCTCCTAATGGATACAATTCACTCTCAATCCATAGTTTTAGATCATGATTCTCTTTTCCTCATATTCTAGAACATGTTGAATCTTCAAAAACCCTCAAAATCATTATTTACTTAATTTTTTATAATTAAGTATTCGGAGATTTTCGATTATCCATGTACAGCCCTAGACCTCTCCAAGGACATTGAAAATTACTCTTCACTGACTCAAAAGAGGTGATTCAGATTGGATTTAGGTTAGGTTAAGTTCGGTTAACAAGGCCAAACCTGTGAAACAGAAGTTTGGTTTTGGGTAGAGGTTAGGTTGTGAGAGAAAGGGTCCTCACTTGCGGGATCAATGAAAACAAAAAAAGTTATGGACCATCCCATCAAGGTAGAGGACAAATTTCTAGACAAGGTTTAGTCTCTTTTCATCATTTTTGCAACTATTCATGAATATGGATACATACCACACTGAAAGAGAAGACATTTTCACCTTTCTATCTTTCCATTACAATGTCCATTAGTGGGAAAATATTTGATGGGAGTTCATATGATGATGAGGGCTCCTCATCTCACTCTCTCTCTCTCTCTCTCTCTCTCTCTCTCTCTCCTTAGAGGGTTGAGAGTTGGGGTAACTTGGAAGTGGTATCCTCTTCAAGTTAATTTGACTTGTAGTCAAATTCTCCTCTCATGAGACACCTCTTGAATTGAGGAGAAGCTAGAGAACATATTGATAAATATATGGGAGAGAAGGGAAGGAAAATAGGAAGATAAAGAGATAGAATAGGAAAAGTACCTTTTCTTAAGATAACCTCAGGAGAGATAAATTTGGATTTTTCATTTCATCTTTTTTTCTGCTAACTCTTGTTAAATAAGTAGTACAAACCATCTAAGAGAGTTATAATTCACATGCACTATTTTAGATCGGTACTTCAAGGTAAAGTTATTGCAATTTGATGTGCTCTTATAAAAGTTGTGGTTGTTGGTTTCACTAAATTTCATGTGGAATCGAATTACAAGGAGGTAATCGGCTATATCCATGATCAGAATCGAATCGAATTTCATCTTATAAATTTTCTACCATTATATATTTTTGATATTAGGAGACTATCTTCTTCTTTTGATTCTATTTCATTTCATTGTATTCTAGGGTCTACGGACGGTATTTCAAATGTCTTGACTAGGAAGGTCCTATATATTATGTGTATGACAGATTGGTCAAATTCTACTCTGTGGCATCATGATCTTTGTAGATCTAAAACTTTAGGTTGCACACATATTATCCTTCAATGGATTTTCCTTTTGCACGTTCAACAACTAGGCATCTAGACATGTAATACATATAGTTTCAGTTGCTTCATCGGCTGCCTTGGATTGCAAATGAGAGTGTAGAAAACAAAAAAAAAAATTGAATTAAATTAAAAGCAAAAAATAATGGAATTACTATAGAGAGTTAATTACAATATTGATAGATCTCAATTTGGCTTTCCTCCAGCTGTGGCGGGAGCTGGAGGATCCAACCCAGCAAAATAAGGGATGTTTAGGTCATTTCACAGGTGGGTCCCAAGTCCAATTGATCTATGCAACACAAGAAACCCATTGATTCGAATCTGGTCGATGAATCGGCAGATTCAAATCAGAATCGTCCGAGCCCAATCCCATTCGAGCCGTTTCAAATTAGCCTCTTCTTATAACTTTCCTAGGGTTCCATCTGAAATTGACTGAACCCGGTTCAGGTGACCGATTCAGGGTTTTAGAAAACACTGGTGGCCATAGAATCACATGGACAGCTACAAGCTCTGCAACTTTACATTGGAGTTTGGAGTTAAAGAGGAAGTGCTGGGAGACATGAGAAGATTTCTATTTTATTTAAAAAACAGAATTTATATTAAGTTATAATATGTCAATAATTTGCATGGGATATTGGAACTAACTAACAGAACCCAATTAAAGAAGTAATTAAAAAAAAAAAAGAAAAAAAAGTGTCCACGTGTCATTGTATAGCAACGTGAATGGTCACGTGGTTAGGTGGCAATATGCACGTTCAGGCACATCTGGCGGTTTATCAGGAAGCTTAGAATCTCTAATCTTATAAAGTTGGGAAATCATTATTAAGGGAGAAATGAACAATTCAGATCTTCTACAGCGCAGGTGCCCGTAGTGACCTGTATGGCATAGATTGTTGCGTGCGCACAATGACCGCTTTACCTCTGCTTGGGCAAAGCATTTGGACAAGGGTAAGGCAATCTATGCATGCACAGCTCAATCTACACCGCTAACAGCTACAGGCAGTGCACCGTAGAAGATCTAGATCCAGAAACGAAAGACTTCTAGCTTGTGAGAACAAAGGAAAATAAGAAAATATGTACAAAACTACTACTAACTACAAGGAAAAAATATATATTAAGAAGAAGAAGTTAGACGGGGTGTGGTGGTCCTGAAACACGTGATAACACGTGTTTAGGGAGCCGTCCAATCTTTGACCTGATTCATTTCTTCAACTCTTTGAACTCTCATCAAACAGTCAAATATTTTACACTATACTTCTCATTTACTTATTTGACTTGTTCATTTTTTTTTAATTTTTCCCTCTCTTTGGATATTAAGTTACTTGTCAGATGACACGTGCCAAAAAAAATGGCATGTGCCGCACATGTCTCTTTCTCATATGAGTGTGAGAGAGAGAGAGAGAGGCTTTGCCATGGTTCGAGGAATCAGAATCAGATAGTAGATTGCCATGGTTCAAGGTTTCAGGGTAATTCTGATTTAATCGGAATTGGAATGAGAATAGACTAGAACATGTTGTTGTTGTTGATTCTGCTTACTTGAACCATGGGTTCTGGTAATGTTTTAACAAGTAACAACCCACACCCAAAAAAGTGTTTTAGGTTAAGGAATTTGGTCAAGGTAAATGGATGGGCGTACGACCAGGGTGCCAACATGTGTCATGTTCTTTGCTTTTATTTTGTCCAGCTTTGTGATTGATGTATTCCACTAACTTACAGGAAAATTGATGACATACCCCAACCCTTCTGTTTCTATGGGGTAAGGATTGTAATACCGTCGTCATGTAATGGAATCATTATGCCCAACCAATGGGGACACAAGGGGGTGTGATAACACGGTTCCTTAAGACTCAAGGGGTGGGAGCAGGAAAAGATTAGATTATATATCTAGGAACAGACCAATAATTTTTACATATATATAATCTATTATAACATAAATAAGTGTGCCCCTATAGCTCAGTGGTAGAGCGTCAGTCTTGTAAACTGAAGGTCTGTAGTTCGATCCTGCATGGGGGCATTCTCTTTTTATCTATTTATTAGAATATATATAATTTCTTTACCCTTAACAACTGAGGTGCCCTAGACGGCTAGACCCTACGTCTCTCCAATATGTTGGTATTATGCAAATGCAGGGAAATGGAGGTCATATTTGGTAACTACATTTTTTTATATAATCTTTCTTTTATTTTTTAAATCAAAGGTGATTTCGTTGCAAAATAAATTAAAATTTAATGAATCGATTTTCCCTTCACTCACGAAGAGAGAACTTCGTAATCCCTAGGATTTGACCTTTTGATTGGAGTTTGCAAGAACTTTTCGGACTTTTACCCAACTATAGGGACAAAAGTTAATCCAAGTATAGCATCAAATCACTTTAAATGAAGAAACTCTCTCTTCACCTTGACAACAGTTACTTTCTTCAATTCTATTAACTATATTTGAAAGGTTTTGAAACTAATTATACAATCATGTTATGTAATAATTTTTAAAATTTTCATTTTAATATTGATGTGATTTCACTTTCATTCTTTTTATTTCCCTTGCAAGCAAACGAGCCATTGAGATTATCAAATCTTTCTCCTTCAATTTAATTTCCTATCTTACTTGCAAAGCTGTCCCACTACCATGTTCATGGAACTGTAGCATGTCCCTTTCAAAATGAGAGAGAGAGAGAGAGAGAGAGAACATATTGAAGTCAAAGCCAGCCATCAGAGTTATCGCCCAATCTATGAAAGTTGAGGATTTTTGTGTCACAAGTTGAAAGATTTAGAGTTAATTAAATAATAAACAACGTTAATTGAGTATGATATGGAAGTTAATT
The DNA here is from genome assembly GCF_018873765.1 of Telopea speciosissima. Lineage (NCBI taxonomy): Eukaryota > Viridiplantae > Streptophyta > Magnoliopsida > Proteales > Proteaceae > Telopea > Telopea speciosissima. Next base: position 52,495,690 of record NC_057925.1, read on the forward strand.
GAATGAGCTTGCTTGAACTTGCTTACTTATTTAGCCTTTTTTTTTTTTTTTTTGAAGGAAGAGGGTTTCTTAATTGATAGTGTGAAGGAATCTCTTATGTCATACTAACGGTGTGGAAAATAGTTTCATCGATAAGCAAACCACATGTTCAGAGAGTAGAAAAAGTGTCGATGTAGTACCCACATAATCAGAATGTGAGATGACACGGAAAATCTCCCCAAGTTGATGTGCTAATCTTTTTCCCTTTTTAACTTTGATAATGTATGGTAACTTCATTTGTTTATGTGGAAACTTTTATTTTATTTTTGCTCCTATCTCTTAGGTTTGCTACTAATTACTCAAAAAAAACTAATTGAATATATTAAGGGATTTTCCTATTGACACCTCTTAAGGTGCCCATAGATTTTTTATCTTAATTTTTTGCCTCTTATTTTATTCATAAATTTTATTTAATGCTAATGTAAAAAAAAGGTTTTAAAAAAAATATATATTGAAAGTCAAGTAATGCAACATTTAATACAGTTCTTATGTGAAATGACAAATATACCTTTGTTACAAATATTAAATTAAATATTTTTGGGAGTAAAACTTAGGGCAATTCAATAAAAATCTCAAATTCTAAATACACCTATGGAGATGTGATTTAGACACTTCCAAATAAGGGCTGCAACAGGGTCGGGTTGGGCCGGGCTTTACAGAACCCTAGCCCAACCCTAAGTCCCCTTAGCTGGGCCCAGACCCGACCCGACCCTAACTCAGGGCCAGAAAAATCCAACCCTGACCCGCCCTCAGGGTCGGGCTGGGCTGACCCTGATTGGCCCTGATCATGGGGAAGGGGAAAGAAATGCATGGGCTGGAATGGGCTAAGGAGAACATTATCAATTTTACATAAAATAACATTATAATAAAAAGTATTATATCAGTTATTGTCTTCATATATAATATATTATATAAAAAAAATGTAGGTGACATTTAAAGTTTATAATGTATATATTATATCAATATATATTTTATAGTATAACTTAAATTAGGGTTGGGCCGGGCCGGATCAAGCTTAACTTGAAGCCTCAACCCTAATCCGACCCGACCCTGACTCAAGGTCAGAAATTTCCAGCCCTGACCCGCCCTCAAGGCCAAATATCTCAACCCAGGCCCTATTTGGACTCAGAGCGGATTAGGGCGGGTTCGGGCCGACAGGGCCAAACTTGCACCCCTACAATTCCAATAAGTAAACAATTTTCAATACGGATGGTCATTGAGACATCACCAATACCATTACCCAATCTTCATAAAATGGTATGGAGCCTGGGTGGGCTATGTAGGTTACCCTAATTGGGGTCCTCTAGTTTTCAAACAAAATAATCAAGCCTGGGCCCACCTGCAGATTTCTAATGGGACCTTAAGTTTAAAAGACTTTAGACAGGCTGGGCCATTGATCAATTAGAAAGCTTGTCCATGTCTGGGTTGTTCTTCATTGAGAAGGGTTTTTTTCTTTTTCTTTTTTCTTTTTTTGGGTTAGTACTTCGCTGTCCTTGCCAATTGGATTACCCACCCGCCACTTTAAAGTTTATACAATAAAACATCTCCAAAGTCAAATTCCCTTCAATCATTTGATCTACCTTTTTGTTTTAGTTGGGAATGAGCTGTGGCTGCGAGGATACTAATATAACATGCACCAAATATGAAACCACATTTTCAAAAATAAATAAACAAATATTTGTTCATATATTTTTTTCATAGCATGCATAAAAAGGTATACATTGTTAATTAGGAGAATCTTAAATGATAATGGATAAGCTTTTAAATTGTTTAATTTAGAAAATACATTTTCTTTCTTTCATTGGACATGTACTTTGCACAATTTGAATTGTCGCATCACCCTTTCATGTGTCAAAACTAGATCGATTATTCTTACATGGGTTGTATAACGAATCTTTTCTTTTTATTTATTTATTTTTTTTTTGGGATGAGGGGGGGGGGGTGAGGGGTTGGGAGAGTGCATAAAAATTGTTTACAAAAAAAACTTTTTTGGATGCAAATTTTCATACACGGTCATGTATAAAATGTAGCAACACTTCAACCGTTTCTTTTGTTTTTTTTTTAAAGAATGGGTTGTGAATATTTTTACAAATAAACAATTTAATACATTTATAAAGTGTGAAAAATACTTCTCCAACTAAGAGTGGTGCCAGGTGCCAAGTGCCAACAAAAACCATGTCAACCCAAATGAAAACACTAAAATAAAATAAAATAAAATAAACAACTAACCAGTAGTTAGAGGACAGGTCCTCGGCTTGAGGCTAGTGTAGTAGAGCCTAACCCCAAGAGATTTCAAACTTTCAACTTCAAGACCTTCTGTCAATCATCTAGCCTAAGATCTCCACCCCCAAAAAAACTAACCCCACCCAAAAAAAATCTAATAGTTAATAAATCAGCAAAATTTTAACCAAATCTGAATCATTTTGAAAGAAGTCCAAGAAGTGTTAGACAACCTAAATAGGTTTTGATAAAAATATTTAGAATTGGCAAATTTTCGGTCATGAATTCCTGAACATAATTGTTGTATCCAAATTATTCACTGGGAAAAAAACACTACTTGGTCACATAACTCTTGCGCCCAGACAAGGGACCACCACACAAAAGAACCATTGGGTTTGTCCCTACATTAACCTAAGGGTGTCAATTTGGGACCAGAACCGGGAACCGTCCCAATACCATCCCGCTAAAACCCGGTACCAGACTGTTCCATTAGTAAATGGGACGATACTGGTATCTGATTTTGGTACCGAATGATAAATGGGACGGGACTCCCAACAGTGCCAGTACTGAAATACCAATTAGGTACCAAATGGTACTGAAACTACTAGTACCGTTTAAAAAGAAAGAGTATATAAGATCTTTTTTAAAATAAAAAAAAACAGAAAGGGTATTAGAGTTATGACTTATTAGGGTTTCACTAATTCCCTTTTGAATTCGAAGAGGAACAACAGGTCAACAGTCGTAACTTGAAGTCTCTCCTCACAGAACCTGCTACAGTGCTACTCCCTCCTCCCTCCCCCCTCTTCCCTCCTCCCTCGACCAACTAAATCTACCAGGTTCTTCCTTTTTGCACTTCGTACTGTACTACCATGTGACACGTGTGATAAATAGAGTTTTGTTTGGAAAAGTCAAAGAGGAAACACAACGGAATTCTTCCATTTGGTAGGACTTCTCTAGATTTAAAAAAATAAGAAACTTATTACATGTGATCTTAGGGAGTTTGAAGAAGTAAAACTATGATTTCATAATTTAAGTTGCTTTATAAAAAACAGTAGACAACTTAGATTTCACGATAATGAAAAAATTCCACAACACTAATAAACCTGCCTTGTTAGAAACAATTAAACTTCTTCTCCCTTTTTCTACAGTGCCTAGAACAATTTAAGAACCGATACCATCCCGTCCCGCTAGTAATCGGGACTGGGATCTAGATTTGGTCCCGTTAACTAAATAGAACGGTACTGAGATTGGCATTTTTAGTACCGGTACCAGTACCGTCCCGTCTCAAATACCGAAAACCGTCCCAATTGACACCCTTACATTAACCCCCATGCTGGTGTAGGCACTACACAACCAGACAGCATTCTCTTGCCCTCATTCAAGTCACTTTTTTTGGGCCAAAATTTAACTTTTTTTACTTGGATGTTGGATGTTGATAATTAGAACTCTATTGAGTACAAGTAAACCATAATCAATTTTATTCTGACATCAAAGGCAAGATTTTAAGGGTTTCCATCCAATCCAATTCGATTGCAATTTGAATTCGCCATAATCTCCAAAACTGGATTAGACTATCAAAATACCTTTCTCAGGGTTAGGCAATTCCAATTCCTAACATTGAAACCTTGATCAGTGATTGCCATCCCTCAAAAACAAAACTGCCCCTGGTGACTCTGGTGACTCTGGTTATAAAAAGAGTCTCATCAAATATATTTTTTTTTTAAATTATTCCAAGCATTTTTCCGTTACTGACCTCGTCTAAAGCCCTAGGTCTACTTCATTCTGATGACAAGATGTCCATGGTCATCTGCATGGAAATGAAATTGAAGAATCACTTGTATATGAGATCATCACGGCCAGGTCCAACCCCAATGTAATGAATTGGTACACCAACAAGTTCTTCTATCCTTTCCACATATTGGCGGGCTGCGATTGGAAGATCGGCGTAATTTTTAACTTTAGAGATATCATCTTGCCACCCAGGTACAACTTCGTAATCAACCTGCACATACATAAACACAAGCCAAATCAATCAACAAGAGAGTTATTAGGAGGTACAAGCAAATATCAAGAAACCTAAGGAGTGAACAATGAAAAGTTAAGTAGGCATCTCCAAACGAATATTTGATCTTAAGACTTACTGTTAATTGCTCAAGAACATTTAGATCTGAAGGGAATGACTTGATTGGTGTGCCATCAGCTAATCTGTAGCCAACCCCCAACTTTATTTCTTTAACGTCCGTAAGTACATCAAGCTTGGTGAGATTGAGAGAGGAGAAACCATTAATCAGACAGCAATACTTCAAAGCGACTACATCAAGCCAGCCACAACGTCGAGGACGATTTGTGGTTGTGCCAAACTCTTTCCCCTTCAACCTAAGACGGTCTCCATCTATATCTAAGATCTCAGTTGGGAAAGGACCCGAACCAACTCTTGTAGTGTAGGCTTTTACCTGCACAGCAATGTTTAAAATTGAAGGTTAGGGTCTTTCTGTGATACCATGGTATTTTAGCATTTACAGGGAGAGGAATCCACTTACCACTCCAATAAGATCACCTAGGACTCTTGGTGCAATCCCAAGCCCAGTGCATATCCCACCTGCTGATGGGCTAGATGAAGTGACAAATGGGTATGTTCCAAAGTCAATATCCAACATGGTTGCCTGACCACCTTCAACCAGTATTTTCTTTTTCTGTGAGATGGATTCATTCACAAAATGGACTGTATCAGCAATATAGGGTTCCAATCGCTCAGCAAACCTCTTGTAGCGGTCCACTTCTTCCCTGAGCATGTTGGGGCCATAATCAAATCCTTGGAATCTTGAAGCAGCATCTGACAGTAAAAGATCAAGCTTCTGCGGGAAAGTATCCATGTGCCTCAGATCACCTACCCTGATACCATTCCTAATCATCTTGCTAGAGTAACAAGGTCCAATCCCTCTTTTGGTCGTCCCAATAAATGAATTACCAAGCTCATGTTCTCTAAGCCCGTCTACCTCTTGGTGGAAATCAAATAATAAATGTGCACGATCTGATACCAATATCCTACCCTTGCAAGGGACGCCATTAGACTCAAGACCCTCGATTTCTTTGAAAAGTCCAGGTAGATGAACCACAACTCCATTCCCAATAATACAAAGGGTTTCCTCATTGAGGATTCCTGAGGGAACAAGGTGAAGGGCAAATTTCTTACCCTCAGAATTATAAATGGTGTGCCCTGCATTTGCTCCACCCTAACATCAAGAAGAACATTTTCACAATCAAATTGGAAAGCAAAACTGTTAAAGATAGGAATCCCACCTATTCAGAGACAAGATAGACTGATTACTACATCTACATTGCAATAAATCAGAGAATCTCAGTAACAGAATCTTCTCACTTAATTTCATGAAACCAAGTTCTACAAGAATCATAGAAGATAGAAGCCCCAAACTCAAAAAACCATTACTTCAGACATTTGGGAGAAGCACTTAACTCAAATATTATACATAGGACCTCAAATTTTTACGTAGGAAACAGTGAGTACTGCTGCATCTTCAATAGACCATTCCTTGGGCACTTACAGTGAGTACGTATGCTTCTAAGACTTTTCTACGTTTGTTCTTTTGTAAGGTGTGGCCGTGAGGGGGCTCTACAAGCTTTTTGGTTGTTTGTGAGGACTAGCACAAGTTGGTTTCCATATTATTTAAATAATCCATGAGAGATTTGTTTAACACTATTTAAATAATTCATGAGAGATTCGTTTAATTTAATATGGAGGTTGTAAACCTGTTCCTCACAAATAAAGTATTTGCTTTTTTTTTGTATTTCGGAATTATTCAGATATAATTCAGTTCAGACAAATTACTCGCGTTTCATGATCCAAAAAAAGAACGAAATTTTCTGAATAGATGGATGAGTGGTAAAACTTGAAAAGATAAAACAAGGAATGCAGAAATTAGAGCTAGTTTAGGAGTTAGGTCCAATAAATGATAAGAGAAATTGAAAAGATAAAACAAGGAATTGAAATTGTTTCATCATCTGTCAATTTTAATTCATACTTGAACAAATATAATATATAGTTAATCCAAGACATTTTACTTATTTTATGTTTCAAGTATGATGCAATAATTATGTTTATTAAATTAATTATTATGTTATTAATTAATCCAATTGATGCATGAGCTAGTATTTGAGTAAGAGATACCGGTTTCTATTCGATTTTTCTGGTTTCTTATTTAGTTTAGAACCACAGTTTTGCGATGCAAATCAAAACGAACAGGGAAGAGAACCTATAAAATCAAAACCGGATCATTTTTCTGCGGTGCAGTTTGGTTCGATCGTAAACAGCCGATTCCGGTTCTGATATTCGGTTACGGTTCCATTTTGACACCCTTTGGACCCTAGGCGACAAATTATTGATAACATTGTTGTGGCTCAAGACATTTTCACTTATCTCAATCGAGCAAAAGGGAAAATTGGGTATGCTACTGTCAAGATTGATATGGCTAAGGCGTATGATAGGGTCAAATGGAATCTCATTTGCAATTTATTTCAGTTTCTGGGTTTCAATGAACATTTGATTTGTCTCATCTCCATACTTATATCTACCACCTCTTTCTCCTTTAAAATTGAGGGAAGGCTGTTTGATTTTCTTAAACCTTCTAGAGGTCTTCAACAAGGGTGTCCCCTTAGTCCATATCTCTTTTCACTTGCTATGGAGGTCCTTTCTAGAATTTTGGGTGCTTACAGAGACATTGGCCTTTTCAAAGGAATCAAGATTGCTAGACATGCCCCAAAAATCTCTTACTTACTTTTTGCAGACGACACTTTTATTTTCTGCAGGACATCTGAAGATGATTTCCTTACCATTAAATCTATCTTGGACCTTTTCTCTAACTTAACTGGTCAAGAAGTGAATTTCTCCAAGAGCGAGATCTTCTTTAGCAAGAATGTGAATGGAACCCAAAGAAGACATTTGTGCTCGCTTCTTCGAATGAAGGAAATGACCCCAGACACTCTTTATTTGGGGGCTAAATTATGACATTCCTGCTCTAAATGTAAAGATTTGAGCTTTCTTGTTAATAGGGTAAGATCCAAACTCTCTCCTTGGAAAGCTAATTTTCTTTCTCAATCTGTTTTAGCATCTACACTATCTTATCTGATGTCTTGCTTCTTATTTCCTTTGAAAATATGCAAATCTCTTGATTCCATTTATCTCAATTTCTAGAACAATGATTCTAATGAAAGAAAAAAATGTCACTTAATTGGGTGGAATAAAATCTGTCAACCCACTCATTCTGGGGGTCTTGGAATTAGGAGATCCATTATTCACAATAAGGCCCTCATTCTAAAGTTGGGATGGAGACTCCTCACGGAGACCTCATCTATTTGGGCTAAGTTCTTAAAAGCTAAGTATTTTCCTAGAACCTCTCTATTTTTTACCCTAAAACCATGGCTAAAAGAGGATCTTGGACCTGGAACAGTATTGCAGTTGTTCTTCCAGACTTGAAAAATATGGTCTTTCTCCAAGTGGGTAATGGAAGGAATACTTTTTGTTGGTTTGATCCTTGGATACCATCTGTCCCAGGTAATCCCATCTCCATTGATACAAACAATAATTGTGGTTCAATAAAGTCAATGACTTTATAGTCAATGTTAGTTACTTTAAAGGTTATTAAAATCTGCAAAAAGGTAAAGAGAGGATTAGTAATATAATTAGGAGGAGTCGATAAATAGAACAAATGGGGGATTTAGCTGGAAAATATTCCATTTTGCTCAGAAAAAGAAGAGAAGGAAAGGAGAGAAAGAGAGAGTGTTTGAGCTGCATGTTAATGGAGATGGTGGATTTGGGTAGAAATCTGTACAGGGATACTAGTGCTTGGAGGAACTGAGCTAATCTCCCCATAGATTAGTTGATCTAGCGCTCAAGTTGCTGTAAGAAACCTGTGCTCTGCTGCATTTGAGTTGGCTGAGCAAGCTTTAACTCCATTTGTTGTTCTAGCTTGTGCTAAGGTAAATACCTCACCATTGTACCATTTTAAACATCATTCTAGTATGATTTAGGTGTAATTTGTCTACATAAGTTAGATTGTAGGTAACATGTGTAAATCTTGATTTCAAATGGTCAAATTTCTTGGAAATGTGGAGTTATTCTCCATTATGGATTTATGGACTGTGCATGAGTTCCATTTTGATTTTTTTTTAATAAAGGTTGTTGAATCATTCAATGAACTTATGGTTCATGAAGGAATGCATATGGAAGGGCCATTGCATGTACATGTCGGTGCATTTTGGGTTTGGGGGCAGAAACCACGAGTTTTCCCAAAAATCTAGGCGAAATCCGCAGCTAGAACAGACCTGGGCCCACAAACGGTGAGTCCAATAGCTCTACCGGTGAGCCGCTAGGGATACCGGTGCTCACCGCTAGCCACTAGAGTTTTAACCCTGCAGAGAAATGACTTACAGTGGCTAACGGACCGCCTACAGGCAAGTCCGCTACTGTCCTTGATAAACAATCTCTGATTTGGTTTTTTCCAGTTTTTATTATTACATGTTATTTCATATGGAATGTAAGAAACAAAGTTATTCTAGGATTTGCTAAGGCTGATCCAATGCTGGTGCTAAGGGATGTATTTAAATGGCTTTCTGACTTAAGCATTCATCCTCCCTATAAATCATTATCAAATTCGGCATCCCCACAATGCACACACATTTCAAATTTACTTCCACTAGCTGCTAATCCTGATTTGCAACTCCCTGGTTTAATTTGCTCAGGCATATATGACCCTGAACTTAGATTAACAAGTTGGACTTTTTACATTTTGCTAGCTGGCCAGGATGTTTTAACAGATGCAGGTAGACTAACATCAGATGAAAAAGAAGCTGAGCTTCAAGGGTGGAAGTGTGTTGTGCAAGCAAACATCAAGATCAAACAAGTGTGGTGCTACAACAAAGACCTGTGTGACCTACTTCATCCTACCGATTCCCTCCGTCTCCCTTGCAACTTAATTAACCTATATTTTGAACTTGCAGATGCAACCGATAACTTTACTACTGTTAACTTTAAGTGGTGCTGACCATTTTTACCATAGTACTACAATGAGGGATCGTCCTAACATTACAAACTTTGTAAAGTTTTCTTTTTAGTAATATAAATCTTTTTCTCATTTAAAAAAAAAAAAAAGTTATTAGCAACGAATTTCAATGACTAATGCAATTTTATAATATGATCCACTATTCTAAAGAAGAATAAGAAGACAAAAGCTTTGTTCTACAACAACACCAGTTTTGAAAAATCTAAAAACAGAGATTCAGCTAAGCAAATCAGAAACTTGACAACTTATATCAGTGGAAGGAGGTTTAGATATCCAAAAGAAAAGGAAATTTGAGGGAAAATAAAGTAGACTATACCTGACAGCGAGCGACGATATTGAAATGCCCAGCCAAGATATCAACAAGCTTCCCTTTCCCTTCATCACCCCATTGAGAACCCAAAACACCCGAAACCGGACTAAGCGATCCAATTCGTTCTGGCACATCTCCTGTCTGCACAGCCACTCCCACTGGGGACGAGGGAGTCACAGCTTTGGCAGAGCATATTACAACCTGCCGAAAGGTCCTAGAAGCAGAGGGAAGTTGCAGAACAGACCTCTCACCTCCGACCTTTGCATTATAGAAGCTCTTCTGGGGAATTGAGATAGGGTTTGAGTCGAGTTTTAATCCAGAGAGACTCATGATGTAGGAGGTTTCAGTCCCTTTCTGTAGCTCAGAGCCTTAAATAAGCAAAGAGCCAAGTCAGTAACTTTTGGAAAGGTTCATGTACCATAGGTTTTGAAAAGTAAAGAAATGGCAAGACTTCGGTCCATAGAAACAGGAATGGGAACAATCTGGAAATGGAAACATTCAGGCATTAAACATTTCCGGAAACATTCAGGCACTAAACATTTCTGGAAACATTCAGGCATGGTCCCGTTTGGTAACACTTCTGTTCCGTAATAATGTTATGAGCTATAAGTGTTTTTTTTCTTATTTCTGTTCTCAGGGAACGCTTCTGCAGGAGTGAAACGCATTTGGTAACAGCCGTAAAAAGAGTTTCTGAATCACAAAAGAAACAGAAACACATTTGGAAGGTAATTTAACAGAAACACTTCTGGCACTTCAACAACACCAATTTTGTATAATGAACTATACATTGAGATTTAAGTAGGATTTCTCGAATTCTTTTAAAAAAAATTACTGTTAGACTCAGTACTGGCCATGTGGCAAGTACAATATATCCAGTAATTACAAAAATAACACCATTAGACTTTGGCCGCAAGACTACATGGGATGCTGTGATCATTTTGCCATTGTTCTGCAAGTTATAACGAGTCAAAAAGAGTATTATATGCCATTCTGAAGTAATGACACCAACATGGTTGCAAATACAGTAATTGTTCAAGTAATGCATACAATTCAATAAGGTTAATGATTATCCAAATACTAATAAAAAACAAATGTTCAAATGAGCGACAAACCCTTCTCAAGGAAGAATGTCAAGAACACATTCTGAAAGGTACAAACAAATAAATTTTCTGTACTAACAGTAGGTTCATAGCTCAATTAATTCATTCCAATACAATGTGTTGTGTTTACCATTTAGTACACAGACAAAAAGTAGGTCCATAGCTCAATTGGTAGAGCACTTGGGAGGAAATAAAAGTACAGAAGTATTCATTTTAGATCTCCCCCTCATGTCATCCAAGAGTTTTGTTTTGTGAAAGTTAATTTTCGTGTTCAGGAGCCTTTCAAAAAAATTCATTTTCTGCGAGGAAGTTTACTAAGGAGGAATTCCAGGGATAGATCTAGGCATGGCTGCTGGAAGTACAAGTTATATGGGCTTCCTGTCATCACATCTCACAATTTGCTATTTGTTCCATCTTTCAACATATATAGATTCAACTTGACTAGGTATGGAGATTAGATGAATTAAAGTGACATAATTGTATTGTGATCTGAGCCATAGAGTACGGGATACATAGTGGACTAAGCTGGAAACCTAATGAGAAAAGTTCTATTTTGAAATTCATGTGTTAGAATGAGCTGAAAATCTTTTACATCTTATAATGTCTCTTTATACTTTAAGAGGGCTAGATAATGCAATTTCCCTCACAACCAAAGAATCTGGAGGAGACTAAACTAATGTATGTGTTATGTTTACCATTTAGTAAAGAGACTAAAAGTAGGTCCATAGCTCAATTGGTATAGCACTTGGGAGCAATCAAGAAGATGTAAGTACGGAAGCATTCATTTTAGATCTTCCCCTCATGTCATCCAGAAGTTTTGTTTTGTGAAAGTTATTTGGCTGTCAACCCCCCCCCCCCCCCCTTTCTCCCTCCCACTCCCCATAAATTTTTCTAATAAATTCTTGGATTATCTTCACAAGATGAAGATGAGCAAGTCATTGTAGTAAATATTTTCAGTTGGTCTAATTTGGGCAGAAGAAGGGGGAATCAGGCTTCTCCAAACATTAGATGGCCCCCCCAAACATGGTAAAATATTTCACTCCCCCAAAGTATCAATCTCCCAACAAAATTCCGCAAGAGGTGTGCAGGTCAATATAATTCTGCAGATTCTTCCCCCCTCTTGTGGGATGGGTGTGTGCAAACTTCGAATAACAGAGGTATTCTCAAGATATTAAGTTAGTAGTGTATTTGGATTCCAAATTCCAGGAAAACAATATTGAAAATTTTGCCATGATTCAAATTCTCTATGAGGTTTCTGCTGATGGCTACAAAACTGAAACAACCCAATCACATTGGCTCAACCAAAATTCTTGGATCCATGGATTCTGGATTTCTGGCCCTGAATCTATAGCTGCATTTTGCCAGCGTGATACAAATGTTGGTTCATGGATCAGGATACCATTTGGACTCAATTGAAGTGAAACCACCTATGAGGCTAATTATTTTTTTTATTTTCATCTTATTGATTTGTTTTAAGTTCAGGTTAGGATAGATTGAGCTCATCAGCAATTAAATAATATAAACTTACATTCATGGATTTGGAACATTGTGGAATTGGGAAAACTTCTTTGTTTCCTTTTAAACTCTAATACCTTACTGTATGAGACCAATGTCTGACCCAATCAGAGTTAGCTAAAATGGGAACAGCAAAAACTTCATTCAGGACGACGCATTTAAAACGGCTTAGAAATTAAACGGGGCGGTCAAACATTTCGAGAGCAACATAAATTAAAACGGACAGTAAGTGTTTCAAACGTTTAGATTTTTCAAGTACAAGACCCAAAAAAAGGCAATATAGACCTATAAATTGAGGAATTATTATCTTAATGCATGTATCCAAAGTTCAAAAGCAATTATATTATCAAACACCCATTTCAAATTCCAAAACCCATTCCAAATTCCAAAATCCAAGCACCCTATATCAAAGAAGTATATCAAGATCACATATAGCATTGAGAATTTAACTACAGGTCCTGATTAATATAAAAATTATCCAAATCACAAATGGCATTGAGAATTAAACTACAGGTCCTGATTACAAGTAATTCATGAGAAAATGGGATGGTTATTAGGAACCCAGAATTAAACTACAGTTCCATATTATTATTAGAATCGAATCACATATAGCATTTAGACAATAAACTTGCATATTTGCATCATCACCCTTCTCTGGTAGAAGGCAGAGGACTAAATCAAGTGCAACATGGCTCAAATTTACTATATATAGTCTCGCTTATTAGGCTCTGCCAGATTCACTGAGGCAAACACCTCATATCCATGTCCAGTTACAAGAAGCAACACACTAACCCACGTTCAACTCACTTCCACCAGTAACCATTTGATTATGAAAACAAAAGTAGCAGATCAAATTGATTTCAGGCACATTTTACTAACACGCATGAATAAGGGAACTTAATTCATAGTAAAGACAAGAGTACTGAGGTAAACTGTAGATGTAAAGAGACAGAGAATTAAGAACACTATGGAAGTATGGATATGGGCATATAAGATACACCAATAATTGCAAATTCACAAGATCTCAGTTCGTCACTAGAATGGATTGAAAACGAATAACCAAATGTGCATCAATGGCATACACATATATTTATGGCATTAAAGACACAAAAAAAGGGCGTACCCAGTGCACAAGGCTCCCGCCACTATAGTGTCTGGGGAGGATCAATAATGTACACACTACGCAGCCTCACCCCTGGTTTCGCAGAGAGGCTGTTTCCAAACTCGAATTCGTGACCACTTGGTAAATTTAGAAACAATTTCCAACAATTGTGTCAATCAGAAAAAATATATATATTTCTTGACAACCCTACCAAAAAACCCTAATTTCATTTGATCTTTATTGTGGTTAAAGGCAAATCGCACCCTTTGAACAGTGGTGGACTTCAGCCTTATTTTTTGGACTGTTAGACTGCGTTTGGTAACAATTCTGCTCTCAAAAAAGTATTTTTGACGCACACATATTTTTTTCTATTTCTGCTCATAGAGAGTAATTACAGGGAGTAGATTGGCGTTTGGTAACCATGATAAAGAATGTTTCCGCCAAAAAAAACAAAGGAATGACGTTTGGTAGGCACCTTATAGAATCAATACCAACATTCATTATATAACTAAAATATCATTTCACTTATATATTTATGAAAAGACCATTACCTCTAATATAACACCATTAAACCAATAATTGTGGGCATAATTATGAAAATGCCACCGTACTAAAATATCATTTTCACTTATATATTTTTTCTAATTCTACTCATTTTGCATTTCTTCTAAAAGATGAAAAGTTTTTCCCAGACCTTTTCTCTACTAAACCAATGAACCAAAGCTGTATATGAGGATACATCATTTATAAGTCTCTTCTTCTTCAGAGAACATAACAATGCCAAAGCAGGATTCATTTGACCAGACTTGCATAAAGCCCAAATAATCGAATTGTAACTGCAAAAAGAAGGGAAAAAGCACTTGTCCGAAAGCACAGAGAGCACATAATATGCCTCATGAATTCTTCCAACTCTGCTGAGGTCAGAAACCAACATATTTGAAGTGGGTTTGGATGGATAATTCTCCAATCTCAATTTGGCAGAATTTTTTTTCCAACAATATAGACAAAAGACTGAATGATAGTATATCATTTCTGTACATCTCCTATGTGAAAATAATGCATACTCCAATATCCCTAAAGAGAGTAATCCACTCAAAAGAGTATTGCAAGGGAAGGCATACTCAGAGGTGACCCAAATCTTCTCATTAGACATACACTTCAACAACATTTGTATCAAGGCCTTTCTTGAATTCAGATGATAGTACATAATGGAGTTATAATCATAACAGTTGGCTTGTGAACAAAAAAAAAATGCTTGTATGGCTACATTGTTAACACTCTCTGGATTTACTGAATCCTAAGCCTAGGACGATACTCTAAAAACCCATAGGGCAAATAACATCTCAGTATACAAGCAATGATCTCAAAACCCATAGGCCAAACAAAATTCTCGGCATACAAGCCATACAAGCTATATACAGGCAACACTCTGAAAACCAATAGCCCAAACAAATATTTGATTATACAAGCAATCTCAATATTAACTTTACGAGCAATAATCAGTATACAAGAATCTTATTTTTTTTTTTAAATTCTGATCTATCTGTATCTCATATGCAAACAATTGAAAGCCAAACATAATTTACAAAACCCGCACAACCAGACACAGGAAGGGAAATTCAGGGAATGGTACAGAAAAGGAAACAAAAAATGGTGATTCTGGAGAACACATGTTGCTATTTGAGTTGTAGATGTTGAGGAAGGTAGAGTTGCAATGGACTCTGAAAGGAAAAGAAAAAAAAATAAGTAACCGGTTAAAGGGTAAGGTTATGCTCCATTAGAGATTTAATCTGTATGATTCTAGGGTTTGGGATTGAAAACCAAAACCAAAACCAATAATGGTTTTGCAGACAAGCGAATGGAGTGGGAGATGAAGAAGAAACACGAAGAGACAGAGAGACGATAGAAGTCGTGTGAGAGAGAGGGAGGCAGAGGATTAAGGCCATGGCCGAAGCATACCTGGGTTCTTGCATCTGCCTCCTGGTTAGTGCGCCTCAGTCGAGAGAGAAAGGTGAGTGAGAGTTGAGTCGAGTAGAGATCAATATATTCGACAGAGTTTTTATTAATTTTCGAGGGTGTTTTCGTTCGCACAATTTTGTTCACGAGCAGCAAAAGCCAAAAAACAAAATTGTTCTGTGAAAAGTGTCCATTGAGCACTTTTTTGAACCAGACTTGCTCATTGTGAGCAAAAAAAGGGACCGACGTGCCAAACGGTATTCTACTCACAATCCGCTCCCGAAGAACAAGAAATCAATGAAATCGTTTCCGGTGAGTGTTACCAAACGCAGCCTTAAAGTTAACTTAAGACCAGAAATCAGCCTGAACCTTGAAGAATCGAAGACGGAGAGAGAGAGAGAGAGAGAGAGGGAGGAAGTTTACCAACTCCGGCGCCGGTACTGCAAGGCCTGAAAGTCGTCGGAAGGGAATGGGCGTGGGTGAGGGCGACGGCGGCTTCAAAGATTCGAACACTCGCAGCTAGCTAGCGCAGTAGGGCTCCGTTCTCTGTTCTCTTGGTATTGAAGGCTGAAGGTCGAAGATGAAATGGAAAGACCGACAGAATAAAAAATATGATCTTGTAGGAGAATCTCTAGCACCGGCTGTTTTGCTATCTGGAATCATCGACATCAAGGCTTTTTAAGTTTTCTACTTTCTATACTAGGACTTGTTTGTTACCCCACGTTCTCCCTTTAATAAAGATTCTTTTATGCTAAAAAGGAATGGACGAAAAAAATGTAGGGCCTTAAATGTGGGGCGATAGTGTAGTTTCAAATACCTTTTAAACGTTTCATCAAAAAAAAAAAAAAAAACTTTTAAATGTAAGGGTCGCAACCAAGACACAGTCCAGCACGAAAAGACCGATCAACACCATGTAAATATATTTGATACATCTAAGCCAAATGAACCTGCTTTTTTGGCATTCATCATCCTTTAACTCATGTGATTACTATCGTATTCATGTATGGTTTGATCATCCAATTCTTCAAATCATTTTTGCCCTCGAATACAGTTTCATCATTTTGAATCTTTCAATTGCTACCGCACTCGCGTGTAGTTTGGTCACACCTTGTGAATTTTTCAATCATTATTACACTCTTACAATATGATCATCTTGAATATTTGTTTGCTACTACATCCTAGTATAGTTTGACCACCTAAAATCTTTCGGCTCGACCATGACAATATTTAAAGTCATTTTTATTATTTTCATTTATTGCGTGCCTTCAATCAAAGAGGGACGCTTTGTAGACATTGAATTTTGTCACCCTCGAGTGATCTCAGGATAGCGATAAATTGAGCCAAACTTATTTTGTTCCCAAAAGTCTCCCAATAAAAACATGATCATTTTGCCATTAGGGTGACTTGGATGCCCAAACCATAACAAGGGATAAAACTTTTAGGAAAGCTTTTTTTTTTATTATTATTATTATCATTTTAAGACTAACTCTATACTTTGGTATGGGGACGGCTCTATTTGACCACTATTTCATCACAATACTTATTCTACAAAACCGTCCACTTTGAGCATAGTTTCAATTGTATTCCTGAATAAATTTATGATTGGTCTTTACATATCTATATATTATTTTGAAAGAACTTTCCATAACCCTAAATATTTCGTGACTGGCTTGTCTCTCTTGACAACTACTATGATTGGTATTATCTTTCTGAAGAGACAAAGCTAAAATTTGCTTGAGCCAAGCTTATGAGAAATGCTAAGAATGGTGGAGAATTTATGTGCAACGTCGATCTACAAGTTCATTGGATGCAGCATACCACTTGGGAAGAGATAAAGGAATGAATGAAAAGCAAGTACCTACTAGACACATTCAGAGCTAGAATGTGTCCCAGTAGGCGAGAAAAAGGGCTCTCAAATCTACAAAGCGAGAGGGAGAAGATAAGTATATCCTATCACTTCCAAAGTATTATCGGATCCAATCGCATGGATCTTCTCCATATGGCATGCGATCCCTTTATTACATGAGATCAACATGCAATATTCTCCATTATTCTTCTTCCTTTTCTTCTCTGCTTTATATTTGTAAAGTTCGTCAATAAAATAAGAAAGTGATTGTATATATTCATTTTTCCATTCATTCAATGAAGGCAACCGATTTCATTCTATTGGACTTAATATTCTAACACAAAGTGACCAAGTGACCAAGTGGTCACGGGTTCGAGTTTCGAAACAGCCTCTTTGTGAAAGCAGGGGTAAGGCTGTGTACATTATGACCCCTCCCCAGATCCCGCAATGGCGGGAGCCTTGTGCACTGGGTATGCCCTTTTTTTTTTATCACTTCCAAATAAGTAGTTTAATGTAATACTGATTTAAGGAGTTAAAACAATACCAAAACAAGTTCGAAAATAGAGAAACAAACTTCCAGATCTAGGAGAAAATTCATATAACATAGTCAAGTAGTCATATAGACTCGAAAATCAGATCGAGTTCTCTTCTTAAATAAAAAGGAATCCTCCTAGTGACACTACAACAAGGGCAAAATTGTTAAATAGGACTCAAATTGATGATCAGAATACAAAATATTATAGACTAGTGAGGTATCAATAGATGCTACTACATTTAGGTTGAACAGATCAGAAATTAGACCTATTCAAATTCCAGATTCAGACCTTTAATGGCTATCATACTTGAGATGGGATTGTATCAGAAATTCAACTGATTATGAAATTGAAAACAAATTTTGAAAGTAAATAATGTCGACAAACAATTATGAAATCAAAATCGAAATCAGAAAAATAAAACTTTCAAAATCTAACAATCATAGTAATAGTAGGATTGAAGATACCACATATCAGAAAATGGAAACAATTGTAGGAAAATAGGAATTGGCTGGATCACACACCAGTCACACCTTGATTCACAAAAGAGAAAACCTCCTTGCAAGGAGAAAAGCAGCAACAACAACTTTTTGTCTTTTTTTTTTCTTAATAAAATTGTGAGCTAGAGAGAGCCCCCTTATCTTTATTTCTAAAACTGAGGCTGTAGTTTTTGAATCAATCAGGCTAGGAATCCCCATAGCCGATTCCTATAACAACTCACTAGTGGTTTTTAAAAGTCCAACTAAGTCTAAATAGAGCTAACAAACTACAAGTCCAATCGGGTTCAACTCAAATACCTTAAAACATAAAAGAAACAACTTAAACACATGAAATGAAGTGGACCCAAAGGCTAGGTCATGCTAAGCAACAATCTTCTTGGTCCTCCTATGAGGACAAGTCTTCAGTTCTACATCAGCTCTCCCCGGTTTAAAATAATTCATCTTCAACAAATAGGTAAACGACATGTAGCATTCATCACTCTGGATTTTGACATTTAAAATCATTTGTGTGGATCCAAGTGCTATCATGTCTTGGACGACCTTTACATTTAACAAGGCCTCCTCAATTTCATTAGCAAGCGGCGGCTGTAATTGGGGCAGGCTCGCATATGTTCAGTGTCACCTTCATCTAATTAGTGATGTCCCTCATATAGTTATATATTCTTATCCAATGTTTGAAGTGTTAATGTATTTCATATACGATCATGTATGAAAAACTGCCCCTTTTATTTTTTTAAAAATGATGGATTGTGAGTGCTTACAAATAAAAGTGGGGAAAATATATTTTCCATATACGAATAGTGCCAAGTGGCAACAAAGCCTAAGTTGCTCCAAAAGAAAGCACTAAGACTAAAAAGGGAGAGGGTTCCCCATATTGGGGAGGAAACACACTCCACACTGAGTGTTTTGAAAAAGGTATCATCCATATGGGATTCATAATTTGAGAATAAGTGAATAAAAGAAAAAGGGTGCGAGGGAAATTATACATTGACGATGTGACAATATTTTTTAAGTTACAATTCGTCAATAATTTTGCAAATAGTTTAACAAATCCGAATCATTTGAAAAAATAAAAAAATCTATATATTTTTCTTAAGATTTGAAATATTGATAGCTGTAAGTGCAGTATTGGTAAATGATGATAGACGAGTACAAAAGCCAATATACTATGTAAGTTAATCAGATCACCTTTTTTAGGCCGAAATTTGAGTTCTTTTTACTTGAATAAATGTTTTTTTGATAATTACGATTCTATTGGGTACAACAAGACCATAATCAAGGTTATTCTACAATCAAAGGCAAGGTTTTATAGGTTTACATGGAATCCAATTAGATTGTGGTTTGAGCCAGCCATAATCACCAAAACTGGATTAGAATGAATCAAAACACCTTTCTAAGGGTTAACCAAGTCCAATTACCAATTTTGAAACTTGATCAATGATATCTGTGTGTCTCACTAGATTGAGTTGGCCAGGATTCTATCCCTCAAAACTGAATAACTCATTACAAAATAAAAGGGTAAATGACACTAGGGATACTGGATACCCAATATTTGAGGTATCCCATGTGTGAAATTTCATGCTTTAGGTACCTCATGTTTGACCATAAGAGATATTACATATAAGGTTCCTTACTTTTTTTTTCATAATTCTAATTTTACTCCTCCCTAACTACTCGTTCTCCTGCACTCTTTCCCGTTGCCTTCTCTCTACTCGATATTGTGTCACCATCGAGAGGGGAGAGGTGGAGAGAGGATATCCTATTGTTGAAAATATTCCAAAAATAAGTAGGGGAAAGAGTATTTATCTTGTATCGTAGAAAAAACCTAGTTAATAACGTTGATGATGTACACCAACTATGACATCACAAATCTGAAAGTACATGGAGAAACTTAGGGGAAAGGTGGGGATGAGTTGTACTAACGGACATTTTTCTTAGGACTGTAAAGACCCCCTATGGTGTAAGCTGTGTTTTTGCAAATCAGTCTCCAAGATAAATCAACTCGTTAGGCCTCTCCAATAATTATTGCACTTGCTTATTTACTGGGCTTCGTCGAAACACTTTAAAGTTGTGCTAGATTGGGCACAAAAAAAAAAAAATCATAAGAAAATAAAGTGAGAATTTAAAATTGTTAAAGAAATGATCAAGACTTCATCTTTTTATATAGAAAAATAAAAACACCACTAATAGATGTGTCCAAAAAACATATGCGTAGGTAACCATGCATTTTCCTACAAGGCTTGTTTGTATCACATCTATGGTAATTTAGGTGCCCACAGCTAAAGAAGAATAATTAGTAGAGGAGTAAAATAATGGAAGAAGAAACGTTGATCAAGTGCAGCCCGACTCGCAAAATGGCGGAAGATTTTGGCGGGAAGCTGAGTTGGCAAGAGACACGTGGCAGTCCAACTCAGCATTTTCCCGCCAAATGATGAGCATTTTTATCACCCCTGACCTCGGCCTCCCGCCAAATCCTATTCTCTCTCTGATCTCTGCCTCCCTCCTTGCATCATCCGCAATGGATTCCTCCAGGTTGTCCCAAACAGCCTACGAAGCATCGGAATCGAAGCCATCACCATCACATCTCGATCACTTCAAGTCCAAGAACATTGACCCCAAATCCACTTCGCTCAAGGGAATCCAAGCATCGGTTCAAGATCCATGGAGCTTGAAAACTCCAGAGAAGCCGACACAGCTCCCTCGGAGAATCCGAAACAGAGGTGCAGTTGCGTTTTCTGTGAATCAAGTGAAGGAGTTCGCCCAAGGGCTCCGGACATCGCATATAGAAGGTCTGTCTGATCGACAAGATCAAAGCAGATCGAATGCAAATGTTTCATCTGTAGAAAGTCAAAAGCGTCCGGAGTCGAGTTCTGGTTTAGTGGGTAAATCTTCGAAGAGCAGCGAAGGATCTACTAAGCTCCCTCAGAAGTAAGATCTTAGTTCCTTTTTCCCTGTCACTGTTACTTGAAGTCAATATGATATTATTAGCCCCGAGCATTAACCAATTTTATTGTTTGATTCTTGATTCAGGTACGAGTTACTGGGTGAATTCTTTGATAGCATGGAGAGTTCAATTCGGCTGCTTCAGTTGAAGGGATCGATGTCTACATTTATGAACATTTGCTCAAAGATTGAATCATTAACAGACAGGTAGGCTCTAGTCCTACAGTGGATCGCCTAGAAGGGATGGAAGATCCCTAATTTATGATCTTATGAGCTTTTATTCTAACTGTTTTTCCACTCCCCCCTCCCCTCTCTTTTTCTTCAGTAAAGATGTTGTTTGTATTTACTATGAGTTACAAAAGAGAGTAAACCCTAGGTTATGATTTTATGAGCTTCTGTCCTTACTGGTTTATACTTGTGTTTTTCAGGAGGTTTTCTTATGCCCATTTAGCTCAAATAAAGTACATCTTGCCCGAGGCTATTTTAATAAAGAAGATTCTACTGCAAGATGAGCGAACCCTCTGTATGAAGCCGGAGCTTCAAGTTACCTTGCAGTCCAATGCCTTCAAAAATGATAAGAAGCAGAAAAAGGGAACTAGGTACTTTAGTTTGAGGAAGGTGTTCCGTGAGCGGATTTTAGATTTCTTCAAGGCTCACCCTGAGGTACACATTGGTTATTTTTATTATTCCATGTCTTTCCAAGCAACCACCTCCTATTTATGGGATTTAGTATCTTTTTGTATTTGCAGTGTGGTTGCTCTGATTCCTTAGTCTTGTGATATTTGCAAACATGCTGCTTCCAGAGGATTTGACTTGTTTTCTTCTGTTTCTTCTCTCCAAATGATCACAATATAGTTAATCCGTGTTCTAGTAATAATTAGATACTGCTGTGAAGTGCATTTTTGTTATCTTTTTTCTTTCATTGGTCTTGTTGATATAAGGGCCATCTTGTTTCAGGAGTCATGTTAGATTAATGTTTTTTATGGGTTTTTTTTTCAAGGAGAGAGTTTTTATCACACAGCCGTGTATGTGAGAGGGTAAAAGTTTCAAGACATTAATTAATGGGTGGGGGTTTATGGCTTTTTCAACTCTTTGTGAGAGGGGACATGACCGTGCATGCTTATACGGCCATGTATGAAAACTTCCCCCTTTTTTTAATGAGAAGATAGTAAGTTAGGTTTATGTTTGGTTCAGTGGGAGTGTTAATCACATATAATTCTCTCTGAATAACTTTCTGATACATTCTATCAATTAAATTAGCTTCCTTCTTCTTCTTTTTTTCACATTTGCAGATCGATGTGGGTGAGTTGGTTTACTGTTTTAGATTTCATTCTTTTGTAACACATTATCTTATGTTGAGTTAATGATATTGCAATCTTCTTCAGGGGAATGAAATTCCGGGCGAAACGCTGCCAGAGCCCTTCAACCAAGCAAAACAAGTACTCTCAAGCACAGTCACTGCCTGCAAACCCTCATTGCCCAATGAGACATCATCTAATGCTCTTCCCCATCCGACAGCAGTTGCATCTCACCTGTCTAAGTCTTTCCAGAAGCGCTTTTCACAGAAAGTTTTGCCAAAATTATCTGATGATATTCCCAAGCCTTCTGCTCTGCCACCATCAAACCCTTGCCCCAAAGAATCATCTTCCAATGAAGAAACTCTCACTTCTGTTGCTCCATCATCTCTTGGATGTTCTTCAAAATCGACCAATAAAATATTATCAAGATTCTATGCGTCTCCCAGTACTGTGGCACAGTGCAAAGAGACAGAACCAATGAACAGTGAGGACTTCTCATCATCAGAAATTGCTGGCACTCAGGGTACTCCTGCAAAACTCACCTCAACTCCTATCAAGCTGATGAGTATTACTCCAGTATCACAGACACCAAAGAGATGTCGTATGAGCCCAGATGATGACTCCAACACACCGAACAAATTAACGAGGCGTCCAAGCCGGACCAGGTCATTGAAATTTGACACCCCTGTAAAGAATGAAAAACCTGATGATGAGTTGAATGTAATGGAGCGGGCAATAGTTGATACTGATATTATTGATATTCTTCCAGAGGCCCTTTTAAAATCAGTAAGTCCTTACTAAGCTTGTGGGTTTGTTTTCTTTAATTTTCCTTGGACTCTTCACATGCCGAAAGGAATTCCAATAATAGGTTGATTGAATTGATACATTTACCATTTAATGTTTTTCCTGATGTTATTGTAACCCTGTCAAACTTTGTAGTTTCTGTTTCCATTGAAGTGCATCATACTCCATATGAATGAGAATGCTTACGTCAATTCTGGTTCCATGATTTCCAATTCTGGTTCCATGATTTCAGTGAAGGATATAACCAACATGATTCCTTGCAGATAAGAGAAAAAGAGAGGAAGGCAATGGTGCAACAGGATGCACGTGTGTCACAAGCAAATCAGAGGCAACAGATGATTGCATGCCTGCCTAAGCTGTTTGACATGATCCTACTCATATTTCAGTCAATTAATCGTTCTGTTATGACAAAGGAAGAGCTAATGCACAAGATCATTGCTAGCCATTTTGATATAATTGATAGAAGTAAGAGATTGATTATTATAAATGGAAGAAGATTAGAAGATAAATTGAAGCTTCTTTTAAGCTAAATTTCCGTGATTTCTCTTTTCAGGAGAAGCTGAAGAACAGTTGAAATTATTAGAGGAATTAATTCCCGATTGGATTTCCAGGAAGGTGGCATGTAGTGGAGATTATCTCATCCGGTAAGTTAGCTCGAGTGTTAGATCATTTCCTATTGTGAGTTTGTGTGTACTTCTGCACCATATGGAATATCTTGAATCATGGTGAAGATGCATTCATTTGTAGATTTTATATAGTCCTCCCTGTTCAAAAGTTTAATGAAATTCTATCAGAGATTTTGTAACATTTTTCTCGATTCAATTTAAAGCAGTTGGTGACATTTCTATGGGCTTTTTCTGCAGTGTTAATAAGAATGCAAGCCCTGAATTGATACGTTCGAAACTTGCAGAAGCTGAGTAAGATGGTGAGAAATTTAGAGATCTCCTCAGGCTGTCTTTGTCTTCAGGGAAATTGAACTGTGGCTGGAAAGTATAAAGGTGACATTGATGGAAAGTAAGTGTTCCAGCAGCCGAGGCCAAATCTGAGCTTACGTTTTTGTTATTCTATTTTCTCTTGCCACATCCAGATGGACCGCTCAAGCAAAGTTTTCCCTTTTCCCCCTATTCATGTTATGGGAGAAAGAAAGCTAATCGCACCGTAGTGTGTACCTATGCCCAGGTACAGCCGCGTGCAAAATGACCAGCGCACCCCTGGTCCTTTCTGCCTCCTCTTGTTATTTATCTAAACAGTGACAGCAAGTCTATGAGAAAGCCTTCTGTCTGTCTATCTGCGAAGGCTGGAAGTTGGTTTGATTCAGGATTCATTGTAAATATTAATTTTATTTGTGATTATGCTGTTCTGATGCCAAGTTTGCACCTAATCAGATCAATATATATCTCTCTTTGATTGAGCATTCAACCAGATTTGAAAGGAATTTTAGCTTATCAAGCTAAAGTTCAAAATCACATAAAACAGGAACTTGGCTAATAAATGCTGCTGTAAGCATATGATTTATTGTACAACCACTATGAAATCTTGTACATGGTATTATTCTGGTTTTGTCTGCACTCCAGAAAACATTTTTCAATATTTCATATCCAAACAAATAGAATCTCTTTTTTATACAGTAAAAAGTAGACCGTATTCATCAAGAAATAAATAACAGAGACAGACAGGGAGATTCACGCAGCTTATGGTTGAGTTATGTTCTTGAACCCATAGGACTGGTTATTGCAATGGCTTCCAGGTATGGAAGTAATGGCAGCTAAAGCAGGGGCAAGAATGCAAGATAGACAGAAGCAGGAGCAAGAAAGAAAAATAAACCTTGTTATTCAGGTTTTGTATACATTAAAAAGTAAATCTTATTATTCTGGTTTTGAATTGTTGTCTTCACTCCTCATAGATTGGTTGATGGCTTGATGTTATTAGGAAAGCTGGTTTTTGAAGGGGTGTCAATCAGTACGGTTTTGAGTAATTTTAATAAATGGCTCCAAACCTGGGAGTAGGAACTGATTATTGATGGGACAGCTTCTAGTTCCTTACTAAATATCAATTTCTAAGCATACAAACACGAAATGTCTATTTATAGGGATGCATGATTAAGTACTTTCAAGGGAAATTTTCATTCATAAAAATACAAATAAATCTAAAATTCCACACTTTCAATTCACTTCGGCCACCCACCGAATGTGAGCTCAAAGTTCAAATGGCTCAAATGCGAAAAATTATCTCCTCCAGTTTTCTGCCCGGCCTAGTTCCAGTTCCTCTAAGAGGGGGGGTGGATCCCACCCGGGTAGAGTGGTCATTCCAGTCCTCCCTTGTTAGAGAAACTGGGGAACTAGGCTGGGCAGGGAATTGGAGGTAATAAAGATCCCTCAAAGACCGGATCTTTATTTCCTCCAGTTGCCAATAGGCCCTTGACAATTGCACCAAAAAAAAATATATAAAAATAAAATAAAAATAAAAATCCTCCCAAACACTCTGCCTGGGTGGGGTCCACCACCACCCCTATTAGAGGAACTGGGGAATTAGGTTGGGCAAGGAATTGGAGGAGGTAATTTTCCCTGAAAGACTCTAATGGGTGAAGGATCGAGCTCTTCTCCTGTGACCCCAACTCTTAGGGAGTGCCCAGGGAGGCATCCAACAGTGCTGGGCTGTTGGACATGAGGGAATGAGGGAATGTGTGCTTGCATGGGGCCCGGTGTGCATCCTGGCATGCCCAGCAGCCCAGCGCTATTGGATGCCTCCCTAGGCAGGCTCACAGGAGAGGAGCCGAATCCAATGTGTGAAGCGCTTCCTCCCCATACATCGCCCCTGTGTTGGGCTGCGTGTCCGGGGCAGCAAGGCCATGGTTTTAGTGCACGGTATCGGAACGAGTATTGGCAACACGTAAAATCGATATGATATCGGCCTAGATCGGCTTTTTCGGACAAGAATACCCCTGAATTTCCTTAAAAAATTAATTTTCTGACAATTTTACCCCTTGTTCGTACCGTGCTATCGATACGGTATCGGTATCAGTGACTAACAAAATCGGTATGTATCGCCCGATGTGGGCGATACGATACCGATACTTAGAACCATGAACAGGGTTGTCCGATGTGCATAGGACTACCTGCAGCTCCACAGAAGAGCCCTATCAGAGTCGACTCCTTTGTTCAGGGGGTTCAAATCCTCTACTGTCGAGCTGCCTGGCAGGACCCTACTGCGAAGACAAAGCAAGGCAGTAAATGACCGCCTTACCCCCACTTGGGCAAGGCGCTCGGGCAGGGGTAAGGCGGTCATTCCTTGTCTTACTGTGTCTTGGCAATAGGGTCCTGCCGGGCACCTCGGCAGTAGAGGATCCAAATTGTTGTTCAGGATATATATCTTGCTGACATGGAGTACAGTGATTTCCAAATGGCAATCTCATCCAATTATCTATTTGACTAAAATATCCCTGATTATTGTCCCTATTTGCGAGTTGCTCTGAGTCTCTGACGTTCTCTACTGTATCCATGAAGGCATGAACCATGATTATACACAGTAGTTGTTAGTAGTTACTCGCATCAACAGTAACCCCGATCTCTGTCTCTACTCTCTCCTCTTTTCTGGTTTCAGCTACGTTGGAACGTTGCTTTGCCCAATTGTTGAGAAACAAAGATGAAGATCATGGTTGCTTTAAAACGGGTTATCGACTACGCCGTCAAGATACGAGTGAAGCCCGACAAGGTAACCCAAAACCTAAGTTTGAATTTTAACTCGTTCTTCATTATCAATTCGTAATCGTTTTCTTGACTGAAATTGAATGACCATGGATACCTGCAATCGAAAACAAATTAGAGCGGTGTTGAAACAAACAACGTTAAGATGTCGATGAACCCTTTCTGCGAGATAGCTCTTGAGGAAGCCCTTCGTATCAAAGAATCTGGACTGGCTTCGGAGGTGATCGCCGTCAGCATGGGACCCGCTCAGTGTGTTGACACTCTCAGGACGGGACTTGCAATGGGAGCTGATAGGGCCATCCATGTCGATACTTCCTCCTTACTCTATCCTCTCTCCGTCGCCAAGCTCCTCAAAGCGCTCGTCGACGCCGAGAAACCCGGTCTCCTCATCCTCGGTAAACAGGTCCATCAATCCATCTTTAGAATGAATTTTTGAGTTCTAGTAATAGGGTTTGAACTACTTTTCGATCTTTAAAAATTAAAAATAGAATTACTGTACTTGGGTTACGGAAATTTGCTGAAAGTTTCAAATTAATAGCTTATATTTTTTGCTGTGGTGGAATTTAATGTTAATTTTTTGAAGTGAAAAAATTGAGAGGGGGGGGGGAGGGGGGAGGGGGGAGGGATTCTGTATGCAGTTCCTGTGGTGTCTGAGTTTGGGTTTATGGGCTTTCTTCC
Organism: Telopea speciosissima; assembly: GCF_018873765.1. Taxonomy (NCBI): domain Eukaryota; kingdom Viridiplantae; phylum Streptophyta; class Magnoliopsida; order Proteales; family Proteaceae; genus Telopea; species Telopea speciosissima. Next base: position 52,523,314 of record NC_057925.1, read on the forward strand.
TACTTGTATCGGTTTTGTTGGACATCTCTTTACTTGCCGAATCTAACGCTATGGGTTACTGCTTGTGATTGTTTGTATTCTTGTGCAGGCGATTGACGATGATTGCAATCAAACAGGGCAAATGGTAGCTGGGCTGCTCAAGTGGCCACAGGGTACTTTTGCTTCGAAGGTTGGGTTTTCATCCACAATTTAAATACCTGGATGCGTGTTGACCTCTTTGAAGTTCTTTTTTTTGGGGTGGTGGGGGTTGGGGGTTTAAGCCAAGAAGATCCTTTAAATCATTTTTTCTTGGGAAAAAAATGCATATTAAATCTTGAGGCACCGGCTGTCAGGTTCGTAATAAGCCATGTTTCCCAGATCCTTTTATTCTAAACAAGATGCTACTTTACTGAGGATCCTAGCATGCCAATTAAGTGGTCAATACTGCATTGATGTTATGTTTTCACTTGGCAAAGCCTTATGAACCTGTTATTTGTTAGAAATTCTCCTGTTGAGCAGGAAACAGGATCCTGGTTGACACATTTAAATATTTTTTTTAATGTGCTCGGTGTTTAATTTTGTTTGTGCATTAGAGTTTATGGATCAGAAATTTTTTTTTGGAGTTTTTCTACTGCTTTCTTGTTTCTAGGGCTTCATGCATCTTGAAATGTAATGGGATGTTGGGGTGTTGGATTGACAACATTTTGATTTATCATCTATTAATACTTGTTCTAATTTATTATGATCTTTCGCTGTTTACTGGTAGGTTGTACTTGACAAAGAGAAGCAGGTAGCAACAGTAGACAGGGAGGTGGATGGAGGTCTTGAGACTTTGTGCTTAGATTTACCGGCAGTAATCACGTAAATATCATTTCCCCTTCACTGTCTCAGTATGCGAGTTGCACTTGTTTATTTTTAGTCTTTGGAGCAAGTGATAGTTACTGAAATCATTCTTCCTTCAGAACCTTACAACTTCTGCCTCTGGTAACTAAATAAAACCCTCTTTAATAAGTTGGTCCAAAAAATATACTGCAGTTATATTAGGTGGATTTTGTTTCAGATATATTTTTTCTTGCTTCCAAGAGCATGATTACTCGGATCAATAGAAAAATTCTAAATCACAGGGCCATCTTTTGTGGTCAGGAACTCTCTAGTTCTAATTTCATATTTTCTTTCCTAGTTTGTAAAATTAGAATAATATGTCAATTCTCAGGCCAATATATTTCAAGGTGCAACAGAGATACTAGAAGAAAGATTACAAGTCCTTTTGGAACCCAAAAAATGGGATATTTGGGTTGTGTATTATATTTCTGATTTTCATTGATTAAAGGGCTTCCAGGCAATGCATATTCTTAACCCTGATACGTCTTAGTCCCAAAACATGACTTATATGCTGCTGTGGATTTTGAATAAAGCATTTCATATTTCATTCTCAGAACATTTCCCAGTGTAATTTTCCCACTCTGAATTTCTTTGAGGTTGTTTCACCAAAATTTCCTGAACTGAATTTCCTTCCAAACTGTTCTTTCCGTCCTATGCTGCTCTGCAACAATGTGGCGATGATATGTCTAAACTCGCTAAACAGCAAGTATATACCCATCCCACAGGTAGGATTGAAGAACAGAAAATTCCAGCAATCAAGGTGGGCCTGGTAGGTAAAGGACCAAGGCTCAGATGAAGCCCAAAATCTGGTCAAAAGGGTTAGCTAGGGTAGGAGAAAAATATGGAGGTGATCCAAGGGTTGGATCGATGGTTTTATGGCTATCACAAGCAGAATAGAAATAGTACAAACCAGAACTAACAATCCATTGGACGGATCAATACCAAAATTGGTTTGATTGTAGGGCTTGGTCAATGGAGTTAAACCTCCAAATGTCACAGCAAGATGAAGGCTAGATTAATAGATATGATAGAAGGAATGAAATTATTAACTTAATACCTATAACAGAATCCAGCCATGGTATGCGGCTGGAACCAAGGTTGATGGTCAGATGTGGAGATAACAAAGAGACCTGAAATTAGAAACTAAGAGAGAAATAGCCACTCACAGACCAGAAGGAAATCTGGCCACTGGATGGGGCTGAAACTGATATCAAATAGAGGTGTGGAAGAGCTTAGGAATTTGTGGAATAACTTGGTTAAGCTGTTTAATAAGATTAAGAGCAGAAGAAAAAAAACTAGATGAATGGAGGAGAAGCATTGTGGTTCCCATTTATAAAAATAAAGGTGATATTCAAGTTGTAATAACTTTAGAAGAATAAAATTTGCAAGTCATAGTATGAAATTATGGGAGAGAGGAATTGAAACACGCTTGAGATAAAAAAAAAAATCTAATATTTTGGATAACCAATTTGGTTTTATGCTAGGAACATCAACGACAAAAGCTATTTATTTGCTTAGGAGATTAATGGAAAAATTTAGAGAATGTAAGAAGGATCTCCCCCTATGGTCTTTATTGACTTAGAAAGAGCTTATTGATAGAGTCTCTTGGGAGTTAATTTGGCAAGTGTAAAGAAGAGAAGTGTTTTGAGTAAATATGTGGAGCTGAATGTTGGGCAGTGAAGAAACAACATAAAAACAAATTTAGTGTATTTGAAATGAGGATGTTGAAATGGATGAGTGGTAAAACTAGAAAAGATAAAATAAGGAATGAACAGATTAGAGCTAATTTAGGAGTGGCTCTGATATATGATAAGTTGCGAGAAAGATGTTTGAGGTAGCATGAACATGTGCAACAGAAACTTTTGATGATTTGCAGATCGAAGGAGCTAAAAGAGCCAGAGGTAGGCATGGTTTAAAATCTCAATATCAGTAAACTGATATGGATCATCCCATATAGGATGGTTTTACCCTCTCATTTGGTGAAATTTTTTTGGATAGATTTACACCTGAATTGGACCATACAGTCATACACAGATACGAAATTGGCATGTATCAGTATCGCCAATCCGATACCCGATTATTTAAACCATGGGGGTAGGCCTTAAACAACTCTAGGAGAAGAAGTGAGGAAAGAGTGAAAGGCATGCTTAGCTTAAGACTTGTAACAAGAATCGCTCTGAATAGAGCTGATTGGAGAAAAGGGGTCCATGTAGCCGACACCTTTTAGTTGGGATAAGGCTGAGTTGAGTCAAGACTACTACCACCACTATACCCCTGTAACTAGGAAACGTAATTCCTCCCCCAACACAAAATTTTGCTATGTTAGATACTCATCTGTATTAGCATTATATGCTGAAACTTGGGCATTATACTGGTTAATCCTTTATCAAAACATCCTTCTTGTTTATGAATGCATAATGTTCCATAATTAATCATTATCTTATGTGGTTTTGTGGCGTATTAACAATTTGAGGATTGTAGGTACAAAACCCACTTATGGCCTCAATGTATTTTCATTTAAGGATGATATATCTGAATCACATGGATACATTTTTTAATCAAATTCAAATGTGGATACATCCAATTTAAGTCTTTGATCTGATCAAATCCTACCCTACTGATGCTGCAATGATTAGTCTTCCATCAGAATCGCAATCCATGCATTGTCATGTGCCACAAACAATACTAGAATTGGGAGTGAGAGAAGCAAAGACTGAAGTGAACAAATTGTGAGACATTGTTTGTGGCTGGCACTTCAGAATTGGGTGTTTATAAAAGGAGTGAGTGATAACTTCTTGGTTTTGTCTGGTTGCAACAAAATGGAAAGCAAGGGAAGTGAAATTGATAAATAAGAAAAAGGAAAGTTTTGTAACCTACTTAAAACTCTTTCCCTGTTTAGCAAGTTTTTTTTTCCAGATGTACAAAGGGGTTTGGTTGCAGAACAAAATAAAATTTAATAATCAGGTTTGAAATGCCTTGGAGTTAATTATACAATCATGTTAGGTAATCTTTACAAAAGTTTCTCATTTTACTATTGATTTGATTTTACTTCCCCTCGCTTTATTTCCTTTGCAACCAGACAGAGCCCTTAGGAAATATTTTTTTAGGCCATTCAGTTGCCTTTGAAAACCGGGGAAGGGATTGTCTATTAATATGTGACATGGGACTTGATTTTAATCATGTGCTGATTCTCGTTTATTTGTTCATTATTCATGTAAAGATGTTAGATTTTGTTTTTAATTTTTAAATAGGTAAAACAATGATGGTATTAGGTAATTTGGAATTCTCTCTTTGAGTGTAAGCTTATATTACTTCAACTCATTCTTGTTAGCGTTTTTTTATTTATTGGACATGAGCCCTGGAAATTACATGTTTTAGTTCAATTTTATTTTATTAACCTTGCTGTAACTTATGGGTGATGTTTAATATTTGCACTTGTGTTCATACTTGGTCCAGTACTTACTCTCTTTTTTGGTTTTGGTGGGGTGGGGGGGGGGGTTGTTGTGTTTATTTGTTCCTTGATGCAGCACGGATTTGAGATTGAACCAGCCAAGATATGCAACACTTCCCAACATAATGAAAGCAAAATCAAAGGTTATAAAGAAGGTTACTCCTGCAGAGCTGAATGTGGAAATCAAGTCTGATTTGGAGACTGTTCAAGTAACTGAACCCCCAAAGAGGAAAGCTGGGGTTATTGTTTCCTCTGTGGATGAACTAATTGACAAACTGAAAAACGAAGCCCATGCCATTTAATTGTTACTTATCTTCATTGAAATTGCTCAATGAATCACTTTACATGCTGAAGGGTTTCTTCTTTTACAGATCCCTTTTATTGCTCAAATGTTAATATAAGGTGATCCTTGTAAGGTTTTACCGGTTGACCCTAATAAAGTTGTATCCATGGTTTTAAGGATCTCCTTGGTATGATCTCTATTTTAATTTCTTAGGCTATTTAGTGTGATTTTTGCACTTCATTTCAGAGAAATTGAAATTAAGTCAGAGAAATGGATGTGTCACATTGATGTGGATAAATGATTTTTGTTCTGTTAAAAATGAAAAATCATTCACTAGCAACAGAAATATATGCCTAGGAAGAGGTGTTGGAAATGCTTATGTGGATAAGTTGTTAATATATTCAAGTTTGGGATTTTCTACTATGCAGAATTTATTTTTCCACACCTTTTTACAACACTGTATAAGCTACCATGTTTGGAATTTCAACCTTATATTTCAAGGGTCAAGCTAAAGTTTCTCAAAAAAAATACTAAAATTAAATTATTAATTTTTATATCTCTGTGAGAGAGAATTGGGGTGGGCCAAAATATGTTCATAAATTTTAAAATTTTGAATGTCAAACTATTATTTGATAAATATTTGGATAATTAAAATAAACCTATCTTAACTAGAAACAATCACCCTAAAATATTTTATTCAAAAGATTTGTTGATTGGGTCTCCCATATAATGTTTGGAGGTTGGAGACTCTATTGTGTCATGAGGAATATTCATGGGACAATTCTGACAAGTGGAAGTTTAGTGAATGGTATGGATTTTCCACATGTCAAATCTTATACTCAACTCCAATCTATATATTTTCATATACTCGCAAACAATACATCCTCTTTATAGTTCTAGACTTTTTAATGTTTTATTTTGCCACTTGGAAAATTTTCTGCTTGATTTAAAACTAGACAAGTAAACATGATTTGAAAAATTGAATTGGAATTTAGTGAAACGATTGATACAAATCTGAATTGATCAAGATATAGAGGTGCACATTTTTTTTTGTTTTTGGGACCTATTTGTTTCATTTTTCCTGTTGATTTGAGTTGGATTTGATGTTCGTGGTGTTTAGATGCTACATCTATAAGCGTAATTGAGGAATCCATGTGTTCGATTACTTATTTTATTTAAAAATAAATTGAAATATTTTATAATATCCATGAAATTTCATTTTTAATTTGATTATGTAATGTACTGCTATATTGATAATTGTTGGTTGCATTGGATCCAAAAATCTTGATTTTTTAAAGAAATTTAAAAATAAATTTTATGTTAAAGTTTTTGTTTCATTATATGGTGTGGAATGCACATACTTGACTAATGACAAACACAAAACTTGCAACTTTAATACAGAATCTCCAATAGCATAAATTAGGTTCTGACATAATGTATAATTAATTAATTTTTAAGCTATGGAGCCTAGGTAAAGTCATTAAAATATATCTCTCGCTTTAGCCATTTCTATGATTTTATCATTATTTATTTTCTTATTGAGAAGATACTTTTGAATGAAAAATATCTTATACAATTTTTAATGTTGAATGGTTATATTTATCTTTGACAAATTTCCTATCACCGCACATAAATTTCAGTCCCCCTTTCACACATTCATGTTAATATTTGTTTAATAGTTATAATTTATCATATTAATATATTATTTAGCTTAATTTTATTTTCTGATTGTTTACTATTTTAAATTGTTACTTAATATTTAGAACCAAGATTTGTAAACCATCGGTTAATTAATCTTAACATATCTCTCAAAACCCATGTGAACAGGAGGAATCTCAAGTGTAATGACCTACCTACCCTATTCACTAGGGGTGCCAAGATCTAGTTCAAACCATAGAAATAGGCCCGAATCGAACCGATATGGCTCGAATCAAATTGAACCACTCATTATTAGATTGGCTTTGGGTATGTACACCTGAAACCAAACCGAAATTGACTTAACCTAAACTCAAACCAGTGGAAAATTGGACCAAAATTGAAACAAAATCGATATAACCCAATATCAGCCTGAAACTCATTAAAAAAAGATATTTATTTTTTATAATTTTGCATACATATAGATGTCAAACAGAACTCAAATCAAAAGTAACCTATTAATAAACCGATAAAAACCCAAAATCAAATCGAACCAAAACTTCCCTTATTAGTTTAGTTTTGGATTCATCCTTACTACACTAAAACCGAAACTTCCCTTATTAGTTTGGTTTTGGATTCATTCTTACTACACTGAAACCAATTTAACTTGAATCGAAACCAGCTTGAACCGACTGATTGGCACCCCCTGTTGTTCAGCAAATTTGAGTATCACCAAATCTATCATTCTTGCCAAAGAATTAGAGACCTATATGACTTTACTTAGGTGACCACACCCATCTCACATAACTAACAGATGGAAATGGATACATTCATGCACGTGCAAGTATTTAGAGCCTTGTAGAATTTTTATCACCTCCAATTCGTTGCCGCTCCAATTCCCTCCAATTCCTCATATAGGAGCGGAAATGACCATTCTTTCCATGTGAGTGATCCTGAAAGGCTTTGGACGATATTTGTATGGAATCCACTAGTCCGATAGGATCCGACTCCTCTACTTCCAAGGCGGGCAGTATTTTCGTGTGCCCAACTTTGCTCAGCACACAAGACGGACAAAAAGTACCGCCTTACCCCTGCCCGAGGCAGTACTTTCTGCCACCTTATACGTGAGACAAAGTTGGGCGGAGCCCGCCTTGAAAATGGAGAAGTCTCTTCCAGCCCACCATTGACCATTGTCCACACAAGGTCGAATCACCGCGTGCTCCCGTAAGTTGACTGTTGACACGCTATCGGGGCTTATTAGATTTGGACCCGTGGACACGTGGTCCTTCCTCTTCTCCACTTTGTAATCTCGCCGCGTACCTTTGTGATATGGACCCACCATCAATCGGTAATCCCTTTGCTTTCTTCGACGTCAGATTGGAATCCATCATTTCTATTTCTCTACTTTCCATTTTGGAACGTGTATTCACATTTACCTTTTTCACCTAAATGCCCATTGTTATACATAGCTTTTTTAACGTTTTCTTCTGGGAAAATGAAAAGGATAGGTTTGTCCTTTTGCAGTTACTTATGGGTTTATTTCCCCTTATATGGAGGGGGTAATGATGATGTGGTTTGTGTGTGGTTTAAAACAAAAGAAAAGAAAAGAAAAGAAAAGTCTTGCGTGGTGGTGTAAACAAAGAAACAAAGAAACAAAAGAAAGAACAGCTAATCGTCTTACTAAAGTTGCAAAAACCTTGCCAAATTCCTCTGTAATTTTATATTTTTTCCTCCAGATCTTTCAATCATTCCTTCAATAACACCTCCTTACATAGCAAAGGAGTTGTGGTTGAAGGATCAGTTTTTTATTTAAGATTTAAATTTCAGGGGTTTCTCTGAAATCCTCTTTGATTACTGTTTCTCCTTTTCGTTCGGGGAGAATGGATTCGTTTCAGGATGGTAATTGGAACATCCTGGATTACAATTTAATTGAGGAAGCACCATCCACCGATTTTATTTGGAACAATCAGAGGTATGTCTTCCTCAACCACCCCCTCCTCTTTCTGGGTTTATTTTTCCTTCTTATTTGTAAAGTAATTCGTCCATTCGTCGATTTGATTTATTGGGTTTTGTAGGGTAGAATGGATTTGTTTTGCCTTTTGTTGGGATATCTCCGATTAGATTTTAGAAAATTTAGGGTTTAGGATATTATCCTCAGTGACAATGATTTCGACCAAAAAGGCCTTATCTTATTCTAATGTTCATTTTTTTTTCTAAGATTTCGTGACAAAAATTGTGATCTTTAGCTTTTATTTATCGGAAAGAATTTTTTTTTTTTTGGGGCGGGGGTTGTTGGATGGGTTGGGGTGAAAAAGCAGATTAGAATAATTGGGGAAACTTGAGAGAATTTAGGTAATTTGTGAAGGGGAAAAATATATTTCTCCGGGATTACAATTTTTCGACCTTAGGCAGCTGGATTTGTGTGGGTTAAAATGCTATCTTATCCTCAAAGATTCAAATCAAATCGATGCAAGTTTGTAATTTATAGTGTCTGATTATGGATTTTTTTTTTTTTTTCACTTTATTGCTGGTGGATTGAATCAGGGAAGTCTGCAATTCAGTGCTTTCGCTGCTTACATGTAATTGATCCTCTCTTTTGCAGTTGTTGCCTGGACTTTGATGTATCACCTGCTGGCGCTGTGGCCCAAGAAAAAGGATGTGCACGGAAAAGGTATTAACCTTACTCAAATAGCTTGTATTTGTTACTTGGTTTTGCTTCAGTTTCATGAACTTCCTTTTTTGTTGGATAACGCTGTATTAATCGTCACACTTTGTATATTTTATAATGATATATTTCTTTCTAATTCATTTACTATTAATTAGTTTGCATGACTCCACTTAGTCAAATTGATACTCACTGTTATGAATATCTGGCAAGTGGGTGACAAATTTCATCCTGCAGTTCTTGTTGTACCACTCTAAAGTGCAGTTTGTCTTAGATATTAAGGTCAAAACTCTGATAAATGGTGAAATTAGAAAATTGGAGTTTAGTACAGCTACTTTCTGTTGTTATATCCATGGAGAATATATATATGGTTCTTATATTTAGGCCTCATATTCTATGGTCTGTTTCATTACGACAGCTCTTAACAGACCTTTTATAGTTACAAAAATAATCTTTTTAATATCTAGAACCATGAACCCCGCCACGGATTGTGGATTCAGATTAGGTTTAAAGTATTGGATAAATACACAAATCTAAGATGGTATCTGATTTGGCAATCCTGTAATCAATTGCCATTGATTCAAGTGGTTAGCCCCCCAACCCTGGGACAGAGGGGTCAGGCTCTTTACTGTTGGTCTGTTCTGTTGTTGGTTTAGTTATTGCAGCCACTTGTTACTATTTTATTGTGTTAGGGGTGATTTCATCAATTGCACTGGCTTTTATATATTCATGACAATATGAATGGTGATAATTTGTAGGGGCCGAAATGAGCCTTGCAATGGACCAGGATCTAAAGCTTGCCGTGAGAAGATGCGGAGGGACAGGATGAATGATAGGCATGTATCTTTTCTTTTCCCTGCTCTTTGTTTGGATCCTACCAGTTTTGACTTCTAAATTCCACCATTTTGGGCAATGCCATGTAAAGGATAGTGAATGTGTGTTGATTGTCAAGTACTATGTGCTATTGATTCTTTTGCACCTTGAAATGACTATATTCTATATGTTAAACTGTGTGAAAAATCCTTTCTGAAGATTTTAAAAACCTTTTTTAAGGTAGAAAACTCTGTCTGCTATCATCCTGCTTATACTTACAGTTGTTTGTAGGAGGATTCTAGGAGCTATATGTCCTTGATGCAGAGATTTTGATATATAAATTATTGAAGAAACGCTCATCATGCATCCCTAATTTTCCTATGAAGGATTAGGGTCACTCAAACAATCTTGTTAGTTTTAGGAATTCTTACATCATTTCCCTGTATTTGTCAAGTTGATTTGGAAGTTTAATCATGATATCTGTCCTGTCTTCCATGCAGGTTTGTGGATTTGAGTTCTATTTTGGAGCCTGGCAAACCTCCTAAGACTGACAAATCCACCCTACTCAGCGATGCCATTCGTGTTTTGAATCAGCTAAAAGCTGAAGCTCAACAGCTTAAAGATGCAAATGAAAAGCTTCAAGAGGACATAAAAAATTTAAAGGTAAGCATTTTGTTTCTTTGTACTGATTTTTAATCAGAATCACTTTTGTGCTTTGGCAAATGACACCTTATTTTTCTTAAAAAAATACTTACCTTATAAAAAATCTAAAAGGATTTTATTTATTTATTTTTCTTTGTTTCCTTAGTTAATAGATGCTTTCTTATTCAAATGAATTAGCAGTCAATTAGTTTTTGGGTGGAAAATATAAAAAACAAAAAAGAGAGAGAGAAAGAAGGGATAAAGAAACAACCCCCGCAATGCCCAAAAGGAAAGAGAGGTACAAGAAGATGAAAGATTACATTTTTTCGGGGAATGATGTTGGCTGACAATTATAAGGGTACATACTAAAGTTAGGTATTTCTCCATGTGAAATGTGATATTGATTCAAAGAAGGTAACAAGGTGATGTTAGTATGAATGAGAATGACTGTGTCATTTATAGATGGTAAAAAAAAGGGGATTTAACCACAGAAAATGAAGGAGATGAGATTCCACTAGATTTTTCTCTTAAGGTTTGGATGGGATGGCAGCTGGATCTTGATGGAATTTTAAAATGAGTAAAGACACCCCTCCCTCACCAAAAAAAAAAAAAAAAAGAAGTATTTCATTTGTTGCATGCTTGAACTTGACATCTAGGTCAGAACACGAGATTCAAGCTACTGTTGTTAAAAAAGTTATATATGCTATGGCCTTTTCCATTTGGTTTGTGTGAGGTTTTGAGCAAGCCCATGCCTAGACCAATAAGTATGCTTAACTTCATCAAAAAAATAAGTATTCTTAACTTGATTTTCAAATTGTGTTTTGAGTCGAGTAATGCATCTTATAAATGTCATTGTAAGAGGTTGGGGTGTAATTAATGTAAATGCAGTTTCCTGCTGCATATTTTTTGTTCTAAAATAAATTCTTTTGATTGTGATGTATGTTTTTTGTTCATCTTTGTTTAATCATAGTTTTATGTTTGTAACAATGAATACCCAACCAATGAAAGCTTGATCCTTTTATGCATTTTATGATAAGGTAGGTTTGCTTGTCCTTATTTTTAGGTGATGACATTGTAATCTTCAGCTTGTGAATTAACCTGCATCGTGCTGACATTAAATCTAGGCATTTGGCCAAAGGTGCTTAGCTTTTTACCTCTATCCAATTGCAGGCAGAAAAGAATGAACTACGTGAAGAGAAGCTTCTACTTAAGGCAGATAAAGAAAAGATGGAGCAACAGGTGAAATCCCTCACTGTTCTACCTGCCGGTTTTGTGCCACCACCTCCAGTTGCATACCACGCTGGAGCAAACAAGATGATGGCATTTCCCAATTATGGAGGGTTCCCAATGTGGCAATGGATACCTCCAGCTGCACTTGACACATCCCATGATCATGTGCTCAGGCCTCCTGTTGCCTAGTAATTGCAAAGGGTATCGTAGTAGCTTGAATCATTCCCAGTTGGTTATGCAGATGTTGGAAACAGTAGATCTTCTCCTACATGTAGATAATTCTGGCATTTTAGATTTGATTAGGCAAGGATTTTGGTGAAACGGGCAACAAATGCCCATACTCTGTTATTTATTTCTTCGATAAAATTGGTCAATTTATCTGATTGTCTCAATTGGAATGGAAAACAATGCTTGTCATTATCTTTTGATCAGGTAAACAGTTTCCCGAAGCAGTGAGGTTCAAATTATGTTTTTTTTTTTGCTTCTTACTCTTTTTATTATGGACTGTGAATTGTGAAGGTGGAAGAATGTGCTTCTCCCTTTGTATTGTGAAGCCCAAATCTGATGGATTTTTTTTTTCCATGTTCCAAACTCATCTTAGGAGTTTTACCCTTTTGAGATAGTTAGAAACAGTACCCTCTTTGTTCGCGGAGATCCTTGTCTCCTTCGTGTCATTGGAGATGAGTTTTGTGTTGCAAACAAAAAGGAACGGACCTTTGTTTGTATCCATGAATAAATCCGTAGCCATGATTCATGGGTCAATGGTAGAAGCATCTCTAGCACTTTGAAGGATGTGCACTGGCCCAGGCCATGCATTACTACTTTGGAATCTTTTAATAATGGAAGGGGAACTGATAACACGGAACAACAAAAGAAAAATATTGCCAATATTTTTTTGGATAAATGGGAAAAAAAAAGTAATAGAATGGAGTGGGCAAAGAATTAGATAAAGATTTAAAGAATGATATGGTAATGTTAAAAGATGTGGAAATATGATTATATCAATTCAGCTTTTGCCGGAGAAAGAGTTGTTAATATAATTAGCGTTACGAACCTCAAGTAGTATTGAATGAAAGTAATAAGTTGCAATGTAGGGAACACATGAATGGATTACTGTCAGATTTTAGTTCAAAAGAAAATATTATTATAGGGTGAGATATAGGGCTGTAACAAGCTCGGGTTGGGTCGAGCCTTATAGAACCCTAGCCCAACCCTAAGTCCCTTTAGTTGGGCCCAGGCCCGACCTGATCTTGACTCAGGGTCAGAAAAATCCAACCCTGACCCGCTCTCAGAGTCGGGCCATGCTGACCCTGATTGGTCCTGATCATGGGTAGGGGGAAGGAAATGCATGGGCTGGAATGGGCCGGGGAGAAAATTATCAATTTTACATAAAATAACACTGTAATAAATGTATTATATCACTTATTGTCTTCATATATAATATATTATATAACAAAATGTGTGTGACGTTTACAGTTTATAAAATATGTTATATCAATATATATTTTATAGTATAACTTAAAACAGGGTCAGGCTGGCATGGGCCAGGCTTAGTCCGAGGCCTCAACCTTGGCCCGACCCAACCCTAACTCAGGGCCAAAAATTTTTAGCCCTGACCTGCCCTCAAGGGCAAATATCTCAGCCCAGACCCTGTTCGGGCTCAGGGCGGGTTCAGGCTGACAGGGCCAAACTTGCACCCCTAGTGTGATATGAATAGAGACTTGTTGGGAGAAATCGTATAAGCTATGAAAGTGCATATGGAGGATATGGTTTTAGAGAGAGGAATGAGGGGAAGAGGTGATCTCAGTTTTTGATTTTGTTGTGGTTTATGATTTATCTATTGTAAACATTTACTTTGAAAAGATAGGAGAACATTTAATTATCTTCAAAATTAGGCAACAGTAGCCAAATAGATTTCTTCCTAACTAAAAGGCCTGTTAGATTGTTATGTAAAGACTGCAAGGTTATATGAGGAGAGAACCTAATCACACAACATAGATTAGTGGTCATGGATATGTGCCTTATTACATAGAATCATAAGAAAATGTGAGCTTATTTGGCCTAGGATAAGGTGATGGAGATTAAAAGAAGATACCTTAAATCATTTACTGATAAAATGGTTAAACAAGGAAAGAGGAACATTGAGGCAGATGCTAATACATTGCGGAAGGAGATGCCTACTTGTATTAAGAAGGTTGCTAAAGATGTTCTAAATGAATCGAAAGAAAAACATCATTCTTCTAGGGAAACTTGGTGGTGCGATGATGAGGTTCAAGCAACCATAAAGATAAAGAGAGCTAGTTTTAAGACATGGCAAAGGATTAAGAATGTAGAATATCTAAAAAAAATTATAATTTTGTCAAAAACAAAACTGAAAAGATTGTGGGAAAGTAAGAGAAAAAAATATGAAGATCTTTATAACAATCTGAGCATAAAGGAAGGGAAAAAAACTATTTATAAGATAGTTAAAATGAGGGAAAGGAAGAATAGAGATCTCGACCAGGTTAGATGTATTAAAAGTGAAGATGTAAAGTACTAATTAGGGATGGAGACATTAAGGAGAGAGAGAGTGAGATTATTTTTACAGCCTACCAAATGAAGACATTTCGAGTAATAGTGTCTTGAAAGACTACATTACCCGTCAAGACACCATATGCCTTGGATATATACAAAAAATTAGGGTTTTTGAAGTAAAAGAAGCTTTAAGGAGGATGAATGTAGGCAAAGCATCAGGCCCAGATGAGATCCCAATAAAAATGTGGAAGAGTTTACGAATTTGTGGCTTATCTTAGCTAACCAAACTATTTATTAAGATTATGAGCACAAGAAAAATACCAAATGAATGGAGGAGAAGTATTGTGGTTTTGATTTATAAAAATAAAAGTAATATTCAGAGTTGCAATAACTATCAAGACATAAAACTAATGAGTCATTCTATGGAAGAGGGTTATTGAAACCCACTTGAAACAATAACATAGTATTTCATAGAAACAATTGGTTTTATGGTAGGAAGATCTATGACATAACTATTTACTTAGGAGACTCATGCAAAGATTTAAAGATTGCAAGAAGAATCTCCATATGATCTTTATTGACATTAAAAAAAAAAACTTATAACAGTCTCTAGAGAGTTAATTTGGCAAGTACTAGAAAACAAGTGTTTCAAGTAAATATATGAACATAATTAAAGATATGCATGATGGTGTAGTGACCTAGTGTAAGAATTGAGGGGCCGGAGGGGGGGGGAAGGGGTTAAGATAGTGAATTCCCAATTACAATTGGGTTATATTAAGGATCAACTTTAAACCCTTATATGTTTGTAGTTATCATGAATGAGTTAATAAGAGACATTCAAAATGAGATTTCTTGGGTATATGTTTTTTGCTAATGAAATTGTTATGGAGATCAACCTTAAAATCAAAAGGTTTTAAGATGAATAGAATGAAGACAGACTACATGATGTGTAACTTTAGTTATATTAGGACAAATAATGAGGTGATGAAAATTGATGAGAGGAAGGTTCCATACAGTAATTAATTTATATATATGGACTTAAAAAATGTCATATATAGGATGACGTTTCACAAAAATTAAAATAGGATGGATGAAGTGGAGAGGTGAATCTAGAGTGTTGTGTGATCAATGTATTCATTTAAAACTTTTTTTATATGTCAGTCATACGGTCGACTATGATGTATGATGCAGAATGTTGTGCAGCTAAGAAGTATCGTGTAGATAAACTCAATGTAATAGAAATGTGGATGTTGAAATTGATGTATAACAAAACTAGGAAGAATAAAGTAAAAAATGATCATATTATAGATGATTTGGGAGTAGCTCCGATATATGATAAGATACGAGAAAGTCGTTTTGAGGTGGCATGACCATGTTCAACAAAGGTCTTTGGATGCCCCAATCCAAAGAAGTGATTTGATTTAGATTGAAGGAACTAAAAGAGCCAAGGCCAAACCTAAAATGATCCTAGGAAAAACGGTGAAGAGAGACATGCATAATTTTAAGCCTTGTATCAAGTATAACCTAAGCAAAGGAGTTTCTTATGATTTATATAGGCTATGAAAATTTTGTGGAAATGTAGAACCCAAAGTCCTTTGCTCATATATCAAGTTTCAGCCTAGAATATAAACATAAAAGATTTAAAATTTTATGGGAATGTAGAACCATAAAAAAATTAAATTTTTTTTTTTTTTTAATCACTTATAACAATCAATGAAACCTGCTTTGTATACTTTGGAGTAGGTTACAATCTATGCTGAGTCATTTCCTCAAAAAAGATATAAATGACCGTCTATTAAAAAACAAAAACTTTAATAAAGTTTCAAAGTTAATTATACAAATTATTCTGCAAAAAAGCATACTAAACCTATTTCTCATTCCATAATCTATCATGCATGTCCACTAGGTGGTAGGAACTAAACAATTTTATTTTTAGATTGAAAATAATTTTCATTAATGATTTATTATAAAATAAATTAAACAAAAAATTGTGTGCTTAATCATTGATGGACATGACTATTTATGGTATATGGCCCTTCACCCCATGCACTAGTAATTTGGTATATAACTATGCACCATGCATGGCCGTGCACAAAAATAAATTATAGGGGTGTGGTTCTTTGTGCCACAGCGCAACCTGCGCCCAGGCACATGAGGGTGGGCGCAATGACCACCCTGCCCCCTGTATAGGCTGCCCGTGTGCCCGGACGCAGGCTGCGCTGTGGCACAAAGAACATTCTCCCTAAATTATAAACATAACCATAAATGATACCAAAAATGGCATTTGCCTTGTGAGTAAGTTTGTCGGCCGGCTGATAGAACCCTTGCGCACGGTTAGTGCGTGTATTCACTTGAGGATTCACTTTTGGATGTCAGATTGGAATCAGATAGGGATGATCCTTTTTGACACCAATCCGACGACTGTTAAGAAGAAAGGCTTTTGGTGGGACTAGTATTCCTTTCCCTCTTAAACCCTAACTGGTCCTCTGCGAAATACGAAGCGATAGATCTCCGAAGAAAAGGATCACAGTGTGGGTTGAGGGTAGGCTTTCTACTGCAAACCCCTACAGATCGCCGGAGAGCTGAGCTGACTACTCGAAGATATAAGTGTTGGAGAGAGTAGACATAAAAGAGATGAGCGGAGGAGCGATTGGGGAGAAGGGGTCGATGACCTCGACGAAAACCCCAGCAGATTTTCTCAAATCGATTCGAGGGAGACCTGTCGTCGTCAAGCTCAATTCCGGTGTTGATTACAGAGGTATCTTAGCTTGTCTTGATGGATACATGAACATAGCAATGGAGCAAACCGAAGAATACGTCAACGGTCAGCTGAAAAACAAGTATGGAGATGCTTTCATTCGAGGAAACAACGTTCTCTACATCAGTACTTCTAAGAGGACTCTTCCCGATGGAGTGTAGTCTCGAGGATGTGTATTTGTAAGAGTTGCTTTTTTAAAACCTACTATCTATTTTAGGATTCCAGTGATCAATCTTCCTGTTTCAACTATGGTAGGAACTTATAGCGTTTCTTTGATAATGATCTTACATTGTCAACATGAACTATTGAGGGATCATTGGATCCGGTAGCAACGTTGTTGTCAAAAGATTGTTATTTTGAAAGGGGAAAAAAAGAAGTTCCGGTTCTATATATGTTGCAGATTTTATCCACCAATGGTCACATTATGTTTGATTCTTAATTCTGGGGGTTTCCCCCCTTTTTTCTTCGCCAATGTCCACATTGTTGGGGGAGCTATTGCTATCATTGGTTTGGGGTTTATCATCCCCGTCTCCTACCTTTGCACTTGACAATATTAATTAGACCTTGACTGAGCCCTATTATGTGGCTTCACATGCCCTATCAGCATTTCAGCATCATGGCTTGGAAATTTATCAACTTCCCAAGTATTTTGTCAATTTCAGCAGTTGACACCATAAGACTTGGATTTCATATAACTCACCCAATTAGTTTGGTTCTGTGGCAACATGTTCATAGAAGCTTGTGGAGAAAACCAAAACAAGGAGGAAATTAACCTAACTTTATTTGCAGTGCTGCTTTTATCCTTGAATTGATAGGCTTACAGTGATTCCTCTCTGTTCAGTAATCTGACGTGGTCTTAGAATTCTAGGGGTCCATCTGAAGTGCCTTCTCCTTTGATGTGATGACATGAAGCTTGGTTTCTTTTTGCTCTTCATAAGTCAGATGTAACGGCTCTTGAGATTTGGTCTGAACTTCTTGATCTCCTTCTTTGCCCCACAGCAGCAAGTAGAGACCAATGATTGCAATAGCTCCCCCAATAATGCTAACACAAGACCAAGGAAAACTTTTAAGCCTCAAATTCTCTGCGTCTGTTTGTGATGTGTTTGACTTTGCATTCTTGATGTGCAAGGATGCCATTATGAGCAAGCCCACGTAATGTGATGTATGTGTTTGTGAAGATAGATATAAGAACAACATAATTTTTGATTTACCTGCCTGTATACAGCACTTCACCAAGGACAAAGTATGCTAGAACTGCCACTAACACTGTTGAAAGCGGGTTAAACATGGTTACAAAAACTGGTCCTTTTGCTTCTGTGCACCATAGTTGAATGAATATTATCAATCCTGAGCACACCACTCCCTGCAATTTACATCCACAGTTAGTGATTTTTCTAGAGAAGGTATTGAACTTTTGATTAGTAAATTGTTAAAGGGAAAATTACATGATTAGCTACTTTTGGGTTTTCATTTACAAAACTGTCCACCCTATGTTTGAGTTAACAAAAATAGACAAAAACAAGTTTAGTTTTACAAAACTAGACAAAACAGTGACTCTCCTTCCTTCCTCGACAGTTACCCTCTGCAAAAATCTCTTTTTTTTTCCTCTGTTACTTGGGGTAGCAGAGAATGGCGGTGGCTGGGACAAGGGTAGGGTTGCAGGGAAGGGAGGATGCCTGGCGAGAAGGCAATGACGGGTAAAAATGTCTAAAAAAGTAAGTGTGGGAGGGGGAGATACTATTTTGTCCAGTTTTGTAAACCTTAACTTGTTTTTGTCTATTTTTGTTAACTCAAACATAGGGTGGACAGTTTTGTAAATGAAAACCCAAAAGTAGCTAATCATGTAATTTTCCCATTGTTAAATGTCTGAAATCACTAACTTACAGCATATATAATGCACCATAAATTGATGTCAAATCCAATGATCCATGCTGTCCGTTTATGTTCTATGCATGCCGTGAAGACAGCTGATTGTGCTGCCCCAATAAAGCTCATCCATGTAGTCAGTGAAAGCTGTGCTGGATATTTCTTCAATGTGAATGCCTACAATTCAAACAACATCTGTTCTTATCCTCTTGCACAAAAAAAAAAAAAAAAAAGATTTGTTGCAAATGCATATGTTAATATGAGCAATTCAATACAATGAATTAACTGTTCATGACCGTTTCAGTTCTATCGGGAAGCTGAATAAGGGCACTAATAAGTTTTTATGTAATTTTGTTATGCTGTAATTGTTGTTGGCTAACTTTCTCTAATTCTGAAGATATTTTTTGAGTACAACAACTTATACGTATTTAGTGAGTTATTGAAACAGAGCATTTCAAAGATTTGTGAAGTGTTGTAACGCATGTAAAGAAAAGCAAAAGAACATTAACCCCCAGTGGGAGGGGGAAAGCAAAGGCACTAGCGGCTGATTTTTTAATCAAAGTTGTACAAATTGTATTTACTTTTTATATGTGCATTCTTTTCGATGTCCATGTTGGATGGTGTTTGATGAGGCTTGTGAATAATGAATTTTCTTTTATCAAATTTTCATAGCTGGAAACAGCGTAAATTGTTACAAAAGAGGGATACTTTAAGTGTTCAACTAGCTAACTATATGAATACTATTCCAAAGTCAATACGATAGATTTAAAGAGTTAAATACCTGCATGATGTACCAGATGGACCATGTTATGCAGCTTGCTGCTGTAAGAATTGAACCCTTCAACCAGTTCTCATGAATCGTATTTCCTTGGATGTGGACTACAGCACCACCGAGGCTTCTTAACATAGGCCCTTTGTACAGCGTCATGGTCATAACTCCAGCTAAGGAGACTAGTGTCCCAAAAATTTTTGCCATCCCACGAGGGCTTGCAACATCAACGACCTCTAACCTAAGTCAAATGCATCCAGTCGAAAACTTGTTAGGAGATTCACAATATATCCCTTTGCTACTGAGATTCCAAACTTACTAGAGAGTTGAAAATCGGTCTCCAATTCTTAAAAGAGTTTCGTACAGTGAACAAAGTAGTAACTGTACATGATCACCGTAGAAATGAGGTAGTGATAGTTAGGATATAAAAGCAAAGGGGATTTTCAAAATACTGCTTGGAAAGAGTGAAAGGACAAAGAGTCACTCCTGAGAATATAATATGATTCTGGTTGGAATTGTTCCAAGGGATCAAAAACCTCTCAGAGTCATTCTAGGGAAGTGATACCAAATGCTATAGATGTCTAGCTTTTCTGGTTAAGAAGGTCCCCACCTGAGTGCTACTGCAACTATAAAAGTCAAGGAAGCAATGGTGTTGACCATAGAAGCAAGGAATGTTGGTGATGTGTATCTCAAGCTTGCAAAGTACATGTTTAAAGTTAAGCCAACCCTGAAATTATAAGCAAAAGTAGGGAAAAGCAAGTTATTCTTCTCCATTAATCAGGTGTAACTCAAAATCCTAATAATGATTTTCCTGTATCAATCCTTCTTACCCAAGAAGAGATAACACAAATATCTCTATAAACAATGGTAATGTCAGCTTTGGTCTTACTTTTCTGCAGAAAGAAAGAAACATCAATAGGTATGAAAAACAGTACTCGTGAATAATTGTTCACCAAGGAAATCAGATGATAAATAAGAACAGAAATATCGACTCCTTTCCTTGGCTAAAGATGTATTCTAGGTTTTTTCTTCCTTCTCTAGATTGCTATTCTAATCTTTGTGTGTTATGCTAGTATTCCTGAGTGAGATTCGTTGGCTTTTGCTGCCCTATTGGTAGTTTCTATCTTTATCTATATCCTTTTTTGGATGAATCATTTTTTTGACAAAACAGCTAATTACTTGTATAGAGCTGCTAGTCATGAATAGATGTTCTATACATTGCATGGAGCTGTTGATCACACATATGACAATAGTGGACCCTTTCCTGGATCATTTGGGTAATAACTATGTCAGCACATTTCCATAGGTCAATTCAACTGTAGAAGGGAAGGAATTCGGTCAATTCATTCAGTGAGTGTGTTAGGTTGGTGAAATCCATTTGGGGGGTGGGGATTGAATGGATCACAGCATAGAAATTAAAAAAATCATACATGCAGTGTTTCTTTATTGTTAAGTCCCTTTATCTGTTATCTGCCTCATCTATTGACTTTACAATTGTACAGATATAATTAAGCAGAAACTGGACTCCACATATGTACATTTAAGGTATACCTTTCAAGGAAATAGGCAAAAGGCAACATCACTACACCAGCTACGATATGGCGATAAGTTATGTGGACATGAGGATTCATTCCATGATTGAAGGAAGCTTCTGTTAGGAAATAGAGAAATGTGTAGCCAAACTGAGTTAGAACCATGAGGAGATGTGGTTTGAACCTCCTGTAAATTGTCCCAAACTTACATGACTCAAGTGCCATGGCTTGAAATTTTGGCTTACTGACTTCTCGCCTTCCCCTTTCCCTCTACATGAGTAGCTGGTAGTGCAAAATGTGCATATAGATATAGATGATGATCAAAGTAGGGATGTGATTCTCATGCATGTTGTTAATGTCATGTTCATGTTGATCAAATTCCTTCCCAGCATATCTATGGAATAAAAGAATAAGAGATGGAAAAAATTCTCTTACATGTTTATTAAGATATTCTTAATGTTCCAAAAGCTGGAATATGTACTGAATATGAAATGGAAATAGAGATGACATAAAGATTTGTTACTTTAACCAGTTGGAAAACTATAATCTAATGAAATGTTTTTACTGTGTTGTGGTTTTAGACTGTTGTAATGCTAGCTTGAACCAAATGAATTGTGTTCGTATCTGATGGTTGTAGAAGTTCACCGGAGGAGGTAAAAAAAGAGAAAAAAAGTGATTGTTGTAGAATTTATGATTTGAGAGCTTCCTTTTAAGTTTTAATTGACCCATTCCCCCACCCACCCACCAACCCCCCCCCCCCCCCCCCAAAAAAAAAAAAAAAAAAAAGAACCTGAAATACAGAGCAATTGTTATGGCTTCTACTCGAAGCAATTGTCATGCATTCTACTCAGACCATCAACATACAATCAAATGCTTGATATATCTGATATTTTGATTGGATTAAGGTTACTGCTTCTGCATCTTCATGTGTCTACAGCTTTATATGTCATTTCTCTAATTATTCTAGTATTTATCGGCTGGGGACTTTGTATGTGATGGTGTTATTATGAAGTTTTAGAGCTATAACCCAGTTCAAGTCCTGCTTTCAATTCACAGGGTCTTGGGAGGGGTTGACTGGAACTGATCCCCTTCGGCATTGTTGTGATAAGGCTTTTTGTTGAATTAAAAATGAGTTCAGAGTCTTTGTGGTGCTTCTTTGGTGCTGCATCACAAAAGGATGGCCACATCTTATTTCTTTTCTGTTGTGGGAAAAGAAGGGGTGAGGTGGGGTGTGATGTTGAGTTTTGGGAGCTTTGCCATGGTCTCCATTTAATCTAACTGTTCAATTCCAGATGGCATCATGCCTACAATGTGATTGATCTTTCTGTAACATAAACCATTTGACAGAAGAATCATTTTAATTCTTATATCCATTTGTACAGTTGAGATGACAGTATAGCTAACCATTTCGAGGGTATTGATGAAGAATGCATTAATAAGTAATTCCAGCATTTTCTTCTTGTGGAAAGTGGAATATTCTTCTCTCCTTTTTTTTTTGAAAAAGCTTGGAATATTAAGTTATGTCATAAAGATATAACATCCTAAGAATATCATTTAAGTATGATAATTTAAATCAAAATCTATTGTGCAAATGCCAAACCTATCCCCAAACTAGAAAGCTCTCAACTTATCCGAATAATCAATCCAGTAGTACAGTCGAAGGACTCGCTGTGATATTAATGCTGTCATTGATATTCCATCTTTCTGGTTGCTTCATTCTGTTATGAAATGAAAGCACCTTGTGTCATATTTGTATGCAAAGATGAAATGATAAACTTTAGGGTTTTTATGTCCATTGTAATAAAGCATGTCCACATTTTATCAGGAGCTTCACAGCTGGGACTGTGATCTCTTTCCAGTTTTCTGGAAGAGCTCAAACAAGCAATTCTCTTTGAACTTCAGAGCCTATCAAATCTCTTACCCTACATAAGTTTGCACTGCATCTTCTTCTTCATGAAACCAGTAGTTCTTTAGTAGTCAGCATTATTACTATGAAGTGGTTGATCTTTCCTTATCATTTGCATCTAGTGGAAGAATAATACATATGCTTCTGTCCATATGTACTGAAGCTGTGGTGGGACAGAATAACCATTTGGAAGGTATTGCTTGAGATTGTGGTTAAACATAAGCATACTATTCCTATTATGGGAAGTGGAAATATTCT
Source organism: Telopea speciosissima (assembly GCF_018873765.1). Taxonomy (NCBI): domain Eukaryota; kingdom Viridiplantae; phylum Streptophyta; class Magnoliopsida; order Proteales; family Proteaceae; genus Telopea; species Telopea speciosissima. The sequence continues at coordinate 52,546,497 of NC_057925.1, forward strand.
TCTCTGCTAGTGTTCTAATTTATGCCAAAATATAATATTTATGAAAGAGTAAGCTTTAATTCATGTCAGAATGGCCTTATCTCTTCTTTTTCTTCTTTATTGTTTTTTGGGTAAAGAATGACCTTATCTCTTGTGTCTATTTGTTGTTGGACGAGTATAAGAGGGTAGGGCCACATTCTGGAAGATCTTATCAAAATGCTGACATGCATTTGGGGTAGTGGGTATTTCTCCTTTTTCCTTCCGTCTCGTTCTGTCTCATCTTTGGAAATTGGTTCCGAGAATGAGAATCTTGTGAAATCGCACTACAATTGAAGATTAAGGCAGGATTATTGTTCAAAATCACATCAGCTTCATTATATTTTAAATCTCAAACAGGTGCTAACTGCTACCTATTATTTTATTCATTTGAATTTTAGAAATTATTTAAAATATATATATATATATATATATATATCTCTTCAGCCTTAATATTTATATTAACCCTATCATCATGACATCATCCGATGTGAAATTCACACCAACTGTTTGAAATTCTTAAGATCACAAGTGACCTTTTCCATAGAACTAGAAAATTATCCTTATGAATAAAGCAACATCCAAGAATTGTTATATTTTCTGGTCTCTGGGTGATGACCGTTTTGACCATGGATGTGGGTTCCATTCCATCCAACAACTAAGGGCGTCTAAAATCGAATTGAATTGAAATGAAAAAATTTTGATTCGGTTTTAATTTTGAAAAGTGAAATTTCATTCGGTTCTGTTCAGTTTCAATTTGTGACTGAAAATCACCTGTTTAAATCAAATCGAATCGAACCAAATAGAGTGTTAAACTTAAATCATACTAAACCTTACAATCATGTATCTTTTTGAGTAGTATGAACTTATCTACTAATTGTTTTTTATGTTAAGTTGTGTAAAAAAAAAACGTGTTGTTGGGTTTGTGGGTTTAGTCCCACATCCAGTGTGTGATTGTGGTTTGCATTGGGTATATCACCATTCCGTAATCTCAAAAGTTGGTTAACCTTTGGGAATTGACGTGTTATTTGTGTTATTATCAAAATAAGTGTAAAAATGGATCAAACATATACAATATTCCATCGTGGGACTGTATCTTCATGTGCTTAGTATTTCATTCCCAACTTTTTGTTTTGTTTTGTTTCATCAGGTCATTTCGACCTAAACCGAATTACCAAGACCTTGAATGAACCTAATGAAACCATATAAAATCAAATTGATTTGGTTTTGGTTTGAACCGACCCAAAATCAAATAAAAAATTGAAACGAAACCGATTGACACCCTTACCACCAACCTTAAACCACTTGTCTTTCAAAAAAGAGATAGACAAGTAGAATTAAACCCTAAACCCTTTTTTTGGGGGGGGAGGGGAGGCGGGTTGAATATGCTGCTAATCACTGCGACTCCATGAGGTTCAAAAAGATGGTATTTGACGTCTATAATGTTTCATGCTTCAAGAAAATCATGTTTTTGCACAGCAGTAAGAGATGCCCTTGAGAAGGTAAGTAAGAATGGGGGCCATGCACCTGCTTCTTAATCATTGAATGACATGAATAGATGTCAATTGTATCGTCAAGTCAACTCTTCAAGATCGTCAAAAGCACCATACTAATTTTATTGAAGTAGTCAAGTTTCCTCTAACTAAGAGAATTTACATAGAACTTCAAATTAGATATTATACTATCATTTCCAACAACCATGAAAAGCTATCCATTAACTGAAGGAAAATTGTTCAGATAATCCTGTCATTAATCTTCAAATTGATTCTTTTTAATTCTACTGCTTTGCTAAACCAGAGATAACACAATTTGTACAATGCTCTTCTTTGGGGCAGGGTGGTCTCAGGGTGATGAGCTATTTTTTCATTAAAGACTGAAATGTGTTTTGAAAAATATGAATTTCATTTGACCAAACCACATTCTCACTAGAATAATAACAATATACAGTATAAGGTTTAACCTGCAGCAAGAACCCAAAACATTATAAAAGACGATATTCCAACCATTATCCAGCTGGAGAAGGCCAGATAGACTGATATCTGGTATTTCAGGCATTCCTCTCCCTTCCAGAGTCCAAAATCTCTTGTGTATAAGACTATTATACCTACCGAGGAAGATGCTGCTGCAAGAGACAATGTTGCCGTAACCTGCAACATGTCATTCCAAAATCAAACAACAGCAAGTTTATGGAAACACAACCTGTGGGTTTGGTAAAAAGAATAAAATGATATCAGAGGCTTGATAGAGGCCAACCCAATCTCCAACCACAAAGAGGCTGACCAAAATAGGATTGTGGAGTACTTTGTTTCTTGCCAAGGCGTATGAATCCAAACATGCAAGTGCAAAGCTCCAAATAGATTGCAAAGCCATTGCAGCCATCAGATAGCTGCAGAAGAGAATTTAGGCTTCAGCACAAGGTTTAAGAAGTTATAACAAGGACAAAGAATTGTAATTTGGAAAAAGTACAACTCAAAACAGTGTGGATATTGAATCCAGGAGTTTGGGAAACCATAATGAACAAATTTGTGCATTTAGTTCCCCAGCCCACCCGATCTCATCTCTCCCACTCTTCTTCACATTCCCAAAATAATAATAATTATGATGAACTAAAAAGTTGAGGCAAAACACCCCAAAGTAACTCTGGTAGGCAACCAACCATCCATGGCTTTCTTCTAGTTCCAGGATGGATAGATCTGCTACTGGGTGCTGCCAGGAAGGAAGCAAGTTCAGTTACAGAGAGCACCAATTCAGATATATATCAGTTCAAAGCCACACTGAATTCATTTAGGCTAAATTGTCATGAACACCAAAAAAAAAAAAATGGGTTCACTGCATTACTATTTACTAAAATCTGTAAACCATTGTTTGTGATGCAATCATTGTCTTCAATTGATGCAAGAGAAGTCTCAAAAACCCTGAGACCTGTAGGTTATGGATCCATTATCGAAGTATGAACGGAATAATGGAAAAGGCAATTGAATAAGGAGTTTAGGGTATAAGGTTTTTGTTTGAAAATTTCCCAGCCTAGAACCGAAGGTTAGCCACTTCCAAAGGTCTGTTCCATTGTTGGAAATTTCACATCAGAAACTCTATACCCTGACCTCCAAAACTGAGAGGAACTCTTCCAAACTTAGAAATTGTGGCACCAGATATGGGAAAAAAAATTCTGGCCTTTACATCCACCAACAAAACTATCTGATAATTTGTATCTGGAAACAACTTTCACAAGATTATGACAGCAGTCTGAAAATAAAATTGAAGTTTGACACACAAGAGAACTTCTTAAAGTTGGATCCATCCATGAAATCTTTCAAGCTCTACAATCTCTGAATCCAATTTACTATGCTAAAGTAGGAAATATAAGGTATAACAATCTTATCTCTGTGAGATTATCTTTATTACCAGTTCCCAAGTGCAGCAAAACAATTTCCATGTCATGCTACAAAAGCATCAGCCTTTCATTTCCAGTTGACGTGGTAACATTGTAAGAAAAAGGTTGGAGAAGTTAAATTTGATGAAATGTACCAGAAGACCAGCAAATGAATGCACCTCTAAATCATTTTAACTTGTGACAGGAATCTGGAGATCCACACCCATCAAGCTCGCCTCTGCCCCACAACAGTTGCAAATCAAAGCCTCCTGCTAGGGGGTTCCCTGAAAAACCCTTGGGAATATAACCAGAGAGGTGTACCTCCATATAATCAGTCCTCCCAAAACTTAATATCAACTTTCCAAGCTTTAAAAGTCACCATATTATTAAAGAGATCAGATGCTTTAACAGTTCCTTTTCATAATATTAACTCCGCAGCTATCTCTAGCCGCTCCACAACAGATTCAGCTTGCCTCTTTCTGCCAAAGGGAGCAAAGGATCAATTCCACAGAAGGAACTTATATAACACCACCCATTCCATTTAATCGACATTCACATTCCGATCTATTGGTGACTGAGGTATGGCAAAAGAAGACCTGAAGTAGATCAGGGAATCCAAAAGCAAATTATGGATGAGGGCGAGTTTGCACCCCTTACATTGATAATCTGTCCTTTAACCAGTATTATATTTAACTAAATTAGAATCCATGCAATCATACTATCATGAACCAAAGCTCTATGTGCTATAAATTTCTAACACCACCCATTCCATCTAATCAACATTCACATTCCGATCTATTGGTGACTGAGGTATGGCAAAAGAAGACCTGAAGTAGATCAGGGAATCCAAAAGCAAATTATGGATGAGGGCGAGTTTGCACCCCTTACATTGATAATCTGTCCTTTAACCAGTATTATATTTAACTAAATTAGAATTTCATGCAATCATACTATCATGAACCAAAGCTCTATGTGCTATAAATTTCTTTAGTAGGCATTCTTCATCAACAGTGTAACAGTTTGTTCATGCTTTTATTGTCATATTTCATACCATTAATCTTTTGACGCCTTTTCAGGTAAATGGGTTCTAAAACCAGATGTTATCACTTCAATAGAAATATCTTTTGATTCGCCCCCTTCCTCCCCCCCCCCCCGGATCAGTATTACTTGTGAATCTTCTGCACAGTCCCCTAGCTCATTATTATGGATGCAACTAGAAGAGTGTTTTGATTGATGAATCCTTACTATGCAAAGATCACCCAACCTTCACAGTTCACAGGGAATTACTAAAATGGTTCATCTCAATAATATCTGATCTTTTGTGTCTGTGGCAAGGATCCAATTTTCCATGAGTGATTGTTCTCACCAGACTATCCGTCATTCTCTCCTTGGGTAGTACGTTATGATGTAGACTCCTATTCCCACAATCATAATCAGGAAAAGCCTAGATTATGTACCTCTGCAGAATCTACAAGCCCTTTGTCCGGTACCCCTTTTTCTTTTTAATTCTCCAACTTCAATTCCATGTCACATTAAACTCCTACATCCCGGCATAATATGGCCTACAGAAAGAAAACATAAAAAATATAATTCTTTCTAGCATGGCTGTTTTTGGATCCTTGAAATTCCAAAATGCCATGGAAATTACCCATTTTAGGTTTGATAAGGTGAAGTTATCCACATCATGGGAATTACATACTGTATTTCTCCAACTCAGTTACCATGTCCAACTATGATCAAGTGCAAGGATTACCCCCATCCATTTGAACTCTGAATTGCCAATCAAATTTAAAAACTACTTTTAAATTATTAATTACCTATCCTAGACTCAGAATTTCAACTTTGAGGATCCAAACACAGCCTATTGGATTGGTGATATGAAACTGGTAGTGACTGCTCCAATAAAAGAAACTTAAACATGGCCAGTCCAAGAAACATCTTTCCACAGTAACCCTTATCAAACTATTTGCATTAAAAGAAGAAGATGAGCAGAGTGGAATGGAAATTTAGCAAAAGGAGCATCATCTCCCTTGGATTCCCTCACATCCGCACTAATAGTGTCCCAAGTAAACCAAACATGACATAAGGTCAAAACCTACAGACTCAGAGATCTTCTACAAGGTTTGGGTTAGATTATCCTAGCCAACTAAAGCTGCTCCCCCCCCCCCCCCCCTGGGGACCCCAAATTTTGGTTAGATCATAGGGAGATCAGGTGGAGTTTCCCTACACTTCTTATACAATGCATTTAATAAACAACATATATTTGAGAATTTTAAGTCAATCCAAGACCAAGTTCAAGCATCTTAATCAGCATGAACCCTTTCGGCCCTATAGACTGTTGTTTTGAGCCTCTTCCGAACCCCCCCCCCCCTTTCCCCATCCTAAAAAATGCTTCTAAGAACCAATCGAAGCAAACCCAAAAATCAAATGATGAATTTCGTCCCATTTGAATTGACAAAACTTCAGGTTTCATGAATTCTTTCACACATGTTAAACAAACAGAAGTGAATTCATAGCCATGTCACACAAAAAATTGATTAGGAGAAATAGTTGTAGTGGGAGGTATAAATTACCAAAAGGCAGTGATTTGGAAGAAGTGGGATGTAGTCGCCATTGAAGCTATTGAACCAGCTGCAAATAAACACTGTGATATTCGAAGAAGAAGGGCACCCAAAGTTCCAGGTGTTCCTGGAAACTCCTTCATTTTCACAAGCAGCAACACACCTCCTCCCAAAATCAATAGGCGGAGTAGAAATAAAATCAGCTCCTCGAGAGGGCAAATAGAAGAAAACCCATCTCTCCAACCATCAAAATATCAAAGCATGCCCGAGATCGCCACTCAATTAAGCAAGTAAAAGGGACATATTCTGTCTGACCTAACGTCGCAGGGTGCCCAGGTACGTAGACAAAAAAAAGGCTAAAAGGAACAATCTTTAATAATGCTTAAAGCACTCAGCACACAGTAACCTCTGCTGAGAGAAACCTCCTCCGAAAGATCAAAACTGATAACCAGAGAGGCAGAGACTGAATTGAACAGGACTCTTGATGAGAAGGGAGTTGAACAGAGAATGGATGTTTGAAAGCTAATACAGACCAACTCTTCTGAAGAACTCCTCTGAGGTAGGGGGAAAGGCGGAAACCTCCGTGGCCCGTAGAGTGTAGTGTAGACCGTAGAGGTAAACTTTGAAAAAAATAAGGGGAAAATTATCTCCTCAATTTCCGTGCCCGTCAATTTCCTCAACTCCAACTAATAGGGGGAGGTGGACCCCACCCGAGCAGTATGTTTGGGCAAGAGGTCGGGTGGTCATTTTTGTCGAAAAAATTTCACCTCAATTTGCCTGCCCGTCAATTTCCTCAATTCCTTCTAATAGAGTGAGGTAGACCCCACTCCGGGCAGTGTGTTCGGACAGGGGATAGGGTGGTCATTTCTACCCTCCTATTAGATGGAATTGAGAAAATTGAGGGGCAGGCAAATTGAGGAGTTAAAGATCCCATTTTCGTCCCCTATTAGATGGAATTGAGGAAATTGACAAGCAGGTAAATTGAAGGGATAGAGACTATAAAATTGACCTGTGCACTCTTGGTCCTTTCCATCTTTCTAGAGGAGTACGCCAGTCGTGTGGATGTTTTTGGGTGCAGATACGCGTGCTGTGTCTGAGCGTAGATACATACTGCGTGACCAGTTGGCATTTTTTCTCCCATAAAATAAAAAGAATGAAAAGATTCTGTAAGGGGTCCGCCCGCATGGAAAGGAATATCCAAGCAGATCGACTTGGTAGTTTATGTGGGACCCAAACTTCAAAACGGGTACCAGAATTTAAGACACACATAACAAGAACTACCACATTACTTATCCACATGGCAAAAATGAAGCTTTGGCTAGGAGATTTCTTTTCAAATGGTTTATTTTGATGAATTTTTTCTAGAAAAAAAAAGGATATCAAACTACGTGGCACTTACGCTGATAGCCCGAGACATAAGAAAGGTGAAATGACCACCCCACCCTATACCCCGTGGAATGAAACCCTTGTTGGATGCCCCAACACGTGTTCCCATCATGCAGCTTGGAAGAGATCTCCCTCCCTAAAGAAATATAGGAACAAGGTTCGCTGAGCTTTTGAGGTATGGTATGCTAACACCTTTGTGTCGATCTCTCTCCTTCTCGCATGAAATAACCTTGCAAGCCTCCTATGTATGATACCTTTTTGTTCTACCTTACTGGTGTACTCCCTTATCTTGCTTGCTCAAGAATCCTCTCCCAAAAATATAATATTGATCTATGAATGCAGAAAATCAAACCATCACACACTTGTGATACTTATATGTCTCACATTCTGGTCATGTTTTTGAAACAATAATTTTAGGGAGAAAAGAAGTCACTCAATCGTGCATCTCGGCATGAACTTGCGCCCAGACACATCTGGGCCTGAAATGATCGGTCCACCCCCATGGAAATGCGGGGGTGTGCCGGTCATTTCACATCCGATTGTGTCTGGGTGTAGGTACATGGCCAGATGCACAACCGGGTGGTGTTCCTTTTCCCATAATTTTATTAGTGAAGTGGGTGTTAGGCCTTGCTCTAGCCTCTTTAGGGGTTATTATTTCAAGAATCGGGAATTTGGTATCAGATTGGTATATTGTCTTATTCGAATTGGAATCGATCGATTTAGATTGCAATCAACTGAGACCGATCTCAATTCCGACTAATCTAATAAGGCCAATTCACATTAAAATTCTTTAGAATATGCAAGTTTTCAGATCAAATGGTCAATTCTAGGGTTCTTGGATTGGGTAAAAAACAACAGGACGGAATCGATCCCCTATTCCTAGTTTTAAAACCCTTTTTTTTATGAGAAAAATAAAAAATATAGTAAGCCAAAAAATTATTTACATGTACTTTAGGGAAAAGTTTTCACACACGGTTATGTAAACCGTGTATGTGAGAGGTTCTTTCACTAAGAATTGGAAAAGTCATAAATCTTCACCTATTAATTAATGCCTTGAAAATCCCACCTTCTCACATACATGATTCACACGATCGTGTATGAAAACTTTCCCCTATACTTTATAAACAAAAAAAGATTTGTAGATCCATGGATATTGCCACTTGTAAAGTCAGCCAAAAAAAAAAAAACTCCCCTATTCTATTGCTTCCTTGAGAATGTAGTACTCAAGTTGCCAAACTCATGGGAATGTTGGGTAAGCCATATTCCCGGACAGAGTTCTCTTTCTCAGTAAGCCAGTAATTATATAGAATATAAAAGAGAAACAGTCAAACAAAACGTCCTTCAACGATTGTCCACTTGCAAAGTCAACACATTTTTCAACTATTGCCGCATTCCAACTTAGAAGGAATTGAAATTTGGACCCAGGATTCTTTGCACACCTATGAAAACATCCAATGGTCAGAATTTTCAGCCCAGTTTTTCTATCATAGAAAAATGTATTGAAAAGATTAATCCCAAAAATATATATAGATATTGAAAAGAAAAATATAAAGACTACAAGAAAAACATGTGCTTATATATGAGAAGATTCATTAAAATTTGGTCTGAAATTTAAAATGTGGTTAATTGACATAATTCTTTAGAGGGTAAGCGTTCAACGGTCACAATTTCTAGATCATCCTTCCACATAAAGAAAAACATTGGGCGTGTTGAACTGAATTTTTATCCTCTCTTGTTACAGCACGGTGCAGTAATGCATCGTGCGGCGGCTACAGAGGCCATGTGCATCATGTGGGACCCGTTGTATCACATGGCCTTTGCATCACCGTACAATGCAGTACAGCACCGTACTATAACAGGAGAGAATAACGATTCGTGTTGAATTCTCTGCTTTGCTACTAGAGAAGCTCATTTGCTTGCAAATGGAGCTCTGTGTCTTAGAATCTCGCAATCTTGGTGGGGCTCTCTCCCTGTTTTGTTTTCCTCTTATCTCTTCTCTTAATAAAATCTATTTTGTGTCTTGACCAAAAAAAAAAAAAATGAGTGGACTAAAATATTTTTAATCGTGGTATAAAGGGACCCACATCATTAAATTAGAGTGAAGAGAGATGTGAAATGGCATATATTTCAACGGATGCCTTTCTTTTTCTATTTTTTTTTTCAATAAGAAAATTCTTCTAAAATGTAATTTTCCTCATATGGATTTTTTATTGGAAAAAAGAACCCTAAAAGGCAGAGTGGTCCTTGTACCCAGACATTGAGGGACGTACAATGACAACCCCATTCCCATGAAAGGCGAAAATTCCACCCTTATTGATGCTTCTATGCACATTCTCATTGCCCCTACATCAATCACACTGCCTTTCAGTGAACCTTCTCCCTTTTTTTATTATATGAGAAAAAAAATCCCCACATTGTCCACTTATTGTATGCCCTCTTAGATGACTTTTTTTATTTCTTATCATTCTTTTTCTTCTCCCTAACCATTATTAGCCTTCTTCTGCGTATTATACCATTTTACGCTCGGCCATTGAGTATTTTTTTTTTTTTGGTAAAATAGAGCAGCCATTGGGTATTAATGCGGTGTGAAAGATTCTTCCTACACTAGCAACGTGGGGAACCCTCCCCATATAAAATTTAAAATTTTAACCTTATTGAATATGGAGTATGGATGACATCCGTTGAATATTCCCATTCTAACTAAAATATTCAAGGTAGGCTGTCAAATGTCAAGAACACGTGGACACTGTTGGATTCTACATTATATAATTATAGGAGAAAAGTTCTTTGCAAAAGAAAATTTGACATTTTTTTTAGATGCTTCTAACATTCTTAGGGATGAAAATTGGATTTTTTTTTATTATTATAAAAATCAGTTGAGAATTTATTTGAAAAGGGGAAAGAGGAAATGAGTACATGATTAACATCCAACCATACCAAGATGGAATACAGAGAATACATGTACAAAATAATTAAATAGATTCCTTTACTTCAATGTCATCGTCTACAATGAAATCTATTTAACAAACACGAAAAAAATTAACAATACATTAAACAAAACATAATCTAAATTTGTCAAATACAACTCGTGTAAGTTTTAGAGAATTTGGAGATGAAAACAATTTAGACATAGCATTAGTTTCTATCTAGAGTTTATTGACCCTTTAAATTGTAGAAAGTTTCAAGCTGAGGGCAAGAACCTCATCAAATTCTGCAAAATAGTTTGTATGAACTCCAAGAAAACTAAAGAAACACAAAAAAGAAAAAGCGATTAGCTTGGAGATTAGGGATTAGGGAAATTAGCTACCTAACCCAATTTCTGACTCACATATTAACTTGATTAGGTTATTTTATGTTTAAAAAGTAATCGTCCCCACTTTATAAGACGGTGCCTAATCATTTCTATTTTATAAGACTAAAGCTACAACCTGTTGTGCTTTTGAAAAAAAAAAACGAACCATCAACAATGGCAAACTTTATCTAACCCAAAAAAAAAAGTGGAAAACTTTAGATCCCTACATGTAATCTCTTATACACATGGTTTGATCGAAAATCAGATGTAAACTTGTCTGATACTACCGATTCGTGTCGATACTGTAACAATGTTATATCAGTTTTGTAGGTGATCGATATCTGATCCGATATCGTGCATTAAAACTATTTTGATACATCCTTTAAGGTATCAAAAATTGGATTGGGATTGGTCTAGATTGATATCGAATTGATATTGATCTAGATTGCCCTGGATCAGTTTGGAACAGATAGAATTGCCCCTGCTTTTTAATAAAAATTGGATTTATTAATTTTTTTGACCTTGGGTCATATTAGTGGATCAGTATCAGATCGGCCTTGATCAGGACCGATCTGAACTGGGCTAATCGATCAATCTTATCCTGAGATTAAGAACTAATTTTAGTATAGGCTTTTAAGGTGGCCTTTCAAGTAAAGAAAATGTCAGTTAGGGTCATGTTCTATGGTATCTCAAATCGGATTGGGATCGGTCTTGACCGATATTGGTTTGGATCGCCCTGAATTGGTTTGGGATTGATGGAATTGCCCATTCTTTTTAATAAAAATAAATTTTCTTTTTTACTTTTTTATCCTTAGTTGTATCAGTGGATCGGTATGATCGATCATAGTTAGTAAAAATGGGAAGGAAAAAAAAAGGAGGAACGGTAAAGGTTTTAAACGGCGTAAAACTCCAAAATGGTATGATAAAAAAAATGGTTAAAAAAACACAAAGAATGGCCAAAAAAAAAAAAAAAAAAAAAAAAAAAAACACCTAAAATAGACGATATAGGTTTTAAAAGTGCAGATTTCAAAAAAGACAGTATGCTCATATCAATTGAAGAATTATTAATTGAATACATGTATCTAATTTTCCAAAACAATTATAGCATCAAACATTGATGCATATATATTCCAAACCCATTCTAAGTTACAATACAAATCCAAATTCATACACCATAAAAAAAGGTCCAAAGTCCTATTGAACAATCTGGCTTGGCTATGCTGTTGTTCATTGCTGTTAGCACAACCAAAACACTCCTGGAGTGACGCTTGTTCAATTGGAGTTAGAAGACATCGCTTTAATTAAAAACCTTTTTCAGCAGATGCATCAGTTTGTAACTCAATTTTAGAGTCTATATGTTAAATATGAGTTAAGGGTGATAGAAGGAGAAATGTAATCTTTCGAGATAGCTTTATGTTGGCAAAAGAATTAAATCAATTAGAATTCGGTAGAGAGAGATATGATTAGTTAAGAAAAATATTCTCCAGTTTAAGGGCTTACAAATCAGGAAACAAATAAGAAATTTGTTTTTTTGGTTTGAGTGAGAAACAAAAGGCAAAACAGGATCTATTGCTTGGAAGGCAATTGTCATAACCATTGGATATTTTGCTTGGAAGGCAATTATCCAAACCATTGGACGACTGACGCTTTTTCTTACATTTTGGTAAAAGTTATATAATCATAGTATTTATTTCTGTTTATCCAAGCTGAAGTAAGCTCAAGCTCAATTTCTTTCTGTTTTTGTTTTGTGTTTTTTTGTTTTTTGTTTTTACAAATATAGAGACAAATATTCTATAAACCAAACACATGATAGCCATAAAAACCCCCAAGTGCAAATCAAGCAAAATCGTAATTTAGACAACTAATTAACTATAATTTTTTTTTTCATTGTATGGATAAGTTTTCAATATCAAATCTCAATCATATGGATCGAAAAATCTATCAATCTCATGCTAAGTTTGGTGTTAGAGGGCAGACCTCAGCGTAACAGTAAGGTTGTTCTATTGTGATCTAGTTGTTGTAAGTTTAAGTAGGAAAATAACTTCCCTACAAAGCGAGAGCACCGTGCATTGGGTACGCTTTTATTATATGAATGGTGTTACATTTCTACAAATTTACTATGCTTGAGCTGCCACAGATTCTGGGCGCTTGTGACTTAAAAAACAAAATAATGTGGCTCAGAAATATTGCAAGATGTAAATTAGATTTTGGTGCCCACCTTGTGTCTGTCTCTCCTCCCGCTCCATGGAAAGGACCACCCTTCCTCTCCCATTGGGCAAGGTCACCCGCTTACCTAGAGCAAGCAGTGTGCCCAACCATCTTCCTTGTTATAATATAAGATTAAAAGATACAATCTAAATCTAATATGATCACTATATGGAGATCCATAGGCATTATTGGTTGGGAGAACTCATAGATTTTCAAATCGAAGAGGTTATGTCAAATATTTTAGGGAGAAAGAACTACCTGGGCGCATGCGGTTCGCTGCCCTTGTGCCCCAAGGGTGCACGAAATGACCGCCACACCCCATGGTCGTAGGGGCAATATACCGCACACGCTCAAGTAGCATTCTCTTTTTGTAATTTTTATATGGGAAGTAGTTTTCTGTCTGGGAGTGTGGCCTACGCCAGCACTATTAGACCAGCAGTTGGCTTGAATCTTCAAGGTGCATTATAGAGTCGCTTTCTTTAAGACGAAATTCGTCTCTACTTCTAGATGCAAATAGGTAGCAGACGAATTGTCTCTCAGAATACAATGAAGCCTAAACTTGTTGATTATCTTAGCTGCGTATTGCACAAATGAAGCCAAGATCGATGCCTGAAAGCCTTTTGAGAAAAATAGAAAAGCCAGTAGCAGAGAAATCTGTTTCCTACAGTAAAACAGATTCCCTACAAAATCACCTTTGAAAATGAGGGAGGAGAAGAATGTTTTTGGATGTTTTTAAGTTTGAAATAACTTGGTTATTTTATAACCCACTAGGCACCTCTTCCCAATAGGTGGATCCCTCCATCCTGTGAATCTGGTCTGTTAGATCATAATTGTACTATCTAAACCGTCCAAAAATATAACAGTCATAACTGTATACATTAATCTTATCCAGATTCAAATTGGTCCATTGGATCAAAAGGAACGGTCCAGATCAGATCCCGCTCGAAGCGTGCTAAGTGCTAAGTGTGTGTGCCACTACTGCCCACGTCGTGCGTGCACATACACGTTCAGACAAAAGTCCTCGTACATACACCGTAGCATTCACTGTATTTATTAATCTAAATAATAAATAGTGCTTTATTAAATATACCCAAGGAACCACCTTTACATTTCCGATGTGGGACTATTCTCAATGCCATTATGTTGAAAAATCTCTGATAAGTACTCCCATGTATCTATTTCTCTCCTCCTCAAAACAAGGGGGCATAGGTGTCTTTTCATATGGAGAGGAGAGAGATAGACTCATGGGAGTGTTGGTGTAGGCCACATTCCTGGAGAAAGAACTTTCTCCCTTTTTATATATGAAACTATTTTTCCAACACACCCCTCACGTTAGACAGGACAGAACTTGCACACACGTGAACAGATGAACAAATCATACAAGTCTCAAGACACCGGTAGTAGGAATGGAGAAAACCCGATATGATACCATGTAAATATTCAATCTAAAAGTTTGAACTATTGGATAGAAAGACCCACAAGTATACGAGGGAACAAAAAGTTTCGAGGATAACTGATGTGAAACTATTCCCCCAACACAAACAACCTTGTTATAAACGATTCAACTCAGACTTATAACACTGAGCCGACCCTAGTGATTGACTGATTGGGCTTTTAAATTTCTTGAACTACTCCTACTCCTAGTAGACATTCCACACATAGTGCGCCTACAAAAACCTAATTTCAAATGGGACTCACTCATCTTCAAGCACAAATATATTGACTTAGAGAGAGAGAGAGGGAGAGGGCTCAGCATCAAACCATCACTCATGACTTTGGAGACTATGGTGGCACTGTGGCACATCCTTGGATTACATGTTGGTAAAAAGCAAAGCTATAAAATCCAATTATTATGATTCTGGTTTGGAACTTTTTTTTCGGGTTCATTAGAGAGAGAGAGAGAGATCATGAACATTGGGTGCCTTACCACCTTAATGAAGGATTAGAAAGAAAAGTATTTAAGAGAGACGATAAAGGTAGTGATGAAATCCATATTATAACACTCAAAAATGGCCAGACCTTCACTTTTGTATGGGTAGCAGCCTTACATAATCCTTACCTCATATGAACTCTCTATGTTTTATTTTTGGTGAAAGAAGGGAAATTTATAATTAAGAAGGGGGCAAAACTGATACAATGTTCAAGCATACAAGGGGTAGAATGATTCGTAACTAACAGTGCCTTAGATTTCACCCAATTTAAAATTCGATCATCAGCTATATGTCGGAAATAGATATCCTTAGATAGCTCTGATATGTGCAAAAAAAGAGTCAGCAGGTCGTATGGCCAAGGAGATTGGGATGGAGTTGGAAGAAGTCCAGGTAAGGATTTATCACCACACCAAACTTCTTTTAGCTTCACTCCTCTCATATTTGCTAAAATTAATCCATTAAAAACGCCAGTCAGCTCAGATTCCAAAACATGAGGTTTCCTAATGAAAACAACACTTTCCAAAAAGAGTTTGCCACCTATCAAAATGCCAACGGCCCAACCTGAAGATTTTAAGTTGGCTGAGTCAACCCCTGTGCATAGCAAAACAGGAAAGTCCAAAATAGGTAAATCAGGCATAGATGATAAAAGGAAATCCTCGTCATTAGAGTTAATTACAGGAAGGGGTAAAGTATGGGGGCGGGGAGATATGGAGTTCCTGCAGCCAGAGAGAGACTTTCTTCATTAGCAACAACGGATTAGGAGAAGTAAACTTAAAAGTAAAATTGTTTCTAAAATCCCAAATACAATAACAAGTTATTATTAAAACCGAAAAAAAACCAAATAAGAGTGGGCTTATCGAGCCTGCGGGAGAGAAAAGTAGAGATGCAGAAATGTTCCAAAGAGGGGTGGTTGAGAAACTCGGTTCTCAGACCCAAAGGACTAGCTGCCCAGATATGTTTAACCCAATCACAAGAGAGGAGGATATGCCAAAGGGTCTCATCACAAGTGCCACAGAGAGCACAAGTGGGGTCGATCTGAATCCATTTCGAAACTATATTCTTAACTGGAATCCCTGCATTTAATACACACCAGAAAAACATTTTAAACTTAGGGAGTAAATCAAGTTTCCAAAAGAAATTCCACCAATTGACAGAAGACAAATCATGCTTAGTGGAGAGAGAGTTGAGAAAATTAGCCGCTCTTTTAGTGCTAAACCGGCCATCCTTAGCAAGTGTGCACCACCACGAGTCATCCTCGCCCGTGACAGGGATAAGGGATCTGGTTTGGGCAAGACCAAGGGCAGCCCGTTCAATTTGGTTGAGGTCCCATGTTTGGGTATTAGATAAAAACAAAGAGACTTTCTCGGGGTAGGTGCGTTGAGAAGAGTTTAGGCGAATGGTAAACCCCGGAATGGATGGAATCCAGGGATCCGTCCAGAAGTAGGTATTAAGACCCGAACCAATCTTCCTCAAACTAAAGGATTTTAGGGGACTAATAATCTTAGTTATGCTATTCCAGGCCTAGGAGCCCCTCTTAGAGCAGGTATTAGGGTCAAAAAGCAAGGTGTGTGGAAAGTAACAAGCTTTGAGCACCCGAGCCCTCAGCGAACTGTCTTCATTTAGAAGTCTCCACCCTAGTTTCAAGAGAAGAGCCACATTATGGGTGCAGGCTTTCCTAAACCCAAGTCCACCTGCAGACAAGGGTCGACACAGTTTAGTCCAAGAAGTAAGAGAGGTTTTCTTGTTTTTCTCGGTATTGCCGTTCTAGAAATTAAGACAGATGGAGTCAATTTTCTTGCAGATAGAGTTAGGAAAATAGAAACAATTCATAAGGTAAGCAGGTAGAGAACTAAGCATAGATTTAACCATCTCTATGTTGGATTTACTCAAATCGAAAATCGAAATACTTTCTTTCCAATTTTATTAAAGAATGAGAAGAAAGATGGATATCAAGTATGCCTTTAAAATGTCCTTTGTCACTCTTAAAATACCTGTTTTGAACTAATCAGAATCAGAATCTGTTAGGTATTTGATCGATACATCAAAAGCTCTAGGCCTAATCTAGCGTCCATACAGTAGATCGAGCCCCATTAGACACATAACAGAATTGGCCTTTGATTCCAATTCCTCAAACCCCGGCTGAAGATGCCTACAGGGAGGCATCATTTCTTGTGAATTATAAAATTAATTTCAGTAATTAATCAGACTTTATGATGACAACCACTTGATCATATGCATTATTTTGGGCCTACTAATATTAATATCAATACCAAAAAAAAAAAAACATATCAAAGATATAATTATCTATTAGGTAGAATTTTCACCTTTAAAAGATCCTGGCTGTGTATAGTTCACAGACCATAATTATGATCTACTAAATCAAAAGAAAAGGTAGAGAATAAAGAGGCCAAATGGTAAAAATAAGAAAGATAATATTGAAATATGAACAAAGCATTAATGTTTGTAACAAAACACTTTCCTTCTCCATATATAAACAACTTGATTTTTTGTAAATGATTGAAATTGTGATCTATGATTACACTTTTAAAGGTTGCTTTATTTTGTATTCTTCTCATTAATTTATGATTAATAAGAAATAAATCATATTTTTATCTTAATAAATGCTTTAAAAACTTAGGGAAAAGAGAATAAAATCATAAGGAACCAATGGGCATCAATGGCCAAAGATCACATTGCCAATGTGAATCATGGGTTTTGAGTAGTTTGCTGTGTTGGTGAGGTACAAGTATTTGCATCAGTGTCATGGCTCTCAGCTGGTTCAAAACTAGACTGCCCAATATGGCTGAACAATGAAGAGAGTAATGGAGGGTGGGAACCCTTTGGTACACATTTTCTTAACCAAACTGACCCTAACAACACCGACATCGCCGACATTTGTCGACCAATAGAGAAGAAAAAAGTTACACCTTGGAGGCCATCTGGGCTAAGAGAGTATGAATGGTCTATATCCAAAGGGACAAGGTGGATTGAAGTGTTGAGTCACCTTTTGTTACTAGAATCATTGTAAGAAGAAGGTTAAGTTCATGGTTGGAAAAAAGTCTGGAGGGTATGTAAGAGAATGATGGGAGGATAAGAGGCAATTCTTGACCATGACATAATGTTGTTGGCCAACACAAACACAGTACATTTACAATGTCATTGCTTCCCAACCTTTATATTACTTAAGCATTGTTTTCTAGGGTTGGCTCTCTTACCTTTCTCTCCTCCTCAGTCCTCCCTCTTCACCATAAAATGTGACCAGACCAGGAACTCTTCTTCCTCCTCCTCTTTCCCTAAACCCTTAAAGGTGCCTTTTTTTTTTTGTCCTTAAAAGTTCTTAGTGGGGGTTGTTTTTGTTATTTCTCCATATACTTAGGCGACCATATCTAACCATGGAAGATACACTAGCACCCTCTCTTTCTGTCTCGCTCTCTTGTTCTCCCATGAAACGATCCCTATGCCCTTCTTATGTATGAAACCGTTTCATCGCTCGTCATTGATGTGTTCTTTAAGGGGAAGAGATTTGTTGCCAGGCTACGAGGCCCATGTGCAATGGAAACGTATAGACTAGCATCTTAGGGGAGGAGTGAGTTGGTCATTTCATTATCCCATGTGAGAGGGTGCAGGGAGCACTGCCGGCACGCCACCGAGGTGGGGTTGGGAAGGTAAGGTGCGCATTACGCATTCTGCGTTATATAGAGGAGTGGAACTTTTTGAAAAAGGAAGAAGACGAGAGACAGAGAGCTGCTGCTGCTTCTTTTTATATAAGCAATTATGTATCGAGCAGAGAAGTGTTCTTCGATTGCTTTAGTGGAGACTGAGAGTACTCACTAGAGCCCCTAAAAAGGTTTTCTTCTCTAACTCTCTGAAAGTTGTTTTAGAAAATTTTGTTATCTCTTTTAGTTTCAGAGTTTTCTGTCTAGAAATGGCTGCAAATGCAGTTAGAGCGTCTGAAACTCCCGACGATTCACACGAAGGTGTTCCCTCCGAAAATTCTACTTAGCGCGAGAGAATGATCGTTGATTTGCGTTCACATGAGCTAGAAGGACTAGAGATCTCTCGTGAATACAGCTAGAGAGAACGTTGATGTTCATTCTACTTGAACCAGTAAGCTTAAAAGACGTCGTCTTTTTTTTGGGGGTTACTGCAATTCCCGTGAAGTTATTCCTGCTTAGATCTTGTTGAAGTATTTTAACTGATGTTTTAAGCTGTGGATGTCGACATGTCAGCTGATATACTGTAATCTATGAGTCTCTTTTGAAGCTTCATTTTTTGTTGAACTGTGATTTTGTAAGACTGACTGGAGGGATTCTGAGTGGAGGATTGAAGGACTTTGCAGTCATTCTAAAATTTATGGCTAAATGCTCGAACAGACTAAACTGTTCAGATGCTTTCGTCAATGATCTGGATAGTTTAATTTGATAGTGATTTGTGAGTTTTTGGAGCTTTGGGGATCGTTGTAGAGACTTGAAACTTGGGTTTTGAGATTCTTGTTATCTGAAGTTGGGAATGGACCACTTGCTTCTTCCTACTGTTGGACCGCCAATAAAACGACGAGCGGGTTTAAGAAGGAAACAGGCGGGAAGAGGTTCTTACAGAGGCAGCTAGGCCTATGTATTTGAGAAACTTGGGATTCTGTGTGTTTTTGACCCTGGGAGAGTTCTTGGGGAGTTAGAAATTTTACTGGTGTGGAGATGGGTACTCACTTGCGGGAAACTCTCCGAAGCCTCTGTTTAAAGACAGAGTGGAAATATGCGGTCTTTTGGAGGCTTAAACATCGAGATCGCAAGTAAGTTTAGTTGTGGTTTTTGAATTTCTGTGAACGATTTTGGTCATTACTTCCATTATTACCTGCTCTTGAAATATATTAGTTAAGGTTTTTGCCTCTTTTATAGTATTTGTTTTCAAATTATATCTGCCCTTTCCCTCCTGACATATTTAAGCCCCAGGGAACTATCTCATTAGTTATTAGAGAACATAACTTATTTCCATTCATTCTCTCTTGATTATTTCCATGTTTGCTTTATTGGATACTTTATCTATGGGTTGTGGTCAGGCCAAAGCTTAGAAATATTACCCTATTTTTAATACTGGGAGATAATATAATCACTAAATTCGGATTACCCATTGCTGTTTTGTGTATCTTATTTGCACTGATGTATTGTCTTTCATTCTGTGGTTTTGCTATTCACATTATGGTTGGAACTTGGAATTGGAGTATTGGACTACCTGACTGACATGAAACTTTATCTGGTTGATTCAATTTGGAGCTGATCTGAGTGACTTCAAAAATTTATATGATAAAATTTGATTCTTTTTTTTTTCAGTAAATATGCCAAAAAAAATTATTTATCACTTTTCATAATCAAGAACTACTGAAAAGATTACATCCAAAACTTGGAGTTTGTAAAGGTTGGCAGAGGAAGGTATAACTTACTAGTCATGCATTTGATTGTTATCTAGGAATACAGACTTGCATGGTGAGAATTGGAACAAATCTGCTTAGATATGACATGTGCTGATACATTTTATAATGGGTTGATTATTTTACACTTACTAACTATTTAAATTGTCTATTTGTAATTCTTCCTCTAGATAATTTCTTGCTTCTGGTTTGAGGTGATTTCATTTCCATCTTTACTTTTGTGGGTGCAAGCTCATTGTCTGATTTCAATTATCATCTATGTCCCCTTTGGTTATTTTGATATTGCTGAACTATTTTAACTGTTCAATGTGTAATTCTTCTTTTAGATGATTAGTTGTTATTGCTCCAAAGTTAATATGCTTCCATCTTTTTCTTTTTCCTCTGTGGGAACCCATTTCAGGATTTTGACTTGGGAGGACGCTTACTGCAATAACCATGAATTACCTAACCATTCAGAGAATATGTGCTATATTGATACCCTTGTGGACTTTCATCATGGGGGGTATCAACAAGACCTGCTGGGATTGGCACTGGCAAAGATGACTTATGCTGTATATCCACTTGGTGAAGGGTATGCTTCTATATTCTTATTCTTTTCTTCTCTTTTCTTTAATTGTTGTTTTTTTTTTTTTTTTGTTGCAAGAGGGGGAGGGGGTTGATTGGGATTAGGGGTGGCTGGTTAGGTGCTATCTGAGTAAGTTTTGGAATTCTAGTTTCAAAAAGGTTTGAGGTGAAAATTTCATTTCGAGTAGCTGCTGTTTTGTGAAACAGTTAAATAGATACAGATGCAATTATGGTTGAGTATCATAGTGGATTGTTTTCTTTGTGTTTTTGGTTTTCTTTCATTCACCTTGTCTGTGCCCTTGAAGAAGCTTAGATTTCAAGTTCTGAAAGGTTTCCCTTAACACAGTTTAGTATTTACCTTTTCTTTTTCACATGCCTGTTTGACTAAATATGACTGCATCTAAAGATTTTGTGGCTTCATATGTGTTTTCTGTTGAGCAGGATTATTGGCAAAGTGGCAGCTTCTGGAACACATCAGTGGAATTTCGCAGACAGGCCTGCATCTGGTTCCTGGTCATCATCTGAAGTAATGATTTTTCTTGTCTTCTAGAATTAATAAAATTTCAGATACGTTCACTCTATCGTTAGAGACAGATGAGTTCTGATACTTCATTTATATTGTCTCATTTTGGTGATTTCCAGTACTGTGATGGGTGGCAAGCTCAATTTTCAGCAGGGATTAGGGTAAGTTTCCTTTGTCTATCCCTTATTTATTGTGTCACCTGTATTCTAGTTTTGCACAATACCTAATACTACAGTTATGATGCACAAGTAGCTAGATTTGTAGAGTGGTCAAGCTCACCAGTTAGGGTGGTAGTACCTTTCATTTCTTTTTGGCTTGTGATATTTTTCCCTTGCCTGATTGGTCAACCTTGTTGCTTCTGCCCATTAAGTAACAACAAATAGAAGATCCTAATCATCTGATCTGTAACTTCTGGGACCACACATTTTGCAAAAGATGTGTCAGATAACTAATCATTTGGTGGATGTGGTTTTGGTCTGTGGATATGTGCATAGGTGCATTGTTGATTGGATAGTGTAGACTGATGACTTGCACTATTGACAACTGTAGATGTTTGGAGCCCCACCCATTATGGCCTGCCATGTCATGTTATACATAATTTGCTAAATTAGGCCATGTGTTCCATTTAGATTACAGAACCTTTTCAAAATTGAGAGCCTTCTCAAGGTGAATCTTTCTTCTTCAATGTGAGTTATGCAAGTCCTGGAAGATTGCTAGGATTAGTCAGACCAGAATTTGTGCCATTTGGAACAAGCCGAATTTTCTTCTGTTAGCCCTCCTGGTATTTGAGAATGTATTGATTTGTTTGTTTGGGGCATTAGGACTGTCCTACCATGCATAACTTCCTTGCAGGAAGAGTGGAGATGTGTGGGGAAGGAAATTTTGGATCTTTTGGACTGATGATTGTGTTACTGATCTTGGTGGCAAATAATGTTGCCAGATTGGATGCTTGGAATTGCTCCGGACCTTGCTTGGTAGTATTGCAGTCTATGGGGAGTTCTATCATTTGTATGGTCAAGATTGGTGTCTGCATTTTTGGATGGGGGACCTGAACGTCTGCTTTGTTTAAGTTTTTGAGCCTAAATATCATTGTTTCCCTATTCATGGCATAACCCCTATAACTCCATTTTGACCATTGTATTAAATTATTTTGATGTATAGATCTGATTTCGGAGTTTTGTTTTGTAGACCATTGCTGTTGTTGCTGTAACTCCTCTTGGAGTTGTACAACTTGGCTCTTTAGACACGGTAAGATGAATCATTAGACTTTTGTGAATCTGATTTGTTAATATTTAAACAGTCGCAAATTGGTACTGTTGCACGTATGCAATTCCAAGCTGGATACGTTTCGAGTTTATATCCAGTCTTCTTTTATCATCTGAAATTTAATTTTTTGAAGTTATTGAAGGGAAAAAGGTACTCGTACATTTATAAATTTGCTATGAATTATTATGTATACAGTATACTATTACAAGAAGGGCATTTCACCAGGGGCTGCCATGTTGAATTCCTGGCCAATGGTAGAGTAAAGTTGTGAGCCCACAAAGTTTGGCTTTGAAAAACTGTTCAGTTGTAATGGATCCTGAACTTGAAAGGGAGTGAGACTTCTTGAAGAGAGTTGGGCTCCTCACGCATGAGGTTTTTAGTCAACTCTGTGCTTGGACGCAGATCATGTCCCTCTTTGGACTTGGATGTCTGCAGAGTCTAAACACTTGCCATTATTTTGGGATTGCCCATTAAACTAAAGGAATCGTCACATCTCAATGAAAAAATTCTCCCAAATTAGACTTTTGCTCTCCTTGGTGAAATTCAGAATAAGATCACTAAAGGAGTTCCAAAAGAACATAGTTCAGCCCTAGATCTTCTGAGATCCTGAAATTCAATGCTGCTTGGAAACAAGTTTAGTTGATCTTCAGGGTTTGGTTTACTAGTCACTGCAGATTTAGTAGAGTTTGGGCTTTTTGAGTCTTCTCTGTGAGCATTAATCTGGTCAAGAGTTCATTTCTGAAATCTCAAAGCTGTTGTTCATCTCTGTTTTTTGGTAGGCACTGGCTCAATTGTGGTGAATTTACTAATGAATCTCTATCCCATTGTCAACCATGGTTTTTCTGGACCCTAATTATTTCTGAAATCATCGGGGGCCCATTTCATTAGCCTTTCCCATTAATGACCAATGTTACACCCTCAGCTTTGCACATTCTTGTTCATGCTTGCTGAGTTAACACATTGCTAGATTAAGAACATAGGAAGTGTATTAAATGACATCAATAAAGTGGAGCATGGGATATGGGACCACTTCTGACGCATCCAAATTTTGAAATTTTTTTTTCTATTTTAAAATAGTAATATGATGGAGAGCTCTTTAGAGAGAATTTATTATATTTGTTCATTTACAACTTCTAAGTGTTGCTATTTGGCCTATTTGATTTTTTTTTTTTATTGATGTATTTAGTGATGGATTTCCTCTGTAGAACTTCTTAAAGTTGATTCATTGTCAATCTTACCACTTTGGCATCATGATCATTTAGGTGGAGTTTTTTGTTTCGGCATTGGTGAACAGTGGACGGTTGGACAACATTATTTTGCATCTTTTATCAGTTATTCAAAATGCAAATAGTGTATCTGGTGCTGCTATGGTGTTCTGTTTTCAACTCTCCTGAATTTCTTAACATAAATATGCACCAATGTGCTTCATTTGTATGATCTTGTTCTTTGTAAAATCCTATTTGGTGAATCATTGTACAGACATCTTGTTTTCTCCTTTATTTTTATAATGCCATCCATATTCATTTAACTTTAGCTTTGGATTTCGCTATGTTTTCTCCCCTTCCCTATGTGGAAAGCAGGTTTTTGAGGATTTGAATTTGGTTACTCGTATCAAAGATATCTTTTGTTCACTACAAAGTTCCTCTATGAGAGTTCTTCCCAAACCAATACAATGTACTATGAAGACTACCCCAATTCTGGTATGTCCCCTTAGATTTTATTTGATAGACTTATGTTCTTATAAATTTATTAGCATCTGATGTAGTTCTCTTCCAGTCAGAATTACCAACCAAAAGGTCAGATGAAGAGATCATTAATGATTGCCTTGGCATTCTAGATGAAGTTGTAATCAGCATAAAGCCAGACACTGGATCTAATTCATTGCCATTTTTTGGAAAACTCAATAACATCCCTCATGTTCTTCCTCTCTCTGATCTCTGTCCAAAAGAGGCTGTTGAAGTGGTTGATAAACAGGTAGGAATCGAACCACTCACATTGTGGGGTGATGAAAGTGCTCAGTTTATTCAACATTGGCGGGGAATCGTTGATCTGGAGCATCAAAAACATGTGCAGATGAAACTTCTTAACAACAAAAAGTGTGGGGAGGACACTAATGGCTGGAAGGATATATGTGTGAGTTCAAGACGCATTCATCCACCGGCATCACACAATTCCTGCGCTGAGAATGCAAAATTAAATAATGATATGTTGGAGTCTGGAGTACATATCCCTTTCCGGCCTGTGGATTCCCTTGTTTCTATGGCTTGGGAGGAAGTTAAGAGTGATAGGATGATTTATCTTCAAAATGAGGGACTCCATGCACCTGAAACATTTGAAATGCAGCTAGGGGAAAAAAGTTTGGAGCAGAAGTTAAAGTTGCAGACTGAAATAAAACATGTGGATACGAATACTTTGTTAAGGTTCTCTGCTGGATGTGAGGTGCATGAAGCCCTTAATCCAGCTTATGTTATGCAGGAACAGCATCATTCGTGGATTGAGGCTGAGAGGGGAGAAACTGCAGTATCTATTGAGCCCCCAGAGGGAATGGGCATTAGTCAGTTTATGTCAGAGTGTGGGTCAGATAATCTTCTAGAAGCAGTGGTAGCTAATGCTTGCGTTGGTTTTAACAGTGTTAAAAGTGAGTCTTCATTCTGCGAAACATCGCAGTCAGTTGTGACAACTGAAAAAAGCCCACAGGTGCCCATACGTGCTAAGCGTACTTGCATTTCAGCAGGGGGACCGAATGGTGAGTCCTTTGTTGTAGAGGATTCAAATTACCAGTTAACTTCTACTTGTCATTTAGCAGAAGCACATATAAGATCTCGAAAGGAATTATCCTCGAAAACTCTTAGCACATGTCATGAGCAGTCAGGCAGGCAGGTGGAACCAGCTAAAGTCAGCAAAAAAAGGGCTAGACCTAGGGACAGACAACTGATCCAAGATCGTATTAAGAAGCTCAGAGGGCTTGTACCTAATGGGTTGAAGGTAACAATACTATTTGTAATGCTCATAGATGTTTCTTCTCCATGTGGAAATCTGTAACCTTAATATAAACTGATAAACTTTGGTGGTTGCACAGTGCAGTATCGATTTGCTGCTGGGGCACACAATCAAGCACATTCTTTTTCTACAGAGTGTCACTGAGCATGCTGAAAAGCTAAGGAAGTGTGCTGAATCAAAGGTAAGCATAATAGTGGGTGAATTTTCTTAGTTTCATTTTTATTGCACCCAAAAATAGCCATCATTTTCTGGTTGGGATTTCACAAGCTCGAATTTTTCCGGAATGAGACTGGTTCTTGCTGACAGAGTGCAAATTGCGAGACTGGGTTTTTATTAAGGCTTATATTGTATATGATAGAATGGTTATCTCCTTAGGGTGGCCTGATGAGTCCCCTAGTTTTTTCTTTTTAACTTGCTGTTCATCAACTTGGGTGTGTATACCTAGGTATTCATTAACTTGGGTGTAATTTATTTGCATGATTAATTGGTGAAGGGATTTGGAGACCATGTTGGTTTCATGTCATTGCTAATCTGCATACATATGAGACTTAAACGAGACTTTGAATCCACAGGTGCATGATAAGGGAGTCGATTTACTAGGATCTTACAGACATGAACATGGATCAAGCTGGGCTTTGGAGCTGGGAAGCCAGACACTTCGTCCTATAGTGGTGGAGAACCTCAACATGAACGGGCAGATGCTTGTGGAGGTTTATTTTTGTTAAATATGAGCACAATAGTTGTTCAGATTTTCATTCATTGTTTCTCTCTGATATACTGGTCAAATTGTGTAGATGTTGTGCGAGGAGTGCAGCCTTTTTTTTGATATAGGAGAGGTCCTCATAGGTCTGGGTCTAACAATCTTAAGAGGTGCAACTGAAATTCGTGGTAAAAAGACGTGGGCATGCTTTGTCGTTGAGGTATGATTTTGATTGAATATAGTAGATATAGTTCTATCATTGTTTGAGTGGATCCATTTGGTTGCACTCTTTGCTATTGGTCAAACTAGGAGTATGTTCTCTTAGCTTGTAAGTTCTGTGCCCAACGCAGGTGTAACAGAATACAATCAAGTAGAAAATTTTCCTCCCTCAACCCACAAGTATTGTGCTTGTTTTGTTTTTGTTTTTGTTTTTGTTTTCTATACTGTGTTTATTCTGTGGTATGGAATGCAGGGTGAGAAAGGCTTTCATAGGATGGATATCTTGTGGTCGCTTATGCTGTTGTTGCAACCCAAGACTATAATCTAATGGCAACTGCCATTGTCAATGCCGGAATGATGATCTAGAGGTTTTGCATGGAATTTCCAATAGTCAGCCTCAGAGCGTCATGGTTGGTGTTTCAGAATCATGCACCTATCTCTTGCTGTGCCATCCAGTACCCTGCTCTCCCCCCCCGTTCCCCCCCCCCCCCAAAAAAGGAGAAAATATGTATGCATACGTAGTCTCTTGTCCCATGCAAATGTGAAAATGGGTACTTATTCTACTCTGCTTGATGGATGTCTCCTGCTTGCAAATATGGAACTAAAATCTGTCTTAAGATCTTCATATTTCAGATATTGACATAAATGTTAAGCATACTTTGATTTCTTCATCAATTAGGGATGATTATGGGATGACTATGGGATGCCCATCCCATTGTAAATTTATATTGGGCCTTAGTGGAGTTAGAACTCATGCAAATTTTCGATCTTTAATTCCTTCCTTTCCAAGCTTCGAGTAGGGATGACTATGGGATGGGTTAAATGGGAGATCTGCCCTGACCAATATCAGGTACAGGACGGGTATGGGTTTAAAAAATCTATACATTAGGGAATCCGAACCCACCTTGCCTCATCGCCCCATCCCATTTGCCTTGTAAAATATATATGTCCTATGCATATTTCATGGGATGAGAGGGGTGCTTTGAGCAATGTCTTGAATTGGGTGGGTGTGGGTATGGGTTTGGCTAAACTCTGTCTTGCCTTGCCCTGTTGTCATCCCTAGCCTCATGTCAACATGTTGGGTAGGCAGGTTACTATGGAGTGAAAGTTGAGTTTCCTACATCCCTAGTGAGGCTTCTTTTGCACTCAATTTTGTTTTGGAGGAAGTTTCTTTGCAAGTACTGGCAAATTGAATCATCCCATGTTGGCCGGAATTTGCATCTTATGCTGTCAGTGAAGCCATGGAACCCTGCGATTGAGTAATTCACACTAAAGAAGCATGCCATTGGTATCTAACATACTCTGTAGCACTTGCCGCTCAACACTCTGAAGCTTGCTTTTGGACATACAATAACAAGGCAAATACTATTAGCAAAAGGGGTTTCCCCACCCATAAAATACTTTTAAGACATATGATGGTTTTAGGAATCAGAATTGGCTTACCGATTCAGTTTCAAAAAAGCGACTGATTTCTAGGGTTCAGGCTGATGGAGGCAGAATCGGAATAGGTGGAGGCTGATCCTGTTGCCAATTTCGCTTCCTCAAACTTTACATCAGACTGAATGATGTTAAACAATTGTCTAAAGCAGAGTTATGTCTACCATGAAAGATTATTGGTAAGGTTCAGCCCTCTTTTTTGTTATAGTTCCATTGCCCTTTGAAGTTGAACTGCTTGTGTGGATCTGGGTTGCTCTGGTTCTGAATGTAGACTAGTCAGCAAGCAGCAAAGGAATTAGGTACAGCCTCTTTATAACATTGATCATTTTGTTGAATAGTTTATAGGCCACCATTTTTGTATTGGAAGAGAAATTTAGGAAACCAGGGTCTGGTTCCTAGTGAGACCCTTGACTAGGATCAAACCGTTTTTAGGCTTTCAGCTTCTTCCATCTCTTTCAGGTGGAACAGCTGAGCACAAGAGCCTCTAGTGTTAGAATGCCATTGAAGTTTTCAGTCTCAGTTCTTAATAGAGTTAAAAACAGAGACACTGATTGTGATAGATCATTCTATTGTGTAAGAATTAAAAGATCTTGGATCAAAGCAACCCCTCTTCTTCCCCCAGCAACAAACTTCACTAGTCACAGCTTGAAATGCTCCAGAGCAGATTGCCCGCCCAGTCCTTTGGAATTGTAGTACGCAACATACTCTGTTTCTGTGGTTTCTCTATAAAGAGGAGGATTTTCTTCTGACAGCAGCTCCCTGATTGGGCCATACTTCCTCTCACATTGCTGTAGATGCATGCAGAAGAAGCATGCCACTGATACTCTTGGTCCAACATGGTTTGCCAATACCCTATGCTGTGAGCTCTTAAACCTATCATTGGACATAAGCTGCAAGAACACAAACATTAAAAAAAATAAACCAAACGAATCACTTTCAGATTATCTAACAAATAAAGAAGTAATCCTAATATCACGAGTTAAGTAGATTCTAAGACAAGAACCTGTAGAAGATCTCCAATGTTAATTACTAAAGCTCCATCTACAGGAGGGACATCAACCCATTGATTCTGATGAAGAACTTGGAGGCCACCGATGCTGTCTTGCAGGAGAACAGTGAAGAAATCACTGTCGGAATGCTTGCTAATGCCCATTGTCAGATCTGGCTCAGGACAAGCAGGATAGTAATGGGATATAATGACATGGCCCTCTGCACAACCCATGTCTCTCAAGTGATTGGAATTCAACCCTAGAGCCTCAGAAAGCAGCTTGAACAGAGTTAATCCCAAGTTGTTAACTTGCTTCGAGTACTCCATCATAATTTCCCTGTAAATTAAACACAGAACTGGTTCTTAGGCCCTCTTTGATATCATTTTTATTTTTTATTTGTACTCACAAAAACAATTTTTGTTGTGTTTGGTATTATTTATGGTGCTTGTTTATATTTAAAACAGATAGAAAAAACACAAAAATAAAAAACGACTCTTGACCCATTTTTGTGTTTTGGCCAAAAGCCATTTTTGCTCTATTTTTGCGCTCAATGTTAATGAGCATGTGCTTATATTTCAGGGCAGAGTCAATATGGAGGACAACATCTCTCTCAACAGACCAATCACTGATGCCGAGATTTACCTTACTGTTAAATCCATGCCCATTGATAAAGCTCCAAGTCTGGATGGCTTCTCGGGTTTATTGTTCCACAATTCTTGGTCAATCATATCTAAGGAAATATCCAACTGCATCAAGAGTTTCTTTAATACTGGTACCTTCAATCTCTCTCTCAATCATATATACTTTTATTTCTTTCATCCCAAAAGTGGATCATCCATCTTCTGTTTCTGAGTTCAGACCTATAAGCCTGTGCAATTTCGTACACAAAATCATTTCTCGGATCATTGTTAACCGTCGGCGCCCAATCTTGAACCGCCTTATCTCTTTTAATCAAAATGGGTTCATTAAAGGGAGACAAATTCAAGATAATGTGCTTATATGCCACGATTTGTTACATAAAATCAAGTCTACCAGAGGCGTGGAAAAAAAGGTTTCTTTTCCCTTAAAGTGGATATGAATAAGGCTTATGATTGACTTGAATGGAACTTCTTAAGAAGCACTCTATCTCACCTAGGGTTTGATGCTAATTAGATCAACAAGGTTATGTTTTGTGTTGAATCCACTCAATTGGGAATTTTGCTGAACGGCAACCCTCTTCCCTTCTTCAAACTAACCAGAGGTTTACGCCAAAGGGATCCCCTATCTTCGTACTTGTTTGTTCTTTGTGCGGAGGTCCTTTCCACCAAACTTGCTGTGGCTTTATCGGAAAGGAAAATCAAAGACATACAATTGAGTAGGGGTGGCGAGAGAATCTCTCATATGGCTTTTGCAGATGACTTGATTACTTTCGGAGAGGCATCCATGTCAGAGGCTTGGGCTTTAGAGGAAGTTATTCAGACTTACTGCAGGTAATCTAGGCAAGCTATCAACATCAGCAAAACCAGAGCTCAGTTTAGTCCTAATGTCAAAGCCGGTTGTAAGAGGCAACTCAGAGAGTTCTTCTAAATCACCCCCACCTTTGCTTTGGACAAAAGTCTGGGATCCCGTTTGTAGGTGGAAAGTTATCTAAGGTTCATTGCTCTTACCTCCTGAAAAGGGTCACTTCCCGACTTCAACATTGGAGGACTCAGCTCCTTAGCCCTGCTGGTAAGCTTGTTCTGGTTCAATCCACCTTATCAGCCATGCCCCTTTATACCATGTCTTGCTTCAAACTCCCCTCTTCAGTTCACAAATCATTAGATTCAATAAGTAGGAGTTTCTTTTGGTCCAATGGTGTCAAATCTCTTATGCCAACAATATCCTGGAACACCATTTGTCTCCCAAAAAGATCAGGGGGTCTAAATGTTAAGCTTTCTTCTCACATGAATCAGGCTCTATTGGCTAAGAAATGCTGGGAACTTTTTCATCCTCCTACCTCTCTCTGGGCTTCAGTAATGAAAGAGAAGTACTTTCCTACTTGTTCCTTTCTCAATACTCACTGCCCCCAATCTGCCTCTTGGGGTGGGAAGTCCATCTGCTCATCTCGTGATCTTCTTCGTAAAGGCATCTTTTCTCAAGTTGGAAATGGTCGATCCATTAATCCATGGTTGGATTTTTGGATTCCAAATCACCCTCCGTGTTCTGCCCCCTTTCCTCTTCCTCTTCCTCCTAATGCCCCTCTTACCGTAGACTTCTTCATTGATCAGCATTCCTTTTCATGGAATACAGATCTCATTTTCCTTTGGTGGCCTCCGGATGTGGCATTCTCTATCATTTCCATCCCGCTTCCGATATTACCTTCTACAGATAAACTCATTTGGGCTGTTACATCTTCTGGCATGTTCATTGTAGCCTCGGCCTATGCTTTGGCTTCTTTGAGTACTCAGAACCATCCCAATCCATATTGGTTGAGATTATGGCATCTTCCTACCACTCCCAAAATCCAACATCTCATGTGGAAAATCCTTCACCAAAGGCTCCCTCTTCACAATTTGCTCAATGCTAGAGGATTTGACATCAATCCCCTTTGCATCATATGCAATAATCATCCGCAAACGGCTAACCATCTGTTCCTTCAATGCCCAACCGTTAAGATGATTTGGCAACAGGTAGGATTGACTCATTTGGCTCAAGGTGGAGACATCAGGGAAGAAATTATTAATTTCTTGAGTTCAAGAGACCGGAATAATAAACATTTCAGAGTCAAGTCTGCCCGCTTTTGCAATATAATTTGGCATATCTGGAATGCATATTGGGATTTAATCTTTCGGAATTCTGCATTCAACCCCTCATGCGTCATCCTCAGAGCCACAGCAAACTACACAGATCTAATTCAAGGTAATCATGATAAAGTTCAGCGTAGAGATCATTTACTCAGGTGGATTTCCCCTCCAATACCATTTGCAAAATTCAACATTGATGGAGCTAGTAAAGGAAATCCAGGGAGAGCACGTATGGAGGGAGTTTGCAAATCTACGGAAGGATTCATCTTTTGTTTTGCTTTTGGTATCGGCTGGAATTACGCCTTAGTCGCCAAATCTATAGTAATAAGACAAGCTCTTCTCATGGCCGCTTTGTTGGGTATCTCCTATCTTATCATTGAGAGTGATAACCTTGCAGTTATTGATATCCTCAACCATAACACTCAATCTATTCCTTGAAAGATCAATGATAGTCACTCACCACTTTGGCGTAGTTCTTTTCTAGGATACTCTTAGAAAAGCTAATGGACCTGCAGATATTTTAGCTAATTTAGGTGTTGCATCCCAACTTGCCAATGTTTGGTACAATTGTCCTCCTTCTTATATTTCTCTTCCACTGTTTGTAGACTCCTCTGGAGCATTGTTCTTCAAATAATAAATTTCCTTTACCAAAAAAAATATGCTTATATGTCCAAAAAGTGGGAATAAAAATGTCATCTGGTTTGTTATTAGAAAGGCAAACCCCCACACCCCCCCCCCCCCTCCTATTCTCCTTCTTCTTCCCCAACCCTGCACCTTTGCCCAACTTCCTTTAAGAAAGATAATTCAGATCAACATTGACCTTCGAAATCACCGAACCAGTAATTTAGGGAAATCTAACCACACCGTCAAAATATGTCGATGAAGACCATCCACTAACGGTTGTAAGAGAGCGATTCCTCCTTGATCAAAGGATTTGCCAACTTCCCAACCAGCTCAACTCATCTCCAAGGCGGAACCCTTTCTTTAAGGCTGGTTCCAACTTACGAACCCTTTCTTTATGGTTTTAAACTTCGACGATTAGAACCCCGTGATAGTTGCCAAAGAAAAACAGAATGACGACCAAGGTATTAAGGGGAAAAAGGTTTGCATCTTCAGGGGTTGATCGCCGCTCATGGCAGTCGACCAGAGCAACAGCCTGCCTCGAAACGCTCCAACGAACACTCGCGAGGTTCCAACGAACAAAATGCTAGCCTCAAATGTCAGAAAGACACAATGGCGACTAGGAAAAATTTGCGAGTATTAGAGTTTTCAAGCGCTGGGAACTCACGGCTATCCGGAGCAACAAGTAAGGGTGTAAATGAATAGCCGAAATCTGTTTCTGTATCCGTGTCTGTATCCGTTTAGCACTATCCAAATCCGTCCAAAAGCTAAACGGATGCAAATACGGATAGGCTATAGCTATCCGAAAAGCTATATTTACATGTAAACAGATAAAATATTCGATCCGAATCCGTCCAAAAGCCAATCGGATGCGGATGCGGATATAGCACTATCTGAGCCGAATCCGATCCATTTACATCCCTAGCAGCAAGAGCCAATAAGTCCCACCGAAGTGAGACCCACCTATTGTGATGATCCGGCGGTAATTCGGGGGTTGGAAAAGTGTCGAAAACGGTCTAGAAAACACCACTGTAATGCAAGGTCTTAACATCTTTTTTTTTTTTAAAAAAAAATTTATAATTGCCACAGATTTCAGCCATCACAAGGTCAACTGAACCCCTTGGAAATTCCGGCGAACCACAACCAACTACATCAACGGTCATCAAATAGAAGCAGAGAGAGAGATATAGGGTGAAGAAAGGAAAGCTGAGAGAGTTATAAGGAAGGTGGGTGAAGGAGACATCTCTTAATCCATTTTTTTCAAAAAAATCATTTTACACATAGGGATACCAAACCCATTTCTTCAAAAAATCATTTTATGTTTATTGGTTACCAAACCATTTTTATGTTTTGAATAGTCAAAAATAAAAAAGAAAAAAATGATACCAAATAAAGCCTTAGTAACGAAACATATATTTCTACAAAAGAAAAAAAAAAAACGAAACATATATGAATTAATAAGCTTTCTATGACCCAACTCAACATCTATTATAGTCATATATACCTGCAAGGCAGAGGGAGTTCTTCAGGGTTGGGAGGATGAGGAGCCATAACGCAGAGCAAGGTATCCCTCCAATTAGCTGCTCGAGACTGAAAGAGATCAAAATTAGTGTTAAATCTCACCTTTCTCGTGATATCGCGTGTGTAATACTCTTTCTTCACTTGGTCGTCTTGCTCATTAAACCTGCGTATACCTTGAAGCATCTGTTCCAGAACATTTAAGTTGATTCCATGATTCACCACCTGAAAGAACCCTGCACTCTCTGATGCTTCCCTTACTGTGTTAACGACCTCCTCACGTCGACCTCCGTCTTCATGGATGCCTTGAAGGTCTATGACCGGAATCCCCAACTGGGTAAGAAGGTTGGAATCCAAAGACTTGTCATGGTGGAGATCTTCCGGAGGACGGATGAAAATACGAGGGATCTTTCCCACCTTGGAATCTACAAGCCCTTTCACACCAGTTTTCGAAGCATCAAATTCCTTTAATTCCTTTTTTCTGTCATAGTAGTCCGATGCCGCAGCAGATCCTTGTGGGCCTTCTTCGGTGCCTGCTGAGACCACCATTTTGGTAACCTTAATTTTTCTATTTATGTGTGTGGGTTGTTGTAGCTTGTGGGGCAGGAGATGAAATCTGTAACTTTGATTGTATTCAAACTTCTTCGATCGATCAGCTGTCACATATACATATAAGAAGAGCGAAGCAGAGGAGTCTTGGATCTGGACGGCACTGTAAACTTTGACCAAACTATGAAAGAAGGAACCAATTCTACAATTTACCAATTGGGATCTGGCTTCACTTATTTTTTGTTTTGGATAAAATATTGGCATGAGTCATGACTTCCTACATCTTTGATCGTTTCTGTAACGAAAGTCTTGTAATGATAATCTCTCTCTTCTCTCTCTCTCTCTCTCTCTCTCTCTCTCTCTCTCTCTCTCTCTCTCTCTCTCTCTCTTTCAGAATGTTCTCTGTGCCGCAGTGCACCCTGCGCCCAGGCACATGGGCAGCATGTGCTGGGTGGTCATTGCGCCCACCCCCATGTGTCTGGGCGTAGGCTGCACTGTGGCATAGAGAACAGCATATATATAAATATAAGAATTCACTTTAAGCTTTCATTTTAGGACTATGGCTGTGTTTGGTAGGAAAATAATCCTCTCCAATTCTTAAAAATGTGCAGTGTCGCATACAGATGTCAACACTTGGCAGCTCAGACATCCAACGGTTCGAGTTCATTGACCCAGACCATTGGATGTCTGAGCTACCAAGTGTCGAAATCTCCACCCTGCATTGCCGCACTACATACTTTTAAGAATTGGAGAGGATTAAAATCAGTGTTTGGTATGCATTCTAGGTCGATTTCGAATTCTCGGATGATAAAAATCGCTGTTTTTATCGTCAAAGAATGTGAAATGGTGGACGGTTCACCCACCAACCTTAGGTTCACAAATTCCTCCTAGGGTTTTAGTATGTTCCAAAATACCCTCCCAATTTCCTTTACTGCTCTCTCCCGCCATACGGTGAATGGGATCCCATTCTCCGTGGGTGGAGGGAAACTCGGTCTTCATTTTATATGATGTTTGAGTTTAATAGATTTTAGCTCTATAATCTCTAAATGGTCACCCATACAATGAAAATTAGGGTCTTTTAGTGAGGTTGTGGATCGTCTCTAAACACCGACATTTGGAGAAAACAGATGAGTGACAAATGAAAAAGCAAATTAGTATTGGATGAAAAGGGGATCATCGAACCATAATTAGCATGGGCCGTATGGAGAGACATTGACCACTGCATGCCCTTTGGATTCTGACGCTAGAGCTTTGGGTTTTTTTTTTTATTTTTTTATCTCAAATTTTGGTAATCCACGTTTCCTTTGTTTTCTATTCCAGTCACTTTGGATTCTGACGTTATAATTTTTTTTTCATTTTCTTTTTCTTTGTAGGTAATAGGAGTTTTGATTTTTACTCCAACAATTAAGGGTCACTTCCCATTTTCTCATCCCACTATACTCAATCTTCCCCCTTTCTTTTTATTTCACGAATTATTTTCCCCATCGTTGTTTAAAACAATTTTTTACCTTCGATAAATGAAATTGGGATAATTTTGAAAGCTTGATTTTATTTTCTTATGTGGCATGAATCCTAATCAATTTTGAGGGATTAAGTAAAATTTTTCAAAAATTGAAAGATATGAATATTAAATAAATTTAAAATCTACTTATCTTATAATTTTCATTCTTATCTAATGGATCTAAGAAATTTTTCCTTTTTAAAATCAATTGTTGTGCATCTGCATCTTATAATCCGAAAAAGAGTCGGAGTAGGATGGGTTTCCTCCTACATGATCATCTAGAACATTCTTGAGTTGTGGCCATCTTTTTTAGCCGCCATTCATTAAAAATATTCGGCCCCTATTATCTTATTTTGATCTTTGTATCTTTCCGTGTATTCCAAGGGCTGCAAATTCTATTGCGAGAGCTCTCATGCCATCAGAGCTTTATCCATCTAGGTTAGTTTAGCCCAATTCCGATCCTTAAATCCATCTAACCCATGGATTTTATAACTTAATCAGGAGGTCAAATTGTTCACCGCCTACTCGGTTCCAAAAACTCAAATCTGAACCAAATTTTGACCAAAAGACTAAAAAACTCTGAGCTATCCAATCCCAAAACCGTAGAACATTCAAAATCGTGATCAGTCATAGTCTGATTGGGATCCCTAGACTGGGATTACAAAGGCAAAATACCTTCCAACGAGAGATTTAACATCCTCCAACAAGAATCTCAAATCCTGCAGTTCCAAAATGGAATGTAAACACCAGCAGTATCAATGGATGAACCCCAATGAGTCCACTGGAATACAATCTAATGTGGCAAAGGAGAAAAAACAAAACTACATAAATAAGAAACACTAAACCTCATTTTGAAAGGACAGTTCATGAAGTGCCTATAAGCAGCAAAATTAAACCCCACTCAACAGGGGGGGGGGGAAAATACTAAAAAACAAAAAAAAAAAAAAGAAGGGATTCTGATGCAAGAATAGAGATAAAAATCCCCAACGATGCCCATGCAGATCCTGGCTGAATAACATAATTGTGTCAAGAGACCAAGAACTGAAGCCCAACAAGTTTCTTGCACCAATATGCAGATCCCTCCACCTGACCTTCGTCACCCACTTGTTTCTAACCCGTTTTTGTTTTGGGAGCCTTCTTCTTGGGCTGCCTTTTTGGGACAAAATTCTTCATACCAAGGAAAAAGAGCAACGCCCCAAAAAGTGCAAAATTCTGCAAAAGAAACTCTATTCCAAAATCACCAAGAGGCTCATGAAGCCCATAGAGGCAGTAATATGGTTAAGACAAAAACTAATGTGATCACACTAGATAAGCAAGGAGAATTGGCATGGCTAACCTGAGTAAACTTCACGAAAAGTAGACCAAACTCTTTCTTGTCGGTATCATAGTTGTAGAAGTCATACAAGATTGGAGTTGCAAGCAACTGATGTATAAGCTGCACAAGGAAAGCAAATAAACTCAGCACAATCATTAATAGAAATTGAACATAAAAGTTGGTTTGCATCATCCATAGAGAAACACAGGATAGACCCAAAAAAAAAAAATGGCTATTTTCAAATACAACTACCGACCAGGAGGTAAGCTCCAAAAGAACTGCCAAAGATGAAGAGAACACCTCCAATCCCCTTCAGAGAAATAGCCGCAGCCACTAGATGTTTAAGCTGTAAATAATATTATCTCTCAGTTACACAGCAACCAATTTGACTACAGCAACAATATAAAATTTTCATCAAAATAAATAAGGAAAAATCTCACTTCAATCTCTGGAACTTGCACCCCAAGCTGGGAAGATACATGACCCGTAACAACATTGTACTTTGGTCTAAGAGCCTTTGCTGCAGGCCCACCATCAGTCCCAAATTCGTTAAACCTAAGAGGCAGCTCAAATTAGATCACAATCAAAATACCTAAAGAAATAATTAATCCCAGCAACAAACCTACATCCATACTCTGACAAATATTGCTTGGAAAAAATCACAGATTAAGTGCGCAACCCAAGCAGTAATTTCGAAAGAAGCGAGCGACATTGTCTAGTTGAATGCATCATATAACATGAAACTTTTCCTTCACCAAGTAACTCACTGGAATCCCAATTCATTGGTAAGTCATGGATATTGCAATGAGGTTTCATGAGGCCTCATCATATGATGACAGTAGTCCCAATAAAGAGAAGTACCATCTAATAACGCCGTACTACAAGACTTGAGATCAAGGATCCTTCTGAAACAATAGAACTGGGTTTTACAAGGTATATTCACTAACGAAACCCTGAACCTGTGGGTGATTAGGATTCCCCTTAGTCATATTGTCGTCGAGATCTCCCATTACACTCTTTTTACATGAACGTCATAGGTAGAATTGGTTGCATTACTATGGCTTAGCTTCTCCTCATCCCAAACCTAGAGAATGATTTACCTTGCCTCATTTTTATTTTCAACAGGTTTCGACCATATTTCGGTAATTTCAGAAGTTTCGACCTGAACACCTATATAAATTCACTTATACCCATCGAAACATGAGGAAACCTGACTCGAAACTAGGACAGGCACTTATTTATACCAAATATCATTTAATTAAATGTTTTTTAACCACTTAAGATATTATTCATAAAATAGGAAATATCAAATTCTAAAAGGATAAATAGTTTAACCCCCAGTTCAAGAAAAAAGAAACTAGATTTCCGGAGGTAGGTACAATTTTCAACTTTTAAATGTTGAGGATTTTCTCAGATCTAAAAATTCTATAAATAAGGATAAAACATTGCTATAAACCAAAAGAGCGGTAAAGTATTCAATTGTTTTGATGTCTAAAAACTTATTTCCATCCAAAGAGATTTTAAACAGCATTCACGCACACCAAATTAAGTTTAACCGAGAACATAACTCCTTCAATATAAATCAGATTCAAGCAATCTTGGATTTGTTGGAAAGCTTTAACAAATCCAAGATTGCTTAAATCTGATTTCTATTGAAGGAGTTATGTTCCGGTAAAACCTTATTCGATACCATATCCAACAACAATATACACTATCAAACTTGGGTCAAAACCACAAGTATTATTTTGAGTGTGCTCTATGTGAAACTTATACATGGATTGGGTTCAAGATGATAAAAATAGGCAGCACAACAAGAATCAGGGCAAAAAACTTGTGCCTCGAAACCAAGGTTTCGAGTTGGCTTGGAGAAAGGACCACATGGTTGAAACCTGGGAAATCTCAGTTTTTGGCTGATCGAAACCAGTGTCAGCACCAAGTTCTTGATCCTTGGTCCATAGTATTTGACCACACAATAGGTGGAACTGTGGAAGTAGCCAGCAGTTCTATGAATAGCAAAGGCATAACTTCTTTACCCAAAAAGCCAACATTCAATGGGCTCCCATCACAAAGGCAATGCAAACCCTAGTAACCAAAAACTTAATGGACACATATATCTCATGCAAGCAATAAGCTTCATTCATTGAAAAAATAATGGAGGTCTTGCATAAAAAATCAATCAACACCAATCAATGCACTCTACTACATAGTTGTCAAGGTGTGGCCCAGGAAACAAGACACTTTTCAGTGTCCTAGGCATGCTACGATCTGCGAAAGGAGCCCACATTGGTCGCCTAAGTGTTGCATTGGTGACGCTACAAACACCATGTGACTTGGACTGAACTTTTTTTTTGTTGGACTGATATTTTGATTATTTGGGCTATATTAAAGTGATAATTTTTCCGAATATGTTATACCAAAATTGATTCTTTTTCTGTCTCTCTATTATATGCTATTATTAGGGGTGTCAATCTGTCGGTTCAGTCCGGGTTCGGGTCAGTTTTTTTTGGTTTCGGTATGGCTTTTAGGGAAACCGAAACTGAACCAATAATCGGCTCAGAAATTAGGTCTGAGGCTGAGAATCCAGGGTAATTCAGAAAGGCAACACATTCACCATTTACTGAAGACTTCAAAGCTGGTTCTTTCCCATAGTAAAGAAAGTTCTTTGGCGGTAGCAGGGAAAAAGAAGGCCTACGGCCAAAAAAATTCAACAAAATAGGGGCACATGGGGAAAAATGTTATTCTCTTTCTCAGTAAACAAATTCGCAAAAATACACACACACAATATATATATATATATATATATATATATAGAGAGAGAGAGAGAGAGAGAGTCCACAACTCCATTTTCAAGAACAATAACCAGGCACAAATAATCTTAAAAACTAGCCTTAAATGCCATGGAAGCTTCAAGAAAGAAACAGGCACAAAAAAAAAAAGTTAATGCTATGAAAGGAGGTCAAAAAGTAAGGGTGTCAAATCAAACCGAAACTGAACCGAGCCATTCACACTGAAACCGTGAAAAAGTTTAATAAATAGTTCGGTTTTGGTTTGAAAAATGAGACTGTTTAGGTAAACATTTAAACCGATGGCAAACCGTTTAAAGCGAAACAAATATTAGTAATATGTAATGGTAACAATAAGTAATTAGTAAATATTTAATGCTACAAATAAACAATTATTTAAAGAAAAACATATAAGAATTCAATTCATAAATCTACTTCAATAAAATTAAAAAAAAAAACTAAAAGACATAAAAGAAAATAGCCGTTTGAATTACCAAAAAAAAAGTAAAAAAACCTTATAAAACCTATTAAACAGAAACTGAAACTATTAATTAAACGGTTCGATTTTGGTTTTACCTAAAAAAAAAAATTGCAACAAACCGAACCGTACTGTTTAACACCCTTATAAAAAAGGCAGCAAGTCAGTGAGGTGCACTGGGAAGAAATGGTGGGTGCATGGTTTTCCATACAAAACCTAGGCAGGGCTTTAAGCCAAGTAACCACCTTTCCATTTATGACATTAATATCAATGCACAATAATTTAGTCAAGCTCAACGGGGATGGGGAATCAGTCCACTACAAAGTGTACTGGAGAGATCTACCTCAGTTTCTTAAGTCTGCCGTAAATTCTCAAAGCGTACCACAGACCTCTAGTAGAGTGGAATTCTGCTTCACTTGACAGATGGGGCAACTACATTAAGATATAAACAACAGCAGCAACCAAATGGGCTATTTAGGAAGAAAGCTAGTATAGGATTTTAAAGGGGGGTTGAACTAAACCATATGGAAAGACATTGAATTTTAAATTGTGCATTTGCTTAGCTGTCTGCATCAACATAATGTTGTGCAAAACAATAATTTGGAACTTTACCCAAGCCAATGGTTTATGAAACCCAGAAACACAACACTGTTGACAGAACTCAAATACACAGATTTCAGGGAAACACAATTTCGTTTTTTAGACATCTAAATACTAAGAGGATAACTCTTGTACTAATAGGAGAAAGTATGCATCTGAAGGCAATAACCACATGTCTGAAGATACAGGCAGGAGATAACGTCTATATTAACAAAAAGGCAGGGTGTGCAATAGTTTTCTTAGTCTTGAGAGTTGTGTGACTAATTACAGCATATATTGAAGTAATACTGCAAATGGCATTGAAACAGCCCCGAGTAAATAGGCAGACAACTTGTGAATCACCATCTCATACACAATCAGTGAACGATATACCTATCATTGATATTAGTATTATTAAAACAGATCATCACAATAAGATCTCATTCCAATTAATGAAAAAACAATTAACAACAATGCATCCAACTCCGATATAGATAGACAAGCCATAAAGGAAGCCTCAGCAAAAGTTTTTTCTTCGATTGAAACAGCCAAGTACCGAAATTTGATGCACTTGCAAGAAGAAAAAAGTCAACTTCAGTATATTACTGGTCCAAACATATGAAGCACAAAATTCGCCAATAAATTAAGCCAAGTTGATAAACTGGATTGTCCTACGAAATCAAATCACACAGCAAGGAAGTCAAGAACAAATTCATTCCTTTAGAAAAACCAAAACTGAAGTAAACTATTTTGTGCCGTCTAAAAAACTAGTCAAAAGCTTTAAATCTACCAGATCCGACAGCAAAGATAAAATTTACAACTAAGGAATAAAAACCCTAGCTTTTCTACGAAGAAGCGGCACACAAGTCACAGAATCGACAGATACAAAACGAAAGCAGAGGCCTTACAAGTATAATCCATGAAATCATAAGACAAGTTTGAGTTTGAGACAGATCTGTCGACGAAGAGACGAGTAAAGCAGAAAAAGCTTACTCTTGCCATGCAGAGAGGA
This sequence comes from Telopea speciosissima, assembly GCF_018873765.1. Lineage (NCBI taxonomy): Eukaryota > Viridiplantae > Streptophyta > Magnoliopsida > Proteales > Proteaceae > Telopea > Telopea speciosissima. The sequence continues at coordinate 52,588,501 of NC_057925.1, forward strand.
TGAAAACGGATGCGAAGAGAACCCTGCCCAAGAAAGAAGTGAACCCCATTGCTGTACGGACTTAGAGGTTGAGAGCAAAACTCGCTCACCCCGGAATCTCTCCTGAACCCTTCTTAGATTGGAAGAAAGATGGATGCGAAGGAGAGAAAACAGGGGCTATGGACAGAGAGAGAAGTCTGAAAGATCCTTCCAAACCCCGATCGTTCCACTTAAAACAACGGGGCGCGTAAAGGTCTATACTATATCGATATGATTATGAAAATAACCCTCGAGTCTTTGTTAATTCTCGATAATGCCCCTGTACCCTTTAGGCCTTTTATGACTCATATCCATCCATCCCTCTATCTTTATGAGGCCTTCATTACGTCTGCATGCTCTTCATTTGTTCTTAATTTGCTTCAACAAATTCAACCAATTTTCATTGAGGTGCATTAACTTAATAATTATTTTTTTTTTTTAAAAAGAAAATTTTTGTTTGGAATTTAATTTTTTTGGTACGAATTTTTGTTTGGATTGAAGGGATGAACAGTGGTTTTAAAACTAGGATCAGAATTACAAATTAACCTCATTCAAAACTGATTCTAAGAAAGAACATTGTTTGACTGTACAATAAAGTCAAATGTCATTTCATAGGAAAGAAAGGAGAGATAGACACAGAGAAGCGCTAATATATGCTACGTTATAATATACTACGAATGGGTTAGTCCGAGTTAAAGTGAGTCCAATTAAACTTAATTGATTCACGTCAATTCTCAGGTAATTCTTGAATTCCTCTCCACATACATGTGTACATTGCATGTAGGATCATAGGATGCCAAGTTTCAAATTCATTGCCATTTAGGGTGCATAGAAGAAGGGTACTTATGGAAGTGAATGTGACACTTGGCATGGATCTTTATCCCCTACAATTTCCTATCCAGTCTAGTTTCCCTAGTGCCCCTAACAAAGAGGGGCACAATGTCCATTCCACCCCTTCCCGAACACTCTGCCTAGGTGGGGTCCATATCCCCCCCCTCTCTTGTTACAAACACTAGGGATTTGGACCGAGCAGGGAGTGGCAAGAGATGGAGATAATTTTCCCACTTGGCATTCTTTGACCGTACATGGAACATATAGATACCAAGGATCCAAACTCTTTTAAAACCATGGGTTAGACAATTGCGTACAACAATTAGGCTATATTTGGAAGTTAAGAAGAAAAAAAACATAATAAAATAAAAATCATAATGACGTAATGATTGATCAATCTGAATCAATTTTGATTCACATTGGATTGGAATTGAGCGAAATTTCCAATCCAATTCCGAAGAAGATGAACCACTTTAGAAAGGAATTCAACCATCAATGGCAAAATTGTCAATCCTTGTACAAGAAAGATTCAATTGCCAGTGAGAAGAGAATGGTATCTCGCCAATTTTTTTAAGCATTTAATTGTAGTTTATTTTAACGGAAAAAGATTCTTCAGATTCTTTTTCTTCTCTTTTAAGACCATTGTGGTCCTATTTTATGCATTACCATTGGCGTGACAAGAAAGATTTCTCCTACACCAACAGCGTGAGGAGCACTCCCCTTATTATTTTATTGTGAGCAGCAGCTTTGTTTGTTCAAAACAAAAAATTTAATAAAGCAGCAGCTTTGTTTGAACTTAATGAAGTGTTTATTAAGATAAGCATAATGATAGTGTGATACAATGCTTAGCGAACCATCATGATATCGTGGTGAGGGTCGTTTTTGACATTTGGTTTTATTTTCAGATACGCCAGAGTCGGTTGCAATCTATTCAATTTTATATATTTTGAAACACCTATGTCTTTTGACTCTTTATTTTAATATATTTTTATTAAGTTTTCATAAAAAAACGATCAATACTATTATGGACGAGGCAATAAAGCTAGCCAGGGTCTATATTCAAAGTTGTGGAACCATGTCAATTTTCACCACCCTATGGTCTGATGGTCATTAATTAGTGGCTGCCCCCATTTTACAAAGTCGATAATACATTAATACCTTGTAGTGTTCCCCGATATCTTTTCTGATCATCGAAACATTTTGGTCAACAGATTCTCCCTTAACCATAGCAAAAGGAAACTCGTCCCTTTGTTTTTATGTAAAAGACAGAAATAAGAATGGGATAATTTACACTTATACATACCACCCCTGATGTTTGACGAAAGGATATTTTCACCCTCTCAGTTTAAAAAAATTCTGCGTACCCCCTTATGGTTTGCAAACGATAACAAATAAGCCAATTCCATCAGTTCATGACTAACACTGTTAAAAATTAGACTTGAATTGATGGAATTGCCCTTCTAAGAAGAACCCAAAAAAAAAGAGAGGTGAATGGACAAAATTACCCTTACAAAGAAAAAAAAAAAAAACTTGCAACTCATCTTCCCTAATCGCCTAGGGTTTTTCAGGTTGCAAGAGCTTGATAAAGCAAAAGGTATTGAGCGGAAGTTGGTTGAAACAGAAGCTTTGGTTGAACAATTTAGAACTGAAGTGGAGGCAGCAAAAAAGGCCGAATTAACTGCCAGTAATTTGGTGGTGGAGTGGCAGAAGAAGGCTGAGGAATTTGAAAGTCAAGTTGAAGAAGCAAGCCAAATGGAGAGATTTGTAACTGAATCATTGGATTTATTGATGAAACAACTAGAAGGGAAGAGTAATTTATAGCAGGATGCAAAATCCGAAATTGCTTCTCTTAAAGCGAAAGTGGATTCAATGGAGATCTCAATTGGGCAACAGATAAAGGATTTTGAAGAATTAGGACAACATCTTGAGACAGCTAAGAAAGAGGCATCGGAAATGGTACGGATGGTTGAATTTATTAAGGCTGAGCTTGAAACTGTGACGGAGGAGAAAATGCAAGCACTGGACAATGAGCAGCTTGCAGCTTCGAGTGTTCAAGACCTTCTAGCTAAGAAGAGCAAACTAATAAATGAACTAGAAACCTCTGAGGATGAAGAGGAGAAGAGTAAGAAGACAGTGGAAAGCTTACCTTCAGCAATGAATGAAGTCTCTGCAGAAGCAAAAGAAGCCAAAGAGAAGCTTTTGTCCAGTAAAGATGAGCTTGAAAATGCTAAGATCCAGATAGAAGATTTGAAATTAGTCGTGAAAACAAACGAGAAATACGAAACCATGTTTGAGGAGTCAAAACAAGAGATCGATCTTCTTACAAAAGCTCTTGATTACTCCAATCACGAAGTTAAGAACTCCAAGGCTGAATAGGAATGAAAAGAGGTCAACTTAAGAATCCCTAGGCAATCGGGACTCAAAACACTTTTCAACCGTTTAGAAGTTTAGGGTTTGAAATTGGGGAAAAATCCCAAATCCCCTCACACCTGCAACTCGTCTTCATACCCAATCGTAACAGAAACTGTTCATATGACTCTATTGTTCCATCAATACTTGTGGATATCTCGTCCTCCACTACCAACTGGGGAGGGGCAAGAGCGAGATCCAAATCGAAATTTCCATCCATCTCCATAGGGTTAGGGTTTGAGAGTGATGGTGAAGATGGTGATGATTCGGTTCAGGCAAAGAGGTTGAAGAGGAGTGATTAGGTGGCAAACGTTTTAACAAATCAATGGGGTGCTGGGATGGTTGCAACTCATCTTCCCCAATCGAGCGGGAAGATGAGTTGTAGGGTCTTTTTTTTTTTTTGGGTTCTTCTTAGAGGGGCAATTCCGTCAGTTCAAGTATACTTTTTAACAATGTTAGTCATGAACTGACGGAATGGGATTATTTGTTACTGTTTACATCCTCAGGGGGGTACGCAGAATTTTCCAAAACTGGGGGGTGAAAATATCCTTTCGTCAAACCTCAGGGGTGGTATGTGTAAATTACCCATAAAAATGTAACAAAATAGAATTTTTTTTTATTTATTTTATGGAGGGGGAGGGTTTCCTACGGGGATAATGTAAGAATGAATCTGCATGCTACACCAATGAGGGACTGGAGAATGGTAGCATTCATATAGGGTTCATTTGTGACCCACATGGTCATAATAGGAGAGGGTGTGTTAGTGTGAGCTCCATCCTTTATTATGTGAGAAGGTAAAAAGAAATATGTACCAGGGTGCCCATGCTTCATTTTCCCTTATTTTATATATATAAAATATGAAAAAAATTAAAATAATAGAAAATTTAATGTAAAATTATGTGTGCATAAAAAAAAAAAGGGAAATTTATGAAACACCCCCTAAAAATGGGTCGAAACTCGGATCACCCCCTGAAATTTGAAAATACTCAGATCACCCCCTCTACACTAACGGTGTTAGTCTGCTGTTAGTTATTGGTGTAAAAGGACTATTTTACCCTTGTACTAAATCATTAGAATTAAATTTACAATACTACCCTGCCTTCATCTTCAACCTAAAATACCCCACCCCTTTCCTTGAAACTCGGCCACCGCCGCCTCTGCTTTGCCCTAGCACCGCCACCTCCGCCAGCCCATGCTCGATCTCTCTTCGTCGTCTTCTTCCTCTCTTCCTGAACCTTTATTTCCTTGGCTTGCGGTACAGCCTCATTAAACCGAGGTTGTTTCAATATAAGTAATTGAGGGCATAGTATTTCATTGGACTTGGTATCCCACTAATCCACCTTAACCGACTCAAGGCCACAACAATTCTCTAACCATCATGAAGGAAACTCTTAAAAGGAACTCCATGGAAGGAATAATTTGGTTTCTCAAACTAACACAAGGGTTCGGGATCGAACAAGTTCCAAGCATGGATTTCCCAATTTCCTCTTGTCTTCTCCGTGGGATGAGCAGGCCTGAAGCTGAAAACCAAGGATTTGAACTTTTAACTTGTAGCAACAAAACCCTAATCTGATTCAAGGGGATCTTTGCATGCTTCTGATGAATTCCTCGCTAGAAAAAAGAAGAAGAATGTTTTCAAGGATGAATTGTGTAAATCTTTATTAAAAAAAACGAATTGTGTAAATCTAATAGCAGCGGATGATTTCAGGGATGAAATTCCAGGAACTTGATCGCAGAAGGGGGTTTCTTTCGACCCAAAACCTATGTTGAAAGAAAGAGGGTATAGATGCCGGTGGCGCCGTGGCGGTGCAATGGGGTTACTTAAATTTTGATATCTGGCCGTTTGGGCTTCAGAGAGCAATTTCAAAGAAATAATTAACGATATGTTGGGATTACTTAAATTTTGAGAACCAGATGAGGTTCTTAGGGAGGGATGAGGTCCATACTTGCAGTCTCCAAACCTGCAGTCGGCACTGGCAGTGAAGAGACAATGATTGAATGCAACATTCTCTTCTCTAAAGGAACCACCAAAATAGGTGGTGAAAATGATATCTTCTTGTTCTGTTTCAGCCGGTTGAAACCTCCGAATGAAGCAGGAACGAAAGATGATATCTCCACCAAAGAAGGCCTCAAGAATTCTTTGGTCACCGCCATGAATCTTAAAATAGCCAGCAGGAGAGTTTCTACCTATTCCCTATTTCAGTTTTAATATCCCCTTGAAAATCTGAGGAAAAATACATGGGAGAGACGAATGAATTCCATTAGAGAGCCACTATCCCTCCCTAAGAACCTCATGTGGTTCTCAAAATTTAAAGCTCTTCTTTTTTTTTTTCTCCGGTGAACTCCTTGAGATTGAGTTTTAGGTGTTTGACAACAAAAAAAAAGGTTGCAGGTGTTCTTTTTGCTGAAAGACGAGTTCAATAAACTAGACAATCTTGAATCTTCCTTCAAGCCCAGCCATGGTTTCGATCTTGGCTATGGCGGTGGCAACAGGAAGGAGGAGAAGAAGAGCAGCAAAACAGAGAGGAAAGGGTGGAGAAAGAGAGGGGGAGGGGGTAGTGATGATTGCACGGGAAGAGGATGATGTGGGATGGGGCTGCATGGCGGTAATGGTGGTGGTGGTGGCGGCGGCGGCTGCTGGGGCAATGGTGGTTGTAGAGGAGAGGGAATATTCCCATTCTTATTTTCATTAAAGAAAAAAAAATACATGTTGGATTTTTAGATCTAAGGGTAAAATAGTAATTTACTCTTCTCAAGGGTAGTTTAGGGTTTTTAAAAAATTTAACTAGCTGACTTCATCAGTTAACTAATGGTAGGGTCTAATTTGAGTATAGGGCTCTAATGTAAGGGGTGATCTGAGTATTTTCAAATTTCAGGGGATGATTCGAGATTCGATCCATTTTTAGGGGGTGTTTCATAAATTTCCCAAAAAAAAATTACAACTAAGGCTCCATATGTTTTGGCGTAAAATTTTATTTCAAAATTTTTAAATGTTGAAACAAGTTCATAGATCGGCATGGTCCATCCAACTAGCAAATCTTTTAGAATTGATCCTTTCTTTATTGTTATGGATGTGGTCATAGAAATATACTCTGGTCCACCAATAGGATTAGTCTTCAATCCTAATGCTGAAATGGAGTTTGACGACTTCGAACAGTCAATTTACATTCTAAAGTGAATAGTTGCTTGCTTAGTTGGTCGGTGGCTTGCTAGTAAAGTGCATATGCCCAAGAGATCAAGAGATCTCTTGTTTCACATTAATGTCATAAGGCATCCTTTCCCTCTATCCCTCTCAAAGTGATTAATAAATCTCCCAAAAAAGGAAAATATAGCAAAAAAGGAAGAACCAATGGAATTGATGGTCGATTCAAAAAAGTGTTTAGAAATCGGGCATATTCAGAAGATTCAAAACCGATTAGCATTATCTTGATCAAAATTTAATAACCAAACTAGGAATGATTTACACAATCTTATTAGGTAATGATTACAATCATGTAGGGATTATTCAATCAATAATATGCTACATGTTTAGGCAAGTAGGAGGTGCAAGTCATATAACAACGCAACATATTGCAATACCATTAAGGGTGTCAATTTGGGATCAAACTCGGAAGGCCTTATCTTTTGCATGTAAGACATTATGGTCACTTTTCCACTCTTTGGCTCATTGAACTTTGTAATTAGAATGCCTTGTGTTCAGCATGCATTTCCCTTCAATAAAATTGTTTACCAAAATAAAATAAAAAATCTAGGAACAAAATTGGGAGCCATCCTGAAACCGGAATAGACACATTCCGTTTATCAAATTGGATGGTGTTGGGACCGATTATTAAATGAGACAAGATAGTTTTGAGACGGGTTTCCCAATGGATCTATAATCGAAATACCAACAAAGAATTGAGAGAAACCAAAAGGAATGCATACCAAATGCAGTTCAAGTGTTACAGTTCAAGTACATTTTCCTTAAACTTTCCAGTAGGAGAATAACTAATACATAATGAACCATATAGTTAAAGATTAAATATTAAAATTTTAATATGCCATAAGAGACCTTATTTTTCTATTTCACCACAAAATAGCTGAAAATTAATTCGATCAGACCGATTCATGCCGATTTTGATCGGAATCTACTTTGAACGATTCCATCCCGGATTACGATTTTAAACCCTGGTCATCTCACGAGAGAGCCCTGAGCGATAGCTCAGTGTCCGTACTCCTCTGTTGCAGGTTCTACCAGGTGCCAATCGGCTACGATTACACCAGTCAAAAGCATCGTCATCTTCGTGGGTGTGCGAATGGCCGGCGGTTCAGTTTCCGATGACTTCTGTGTTCCCCTACGTGGTTCATGTTAGAGAGGGGCAACCGCCATTTGCTAACTTATATGTCCTAGCTCTGTGAAGGCGTTAGAAGCTTTGACCCTATCCAGAACGTAAAGCCATTATTCCCATCTTTCTCACACACTCAACTATTCAAATGGCGAATTCATCCATGAAGCTTTTCTTCAATCGCTTCGGTATCTTCATAATCAGATGCTCTTTTCTTTTCTTAAACATCATTTTTGTTTTTAATTTTTCTTTCCATCTAATCCTGATGAACTGGAACTTCTAGGGTTTGTTTGACCGTACTTTCTATTGATATATATATATATATATATTTTTCCTTTGGATGGATTCTATTGATATGGATATGTTTTTGTTGTTACTTTGCTATTATAGATTTTTGGTGTTTGACTGTAAAGTCACGATCTTTCTATCGTTTTCTGCTGCTCCCCATAATTGGTTCTGAGATTTTCAAATTTTCCTCTATTTTTTTCTTTTGGATCATAATAATTAAGTTTCCAAATTTATGATTGAGGAATTGTTCTTTCGTTCAGTGGTATTATTTTGAATTTTTTTTTGAGTTCTTCCCCTTATCACCGTGGCTCTTTCTTATCTTTCTAATCTGCAGACTATAGTCTAAGCTCGCTAAGGAAACAAGAGTTGTGTCAAGGTTTTTTGTATAATATTCTTATTCGATGTCAATCCCAATGGTCGAAAGTGGGTAGCGGTAAGAACGATGATTCAACAGAGGGGAAAGATGCATCTCGGAACACCAGAAATCCTAAAATGAACGAGCAGATTAATTTTGATTCAGGGCTCGCCAAGTATAGTTCCGATGAGGATGATTTGAGCGATAATAACAAGTGGAAGTTAGAACTTGATTGGCTTACCAAAGCACTTGAACCTGCCTTGCAGCTGTACAAATGGGCTCTGCCGACAGGTCCGCTGCTTTCTTGTCATTCATCTCCTCTAGTATGTTCTGTATGTATTATTTACTTCAAGAGCTTGGAGGGATGGTAAGTATGATTTAGTGTAAAATGATCTAGGGAGTAGTTAATTTTCAAGTTCAAAAAATGAGAACCAGTAACTAATAGTATACAATGTGCTTTATCCAACATCGAATAGTTCTGCTCTTTTTTGGGTAATGTTGTTATCAAAGGCCGCGGATCTATGTTTACAATTTCGTTAGTGACCCTAGTTGCTTCAGTCAGTGATTCAATGTTCACATGTTGCAGGGAATGGCAATGAGCAGAAGTTTCCTCCTGCTACTCGTTCTGTGTCCGAGATTATTGCAAGCATCCAGCGGAGTAAAGCTGGGATTCAGGACTGGGGCCTGAGTGATCTTACAATAGGTTTATATCTCGTCTATCTTCGTCAAGCATCTGCCAATCAAGTGGAGGATGTCCATGGCATTCCTATCTCATCTGATGCCATAGTAATTACTTGAATGCACATAGTTCTTGGATTAGTTGTAGTCACTGATGATGGGAATTATTTCTTGCTTTCTTTCTATGATAATATGGATGAATTTTAGTTTGGTTAGGATTTTAAACAATGTTCTTCCTGCAAGTCAGTTGTGCGTGAAACTCTCTATGGAACTAATGGGTTTTTGTAATATTAGGTTCAGGACCTCATCTATTACACTGAGTTGGCAAAAGGGTGTTACAAGGACAGCACCACAGGTCTTGCACGTAACAGCATGCTTCGAGAACGTAACATTGTGAAATTTGTGAAAGATTCCAGTGTTTTGAGGCCTGGTTACTACATAGGAATCGACATCCGTAGCAAACTTGTGATTTTTGGAATCCGTGGAACCCATACTGTCTCTGACCTTATAACTAATATTGCTTCTACAAGTGACCAAGAATTAACATTTGAAGGCTACTCAACCCACTTTGGTACAGCTGAAGCTGCTCGTTGGTTTCTTCATCATGAGCTCGGAACATTAAGGACATGCTTGAAAAAACATGAGGTGGGTGATGTTCTTACCTTGTCAGTTGCTGAATGCCATGGTCCTGCGTGTTCCTGGCTACAGTACGAAAGTTGCTTTCTTCACTGTTGTAGTGAGCCTAATGTATATACAGGGTTTTAGATTGAGGCTGGTGGGGCATTCTCTTGGGGGTGCTGCAGCTGCATTACTTGCAATAATGCTTCGGAATATGTCATCAGAGGAATTGGGGTTTAGTCCTGATATTGTTTCTGCCATTGGAATTGCAACTCCACCTTGCGTCTCTAAAGAACTTGCTGAAAGCTGCTCTAGCTATGTTTCTACTTTAGTGCTACAAGTGAGTTTACATTTGTATACCTTTACAGAGTTATGTTGTGGCTTCTAAACATATAATATGGAAGTTTAGAGATAGCTTTTGTCCGAGGGATGGTCGAGTGGTAGTTTCTTCACAATATTTGTTTTCTTGTTTAACTTTACCTTTTTGTTGTCATCGTCTTTCCCCCTTCCATGATGAGATAATTCTTTTCATGTTTTTATATGTTGTCTTTAGCTTTTTATGTGTCACTTTTCATATTGGTTGTCGTTGTCTTTTCCTCATTGCAGGATGATATAGTTCCTAGGTTAAGTGTGGCTGCCCTAGTAAGGTTGAGGAATGAAATTCTTCAAACTGATTGGTAAGTTAAACATTTAACTTTGAACCATGGGGACAAATCACTTCATGGATGGAGCTAGACTGCAAAATATTTATTTTGGGCAGTAATTTAAATTTCAAAACTAGGTTTGAATAATGCAATGTACATATCCAAAAAGAGGGAGTAACTTTTACGCAATCTCTGATTAATAGAAGTTAGTGGCTTGCTGTTGTAGTATAATCGAGTCTAATGGATGATATTTTAGCTGTCAATAATCATTGTCATTCAGTCACAATGCATTGTTCCTGATCAACTAATAGTCAAAATAGCAATTTCATCTTTCCAATATTTGATTTTCTGATAAAGTAGCCTGATTTGCTGGCAATGGATTTCTTCCTCATTTTTTCCCCTCTTAGATTGCCAGTCCAGGAATCTGTCATAATTTCACAAATCTAACCGAATACAAAAGCTGGGGAAGTGCAAGAACCTTTGTCTGAGATATCCTATTATCAGATTTGAAAATGGTCCTCCAACAGCCACATTTCTGTGATTAGTCATGTTTTTTAGCTTTCCTGTGTACTGGTCATTGACCGAGACCCTCAATGTGGAATACAGTTTTCTAGGGTAGTATTATTAGTTGTGGGAACTTCCCAGTCTGTTTATGTTATTTTTGAGTGATGAAGCTTGTCCTATCTCTGAGGCTTTGTGCATCCCTTTTAGCTACCAATACTTTTTTTATTCTTAACAGAGTATTTCTGTTTTTTGGTTTTATAAGAACGTATAGAGGATTGGAATAGTTAAACCATGTTCACAAGTCATATCAAGGAATCTAACTCGATAAGATTCTCTAGACATAATGGAAACAGGAGACAAATTCTGCATGTCTTAGAGAGGATCAGGAAGCTAAGTGTTCTCTGAAGCTAACCTTTTTGGTTTTCCAGGATGAGTATCTTAGAGAAGGAGGAGGAGTGGAAGCGAGTTGTAGACTTGGTTTCTAATGCAAAGCAGGTTGTGTCTTCTGTGCAAGATGTGGCCCGGAAATTTGCTGATTATGCCAAGTTTACAGGCAAGACGAATGCTTCTGGTAAGCCTGCCTCTTTCACCAAATCTATCATTCAAATTCTTTGACTTTGTATTTAAAATTGAGGAACTGTGTACCTGGATATTATCTATCATCTATCATGTGACGATATATAACATCTACGGAATGATAATTATTATGTGGGCGTTGGACTAGGGAAAGTTATGGCTCAGGTAATCTATTAATCTTTAGAATTGGGATGACGAGTTGTCCCTATCACACGGATTTAGGTATCATTTTCGTCCAAAGAGGTTGATGTTTTATTTTGGGACTTACTGAGTGGTTGTTCCAATCCTTGTGCATGTGCACCTCTTTGTTCTCGTAGATATTGAACTTGGCTTTTGGGGCTGTAGGAACGAGTATTTAGCTTTCCATATATAGACATAAAACATTTTGTTCTGCAGATTCGTCTGTGCTGGGTTGCCTAATCTTACCTACATTCCTTCTTGTTAATATTGCAACTCATTTTGCCTGTTTAATCCTTAGTTGTGATTACTCATGTGCCTTTCGTGACTGAATTTGGAAATACAGTGGACGTTTTCACTAAACCCTGTTATTTTTCCTACAAACAGATGTTTCCATGAGGAAAAAATCAATTGCTGTTGCTGAAGTCCCTCGTTGTTCTTCGAAAACATTAGTAGACAGTGCTGCTGACAGAGCTTCAATGCCTGAGGAGTTATTTGTGCCTGGGTTAGTATACTATCTTAAGAGAGAAGTGGATGCAGATCATGGAAGCATAAGCAGCAAAGGAAGAGAATCATACACACTCTGGAAGAGGCACCCAGGTGAACATTTTCAAAGGATCGTGCTCTCAAGTAACTTGATTTCAGATCACAAGTGTGAGAGCCATTACTATGCTCTCAGAGATGTGCTCAAGAGCTTGCCGGTTTCTAATCTTGAACATTCTGATGGATTAGATATTCTTTGAGTTTCTTAATTGTAAGTTACCAGTAAATTAGTTCATGAGTATAATCCAGGTGTAGTCAGTTGCAATATTTTGTTCTTGTAAAGAAAAAAGAGCAATTTACATGTACCTCCCCTGTAGTTTGATCCAATTAAAAGAACCCCCCCCGTTGTTTGAACAAAAATATGCGTGCATACCCATGAAGGTTGACGGTGTTAGTGAGATGTTAGTTTTGAGATGTAAAAGACATTTTTACTCTTATTACATCATCAAACCTAAAACCTCCAAATCGTTTCTTCTTCCTCCTCTTGCAACCCCACCTGCCTCCACCCCTCTGCAATACCGCCCCATCTTCCTGCGCTTTTCTTTTTTCTCCAGTAATATACCATAAGATGAATAGTTCTTCCAAAAATCATGAAGGATATTGGAAGCGTTAAGGTGAAGGAGATTGCTCTCTCGTCCGTTTGGGACAAATTTTCTGATCAAAAGAAAACCCAGATAAAATAAAAGCAAAGATAGGGAGAAACAGAAAGCTAGAAAGGGAAGGACAGAGACAATCCAGATGAGGTTAAAAAAAAAAAAAAAAATTTGTTAATAGAAGAGAGATGAAGAGCAAACCAATTACTGTTTGAAAATCGAAATACTCCAAATCTCTGTTTGTCTTATAAGAGTTTGGAGCATTTCAGCAATTAGTAATGACTGGAGGTTCATCTTCCAAGTTCCAACCTCTTGAATCTTCTCACTGTAGTATCCCAAATTGTTACTTGCCATGCAATCATATTTTGCAGGAATAGACGTCTTTCCTGGTCAGATCATAGAATCCAAAATCCTTTAATATCACTTTTCGATTTTTAGTTTTAAAGTAAATAAATAGGAGTTATCACTGTGTTCTTTATTATTATAGTTTCGATTGATCCTACCATCCAACCATCCCATCTACAAGGAAATAAAACTTTTGGGTTTAGCTTGTCTGAGAAATGCTTCCATAATAGGATAGGTTTACGATATGATTTTCATCAATAATTGATGGCTTGTGTTAGTAGCAACAATGTGGATTCAGTCGTGCGCAGGAATTGGGTACTTGTTTGGGAGTCTCTCGCCGGGGTGATAAAAAGCTCTCTGGCCTACAACCAGAGGCAGATTGCGACGTTGGGTGTAGCTAAGGATCTTGGGGATAGTGTCGGATTCCTTGCTGGCAGTTTGTAGTGTCAGTTCCCTCTCCAGAGACGACAGGAAGATGTGTATGCAAGTCGCTGGAGAAGAAAGAGTTGATATGGAGGAAGATGAGGTTGGACCGATGGAAGTTGAGGAGATGGGTTTGGATTTTGTAATCTAAGGGTAAAAAGGTAAAACTACACTAATGAAGGGTAATATAGTCATTTATGAATTTTTTTCTTTAATCAATGGTTTCTAATTTTGGTTATGTTTGGAAGTTAAGAAAAGAAAAGCAGAAAAATAAAAAAAAACATAATAAGACAAAAACTATGATAACATAATGATTGATTTATAATTCTCTCACTCTTTTCAAATTCAAATTTTCTTTTTTTTGAATTTTTTCTTTTCTTTTCTTGGCTTCCAAACATAGCCTAATGGACTAGGGTTATTTGTAAGCCCCACCATAGTCTAGACCCAAGGATGTAAATAGATCGAATTCAATTGGATAATGGCATTATCATATTTGTATCCGATTATATTCAGACGAATTCAAATAATATCTTATCGATTTTCGGACGGATTCGAATAGTTTTCGGATAGTATTTTTTGAATGCAGATTCTCCTAAATGGATATGAACACATATCGAATGCGGATTTTCGACTGTTCATTGACATATTTACCCTTTTTTTTTTTTAATGAGAGTTCAGCAACTACCCTTTCTTTTACTCTTCTTAGTCTTTGATTTTCTTACGTTTTGTACTTTTGATTTTATCTTGCATTTATTTTAATAGATATGTGATTCCATGTATCATATTGCATAAAACAATATACATAAACCAATAGAAAATCTAGAAAAAAGAATCATATTATCTTATCTTATATAATTACAAAAAGGAGAAAGTTTTCATACACGATCGTGTAAACCGTGTATGTGAGAGGGTGGGAGTTTCAAGGCATTATCCAACTCTTTGTGAGAGACCCTCTCACATACACAGTTTACACAACCGTGTATGAAAACTTTTCCCTTATAAAAATAAGATAATTTTTTTGGTAAATAATTACAAAAATAAGGTAACAAAATCCAATTAGGTAACTTAAAAATATAGACAGACACAAAGATGTATTTCAAATATTTTATCACCATTTCTAAACGAATCAGATAATAATCGATCGGATAGGGGGATTATTATATTAGTATCCGATTAGTTTTCGAACAGATTCGGATTCTTTAAACGGATACGAATGCAGATTGAATAAGGATTTTTGAATATTCGTTGATATCCTTAAATCCAGGGGAGGTGTATGTAATTGTTCAAACAAGGAGGGATTGCTTGTAATTGAACCAAACTATAGGGCGGTACATGTAAATTGTTCTTCTTTTTATCATTTTTTGCGCTCATCTTTAATTAGCACGTGGTCTAGCGGTTCTTTTACAGGGCTAAAATGGTAAAATAACTTAGTTTTATTCAAAACCTACTTTCATCCCTTATTTCTCTATAGCTGAAACCCTCATACCGTATTTCTCTCCCTCTCTTGTTTCCTCATCCCACGGCTCTCTCTCTCCGATCGACAACTGAAGGTAAGTCTCTCTCTCTCTCTCTCTCTCTATATATATATATATGTCTGAACTTTTATGTTCATGCCTCATTTGATGTTTGTCTTTATAGGAAATTTCAGGAAACTTTTTATCTTGTATAAGTTAGAAGATAGGGAGAAAGGAAGTTTTTTTTATTTTCTGCTAGGTCAAAGATGAGTCTGTTTGCCTCCAATTTTATAGATAAAATGAGACAGATGGACAACTCACCTTGCGAATTAAGAGAAATTTAATTTTGTTGTCATGCCTCTGGTTTCCGTGTAAGTTAATGATATATACACGATAATCCTCAAATTCTTCTAGCAATTTGGAGCTGTAACCAAAACAAGTTATTAAGCTACAAGTGCAATTCAAGTAACCCACAGTTCAAGGGAAATTTCAGTATTTGCAATTGATTAGGCTGAAATCTCTATTCTGTTTTATCATTTCTCCCTGCAAAATGACTTGCAGAATGAGTCTCTTGAATCTGATTCAAACTTTGATTTACTAATCTTTTTGAGAGCTGTATAGTTTCAAACTGTCAATAATTGCCCTTAATTTGACTTTCCTGCTGCTCCTTGATTCTCTGTTGTCCCCTGTGGAAACAAGTAGTCATGCCACCCAGAGAAATATTATTAGTGTCAACAGAATTTCTAACCAGAAGGTAGGCCTTGGCGTTTTAGTGTACCTTGCAAAATCATATCTCATAATTGTATATGGAAGACACTGCTGAGCTGGTTGCAAACAATATTATGTTTTCATCTTTTGATCGAAAATGGGTTTTATATAAAATGATTTGAAGCTAGTAATATAAGCAGAAGGATAATAATTACAAATTTTTATTTCAGATTTAAATTTATTCACTTCCCTTCAATTTTCCTTGCAGCCAAACAGAGTCAAGTGATAAAAGGCTCTCTTGACTGTTCATTTAACAGTGTGAGATGGCAATGTTTCTGGTTTATTTTTTTTTGGGCTTACTTTGACCTGTGACACATTGGCATGGTGAGAAAATTGATGGGTAAGGAAATCTTAATGGGAGATGGAGAATTCTGAGAAGGATTCAAAGGGTCAGTTGGCTAAATATCTCACGCTTCATGATATCGTTGTTCAGGAGAAACAAGCACAATAAAATGAATTTCGCCTTCTTACTGCATTATTCGATCTCAAATGTGATGCCAAAGTCCGACCACTTTACCCATCAACAGGTGGTAGCTTCTCAATTGAAGAGATGCTCCAAGCTAAAAGAGCTCGAATCTGTTTACGCAACAATGGTCAAGAGGAATTCCCACCAAGACTGTTTCTTGATGAATCAATTTGTTAGTGTGTGCTCGACATTAGGTCGAATGGATTCTGCTATACTCACCTTTGCCCACATGGAAGAACCCAATGTTTTTGTGTACAACGCCATGATCAGAGGCTCTGTTCGGTGTGCTTCCTCTATTCAGGGTCTCCAGTTTTACTTACAGATGTTGAGGGCAGGAGTCTCCCCCACAAGCTTTACGTTCTCATGTTTAATTAAAGCTTGTAGCCATTTATCTGCGTTGGATTTTGGTGAAGCAGTTCATGGTCACATTTGGAAGAATGGTCTTGAATACCATGTTTTTGTTCAAACTGCTCTGATGGATTTTTATTCGATCATCGGTAAAACTCTCCAATCCCGGAAGGTGTTTGATGAAATGCCCGAAAGAGATGCCTTTGCATGGGCTTCGATGATTGCTTGTCATGTACGGGTTGGAGACTTGAGTTCTGCGGAGAAGTTGTTCAACGAGATGCCTGAAAAGAACACTGCGTCTTGGAATACCATGATTGATGGTTATGCTAGGTCCGCAAATGTTGAGTTTGCTGCAGTCTTGTTCAATCAGATGCCTGTGAGGGATCTAGTCACATGGACAACCATGATATCTTGTTATTCGCAGAACAAGCAGTTCCAGGAAGCACTGGGAGTCTTTCAAGAGATGAAGAATGCTGGGGTCAGACCTGATGAAGTCACCATGTCCACAGTTATTTCAGCTTGTGCCCATCTCGGAGCTCTTGATTTAGGAAAGGAGATGCATCTTTACGTGATCCAAAATGAGTTCAATCTTGATGTTTATATTGGGTCTGCTTTAATTGACATGTACGCAAAATGTGGGAACCTGGATAGATCTCTTGTGGTCTTTTTCAAACTGAAAGAGAAAAATCTATTCTGCTGGAATTCTGTGATTGAAGGGCTTGCTTCTCATGGGTATGCAAAGGAAGCATTGGCCATGTTTAGCTGCATGGAGAGAGAGAAAGTCTTGCCAAACAAGGTTACTTTTATTAGTGTCCTTGGTGCTTGTACTCATGGTGGACTGGTCGAAGAAGGACGTCGTAGATTTTTGAGCATGACAGAGGACTACTTGATCTATCCTGAAATTGAACACTACGGGTGTATGGTTGATCTCCTGTGCCGTGCTGGCCTTGTTGACGAAGCACTGGTATTGATAAGAGGCATGACAATTGAACCAAATGCAGTCATATGGGGGGCCGTTTTGGGTGGGTGTAAGCTTCATGGAAACTTGGAAGTTGCTCAAGTTGCAGTTGATAAATTGATGATTTTGGAGCCAGACAACTGCGGCTACTATGTTCTTCTAATTAACATGTATGCGGAAGCAAACAAATGGAGTGAAATTGCAAAGGTGAGGGCAATCATGAAGGAAAGAGGAGTAACAAAGAAGAGTCATGGATCTAGTTGGATTGAAGCAGAAGGGTAGCTTCTGAAAAACCACACCCAATTTTTGGTAAGATTTACATGGTCTTAGCAGAGGATTAGATGGGCAACTAAGGCTTACAGGCTATGTACCAGAACTTGAAGAGTCAATTTAATAGTGGTTGATTCCTTCTCAATGCCACAAGCCAAACAAAAAGTTTCCAACCTAAGTTTTCAAGGGTTTGTATACTTAATAATTGGGTAAGAGAAAACAAAGATGAGTGCTACAAGCAAGTAGAGCTTAAAAGGGCTCCGAGAGGTTGAGGTTCGAAGGCATGGATTTCAGGATTAAGCTTGTGAATTGCTATGGGAAGGACTCAGGGTGGAGCTGCTGTGCCTGGCCAGTGAATCGAGCTTGGCACATTGGCCAGTATTTCAACAATGTTTTAATTTCCAAATCATCAGATGGTGGTGTATGTGCAGTGAAAATGGATCTATCATTTGTGTTGATTACCAGTACTTCCCTACTTGATTATCAAGGACTTCCCTACTTGGTTACCTGTGGGAATGATTCATTGGTGCTATTGAGAAATGTAACTTACAACATGGGAGTGTATCAAGGCTGGAGCTACTCTAAGCTGTTGGATTGTATTAAAATGCTGTCAATGGTTAAAAGGACAAGAGCAACTTCTGAAGATTCAATCGGGGAAACATTGCAACACTATACCATTTACAGGTGCAGCAGGGATTGTGAAAGTGATTCATATAGGATTTAATTGGAGATCGCAAATGATGTGAATAATCCAATAACTTGTTTCTTTGAAGGCGGCAAGCAATAAGTCTCAAATCCTGTAGTGGACCTGGAACACACGATTCTATATAATTTTCTGAATTTGCAGACAAGAACTGAATTTGCAGACAAGAACATAGAATAAACAAGGAGGAATATACATTTTTCTTCCAAGAAATTCTAACTCAGATTGGAATCTCAAATACATCTAAACCTCGTTTATTGAGGTAAATACCATTCCCTTTAAAAAGAAAAAAAAAAAAAAAAAAAAAACGAATCTTGAAAGAGAAACAAAGAGGATCAGTTCTCTGTTATCTCGCCAGAGTCTTCAATGACAACAGTTGAAGAAGTCGTCCCGCTATCTGAACCCACATTCTCCATTGCCTTCACCACGCTGTAACCATCAACCACCTTCCCGAACACAACATGCTTTCCATCAAGCCATGATGTCTTATCGGTACATATAAAGAACTGGGAACCATTGGTGTTGGGTCCAGCATTCGCCATGGACAGGACACCAGGTCCAGTGTGCTTGACCTTGAAGTTCTCATCTTCAAACTTCAATCCATAGATCGATTCCCCTCCAGTTCCATTACCCCTCGTGAAATCCCCACCCTGGCACATGAAGTTCGGGATAATTCGATGGAAGGCCGAGCCCTTGTAATGCAGTGGCTTTCCCGATTTTCCAATCCCTTTCTCACCCGTGCAGAGGCACCGAAAGTTCTCCGCCGTTTTGGGGGTCACATCTGCAAATAGTTCCATCACGATTCGGCCGGCTTTCATCTTCCCAATCAGTATGTCGAAGAAAACCTTCGGGTTCGCCATCTTCTTCCTTCAAATTTGGTTTTTTGGTAACAAATCAATGGTGTTCGCGGAAGGGTTTCTGTAAAATCAAAGAAACGGGTTAAAAGGAAAGAAAAAATACATGGGAAATTAGTTTTAAGTGAAGTTATCAATGGGAAGAGAATGAAATCTCCGTCTTCCTTCAAGAAGTCCTCAAGTGAACGTCATCGAAAGGACATTAATAGGAATAACGATTTAACATCTCGCACAGCTTTTGAGCTCAACAGGCTTAAAATTACAAGCACCTGCAAGCCTTCGAATGTGCTTTTTTTTTTTTTCCTTTGAGGAACGTAATTGTACAAATAAAATGGGATTAGATTTCAAAAACCTATGAAACGATACAAAGATTAGATTTTGAACAAAACACGAACCAAAAGAAAACGACGGAACAAATACAAAACCATATATAGAAATAAAAAGTTCTGGTTTAGCTGAACATCTTACCTTCCTCGATACTTTGAGACGCTGTGAGTGAGAATACTTTTATGCGGTTGCTGAAGATGAATTTATAGGGAGAACTGATTCTATCGAAGATTAGGGTTTTAGGTTTCTAGGGTTTTACGTTTGCTGCCATACGTTGCTCAAGCTAATTACGAGAATATCCCTTGTCCTAATGGAAAACTACTAAAACTACCATTCACTACGAAATACGGAAAACGGGAGAAAAATCAGAGCAACTCTGGTTAGTGATTATTATAATGGTGTGCATCGTAGCTCGTAGGAGGAGGCAAGCTCTCGTTTGTACTGTGGACTTTGAAATTTTTAACTCTTCCTGGTAGTTTTAGAGGGAAGCCCCTGACTTAGCTTCTTTAATCTTTACATATCTTTCTATCCTTCTTCCACACCGTAGTAAGTTATGTAGTTTTACAAGCATCAGGCCATAGGAAATTTCAAAGTTTCATAGGTCTCTGCTAATCGTGCTATGTTTCACCTCGTTCTCTGTATTGCTGATCTGGGTTTGATTCTAATTTCAGTATAGAAGGATTAGAATATTGATCTTTCTCTGGAGCAAATAAACGAAATGACAAATGTTATTGTTGTTTTTCCTTGATGATATGGTATATGAATGCTTGTGGCAAATTAACACTGTTGAACCCCACCCCCCGCCCCCCCACCAAAAAAAAAAAAAAAAACCAACACTGTTACAGAGTGAGCATGTTAAATGATGAACTTGATGGCTATCTTATCTACCAAATGAAAAACTCGATAACCATCTCAGAGAAAGGCTACATACTAGTTGATCCTAATAATCCAACCAGTGAACTATTCACTGGCCTACTGAAAGCAGCCCACTATTACCAATTGGATGATTCCGATCATTCAGCTTCTTTAATTTGTTTTAGTAATGGTGTGAATGAAATGCACGAGTACTGGTGTCGGATGGGTTGTAGTTGATGATATGATTTAGCTGTTTAGATACTAATTTCGTGCTCATCAAGCCATTTATTCTTTCCTGCTTTGCAGTATGATTTTTTTTAAAAAAATTAAAACAATGAGGCGTGATTTTTGTTTGATCTGAAATGTGTGCTGCAATTCGAACAACCAACTACAAAATTGCTAATCAATTAATTTTGCACTTTGGGCAGGACCCAAATATCATTATGGTGCTAAATCAAACTCTCTGAGTTGGCAATGTTTCTGGTTTACTCTTTGTTTTGGCTTGGTTTGACTTGGACACATCGGCATGGCGAGAAAAGTGATAGGTAAGGAAATCATAATGGGAGATGAAGAATTCTGAGAAGGATTCAAAGGGTCAGTTGGTTAAATATCCCAGGCTTCATGATATCGTTGTTCAGGAGAAACAAGCACAATAAAACGAATTTCACCTTCTTCCTGCATTATTCGATCTCAAATGTGATGCCAAAGTCCGACCACTTTACCCACCGGCGGGTGGTAGCTTCTCAATTGAAGAGATGTTCCGAGAGCTGAAAGAGCTCGAATCTGTTTACGCAACAATGCTCAAGAGGGATTCCTACCAAGACTGTTTCTTAATGAATCAATTCGTTAGTGTGTGCTCTACCTTAGGTCGAATGGATTCTGCTATACTCGCCTTTGCCCACATGGAAGAACCCAATGTTTTTGTGTACAACGCCATGATCAGAGGCTTTGTTCGGTGTGCTTCCTCAATTCAGGGTCTCCAGTTTTACTTACAGATGTTAAGGGCAGGAGTCTCCCCCACAAGCTTTACGTTCTCATGTTTAATCAAAGCTTGTAGCCATTTATCTGCGGTGGGTTTTGGTGAAGCAGTTCATGGTCACATTTGGAACAATGGTCTTGAATCCCATGTTTTTGTTCAAACTGCTCTGCTTGATTTTTCTTCAATCATTGGTAAAACTCTCCAATCCCGGAAGGTGTTTGACGAAATGCCCGAAAGAGATGCCTTTGCATGGGCTTCAATGATTGCTTGTCACTTGCGGGTTGGAGACTTGGCTTCCACAGAGAAGTTGTTCAACGAGATGCCTGAAAAGAACACTGCGTCTTGGAATACCATGATTGATGGCTATGCTAGGTCTGCAAATGTTGAGTCTGCTGCAGTCTTGTTCAATCAGATGCCTGTGAGGGATCTGGTCACATGGACAACCATGATCTATTGTTATTCACAAAACAAGCAGTTCCAGGAAGCACTGGGAGTCTTTCAAGAGATGAAGAATGCAGGGGTCAGACCTGATGAAGTCACAATGTCCACGGTGATTTCAGCTTGTGCCCATCTTGGAGCTCTTGATTTAGGAAGGGATATACATCTATACGTGATAAAAAATGAGTTCAGTCTTGATATTTATATTGGATCTGCATTAATTGATATGTATGCAAAATGTGGGAACTTGGATAGATCTCTTGTGGTCTTTTTCAAACTCAGAGAAAAAAGTCTATTCTGCTGGAATTCTGTGATTGAAGGGCTTGCATCTCATGGATACGCAAAAGAAGCATTGGCCATGTTTAGCTGCATGGAGAGGGAGAAAGTCTTGCCAAACAAGGTTACTTTTATTAGTGTCCTTGGTGCTTGTACTCATGGTGGACTGGTCGAAGAAGGACGTCGTAGATTTTTTAGCATGACACAGGACTACTCGATCTATCCTGAAATTGAACACTACGGGTGTATGGTTGATCTCCTGTGCCGCGCTGGCCTTGTTGACGAGGCACTGGGATTGATAAGAGGCATGACAATTGAACCAAATGCAGTCATATGGAGGGCCGTTTTGGGTGGGTGTAAGCTTCACGGAAACTTTGAAATAGCTCAAATTGCAGTTGATAAATTGATAATTTTGGAGCCAGACAACTTTGGCTACTATGTTCTTCTAATTAACATGTATGCTGAAGCAAACCATTGGAGTGAGGTTGCAAAGGTGAGGGCAATCATGAAGGAAAGAGGAGTAACAAAGAAGAGTCATGGATCTAGTTGGATCGAAGCAGAAGGGTAGCATCTGACATATCACACCCCATTTCTGGTAAGATTTATATGGTCTTGCAGAATTAGATGAGCAACTAATGCTTACAGGCTATGTACCAGAACTTGAGAGTTAATTTCATAGTATTGAATTCCTTCTTAATGCTACAAGCCGAACAAAAACTTTCCAACTCAGTTTTCAAGGGAAACTATAATTGGGTTAGACAAAACCAAGATAAGTGTACAAGCAAGTGAAGCTTAAAAGGAACCATGCAATCTTTAACTCGAGAGGGGGTGAGGAACCTGGACCAAGAGAGAACAAACAATCAAACCGAAGCTCTAAAGATGTGTCCTTGGCATGGATTTCAGGATTAAGGTTGTGAATTGCTGCTGTGGGAGCTGGGAGGGACTCAGGGTGGAGCTGCTGTGCCTGGCCAGTAAATTGAGGCTTTGCACATTGCCAGCATGTTTAGAGTTTTTCAACAATGATTCAAATTCCAAACCATCATATGGTGGTTTATGTGGCAGTTAAAAATGGATCTCTTTTTGAAGAAGGCAAGCAATAAGTAGCTGGAAGTCAAAAGAATTTGCAGACAAGAACATTGAAAAAACAAGGAGGAATATACATTTTTCTTCACAGATTTTTTATCAGATTGAAATCTCAAATACATCTAAACCTCATGTATTGAGGTAAATACCATCCCCCTTAATCCTTGAATGAGAAACAAAGAGGATCAGTTCTCTGTAATCTCGCCAGAGTCTTCAATGACAACTGGTGAAGAAGTCATCCCTCTATCTGAACCCACACTCTCCTTCCTGAACACAACATGCTTCCCATCAAGCCATGGTGTCTTATCTGTTCATATAAAGAACTGGGAACTATTTGTGTTGAGTCCAGCATTCGCCATGGACAGCACACCAGTCCCAGTGTGCTTGACCTTGACGTTCTCATCTTCAAACTTCAATCCATAGATCGATTCCCCTCCAGTCCCATTACCCCTCTTGAAATCCCTACCCTGGCACATGAAGTTCGGGACAATACGGTGGAAGGCCGAGCCCTTGTAATGCAGTGGCTTTCTCGATCTTCCTATTCCTTTCTCACCCATGCAGAGGCTCCGGAAGTTCTCTGCCATTTTGGGAGTCACATCAGCAAATAGTTCCATCACGATTCGGCCGGCTTTCATCTTTCCGATCAGTATGTCGAAGAAAATCTTCGGGTTAGCCATCTTCTTCCCTCAGATATTATTTTTTCGTAACAAATCAATGGTTTCCGCAGTAGGGTTTCTGTAAAATCAAAGAAACAGGTTAAAAGGAAAGAAGAAAAAAAATGCATGGGAAGGTAGTTTTAAGTTAAGTTATCAATGGGAAGAGAATGAAATCTCCGTCTTCTTTCAGGGAAATCCTCAAGTGAATGTCATGGAGAGAACATTAATAGGAGTTATGGTTTAACATCTTGCACAGCTTTTGAGCTCAACAGGCTTAAAATTACAAGCACCTGCAAGCCTTTGATATGTGCTTTTTGTACTTTTCCCTTTGATGAACGTAATTCTACAAATAAAATGGGATTTGATTTCTAAAACATGTGAATGGTTAAAAAGATTAAAATTTTTTCTATATATTTTTTCATTCGAATTTATGATGTCTTGTTCGTGCCATTGACTTAAGGGCCTTCAGCCATTAGAATGATTGCTGTGCTAAATTGTCTGCACCATGTAAGACTAGCTTTTTCTTCCACCAAAAAAATAAAAAAGGGATATATGATGAAACCAGATCCGACCGACATTCCAACTGCTGCTTGTAGAAAGATTTAATTTTTATACTCGTGTCATTCATCTATATAGCTCCGCTTCCATTCTGATTTTCTTTGAGCTTCTGCAGGTAAAATTTAAACCTAAAGTTCCAACTTGTAGAGAATCTAAACCTGTTGGAATAAAAAGGTTACACCATTTACTTCCATTGTGCTCATACTATCATTGCTGGATTTTATTGGCATTCTTATAAACCTCATTGATCCTCTCTGTCTTACCCCCCCAAAAAAAAAATTGGTCCTCTCTGCTTTTTCTAGTGAAGTGATTGAGGATGAAGAAGCTGCCAAGACCAGGGATTTGCTGCGGCATATCAATTTACTTCCTTTTGCTTTTAAATTCGTTCTATCTGTATACTCGATGATTGACAGGTCGTATCAAGTATTTCCTCCAAGGGGTTCTTGTTTTACTCTTTTTCTTGATTTTAATTGCTGATCTGCTTATATAGGAAGGCTCTGGGAGGAGAAGACCTAAAACTGAAAGGAAATGTAAGTTTTCTTCTCCTATCTTTTATATTCTATTTTACTTCCTCAAATCCAATACAAGATTTTGGTTTAATTTTTTTGGATGTTGTTCCTCCCTCCTCCACCCACTCCCCCAAAAGAAAGGGTGGTATTATTTTCCTCACTCCACCACACCTAAATATGCTTCCTTGTCAAAAAAAAATGGTTCATAAACAAAATTTTATTTTCCAGGGAACTTCCTCCCCCCCCCCCCCCTTTGAATCAAATGGAGCCTTGCAGTGCCAATGCACCACTTTTAAACCACAAACAATTGGATTTGTTAGCCATTGGCAATTATGAGACCAACGTTGTTCGGTCTAATTTGTTGCTAGTTGGATGTAGTGGTTTAAGTAGAATAAGTAGCTTAAATTAATTAAGATTTATTTTTTGATGATCTAGGTATCCTCACTTGTGTTTTGGGAGAGGGAGTGGTTCATTGAATTGGCAACTCTGTTATTAGAATGTAATAATGATATTCAAATAGCATATAAACTTGATTTATCTTTTGTTGATCACTGCCACTAAAACTCAATGTTGATGAAGCACTGATGTGTTTGTCACATCCTTCATTGTTGTGTATATCACATCCTCCACTACAATCACAAAATCCGAACAAGGTTAGGAGAAAACTGTGGGGCTGAGTCGTTCCACTGGTCGCTCTCCTTAAGACCTTAGTTTCCCCTTACTGGTGCAACCTGGTTGGTGTAAACTGGTCTCCCAAGATAAAACAACCTCTATAGGCCCACGAATCCACGTACACTCACTAACTAGGCCCTTGTCAGGATACTTTGGGGCTGTGCTCACTTTCAAAAACGAAAAAAAACAAAAGAGAAATAGAACAATTCACTCGAAGAAAAGAATTGAGAGAGAGAGAGAAAGAGCACAGAGGAAGAGAATCCGAAAAATTGGATGCAAAGAGTGTTATGGGCTCTCCTATTTATAAAGGTGATGGTGCCCTTTCAAGGCAACCCTTTGAAGGGGGTAATGTCCCTTTAAAGGGATGGACTTCAACGGCGAGGATTTAATCTTCAGAGGAAGATTCCGAATCTGTGCCTTAGAGAAAATCCATTCCTTGTGGTCATGTCTTTATGTAAAGACATGTCCATACAAAATGAACAAACGAATGGGCACCTCCATTCGATTAATGTACCGTTTAAATGGGCCCAAGCACACATAACAATTAAGTCACATAAGGTGGCCCAAGTCTTGACCAAGCCCGTGACAAAAAATTTGTCAAGCAAAAAGAAAGGTCCGACCCATATAGCCTCATCAACACTCACGCCCCGCCTTAGCCTGCCAGGCCCGGTTTGACTCGGCTCAGCGTGTGCGCATGTGTGAAAAAGCACCTCGGAACCCCCCCCAAACAATGGGTGAAGGGAGAGTCTTTACTCTAAGGGTTTATACCCTTATAGGACTACATCCTATATATATATATATATATACCTTTCCTCTTACCCATCCTCAAGAAATTTGGCACTAAAGCTCCCAAAGCATAACACCCATGTGGGGGACAAAAAACAATGCACACCAAACAAATTAAGATGCACTTTTAGAAATATGAGTTCTTAAAACTTCCAACAATTCCCCCACAAGTTTAAAAAAACTCAGGAAAATCATGAGAAAGAAATTGAGCACATTTGAATGACAGGACACGTCGTTGTAGATGTCTTTTGGACATGAATCTACATTAGGTCTCGCTATAGAGTAGATGAAATCAAACTTCTTGAACCTTTCTTCATCAATGTAGCCGATTGACATATTAGTCATATCCTACCACTCAACCTTCCCTTTCGATTATTTGGACATTTATGGCCCTATACCTATCTCGATATTATGGATATTTAGAGATGGAAACAGATGATAAAATTTGGTGGACTTAATGGTGCAATTTATTAAATCTACTCTGTAGCATGGCTTATTAAACCTAGTGTAGATTCATGTCCAAAAGACATCTGCAACAACGTGTCCTGTCATTATAATGTGATCAGTTTCTTTATCTTGTTTTTCCTTTTTTTGAAACTTTTGGGAGAATTCTTTGAATGTTTCAAAAAATGCATTATACCTTGTCTTTTTGTCCCCCACATGGATGTTTTGCTTTGGTAGCTTTAGTCCCACATTGCTTGTGGATAGGTAAGAGGAGAGATATATATATAAGACGTGGTTCTATTAGGGTGTAAGCCCTTGGAGGAGAGACTCTCCTTTCACTCATGTGTCGGGTGGGCCAAGATGCTTTTTCACACACACTTGCCCCGAGCTGGGTAGGGTGTGGGTGTGGGTGTCTATATGGACCGGGCCTTTCTTTTTGCTTGACATCTTTTTGTCATGGGCTTGGATTTGGGCTTGAGCCAATTTAAACGGTACAATAATTGAATGGAGGTATTAGTCATATATTCATTTCGTATGGACATGTCTTTACACAAAGACATAACCATACAAATAGTTGTGTCTATATTTATGGATATGAAATCTTTTTGTAAGATTAATGTAGACTGTTGAAGCCCATACAAATGTACCCCTTCAAAGGACTGCTTTGAATAGGCACCTCACATCTATAATAAAAGGGCTCAAAACACTTCCGGAATTCTTTCTTATTCTCTCCTTCTCCATTCTTATGCTTTGTAACAATCTTTCATCTTCATATTGAATTCTTCAATCTTGTTATCATTTATGAAATTGAGCACAGCCCTAAAGCATCCTGACGGGAGGTCCTAGTCAGCGAGTGCATGTGGACTAGTGGGCCTATAGGGGTTATTTTATCTTGGGAGACCAGTTCACACCAACCCTGTTGCACCAGTAAGGGGGAACTGCGGTCTTAAGGAGAGTGACCAGTGGCACGACTCAGCCCCACCGTTTTTATCCTAACCTTGTTCGGATTTTGTGATTATAGTGGGGGCCGTGACAAACAAAACAATGCTTCATCAACATTGAGTTTCAGTGGCATTCATCAACAAACATAAGTAAAGTTTTATACTTTATTTGATATCTTACATTACATAGAAGCTAGACAATGAGAGGGTAACCAGGTTGGGTTTAGGGTTTGGAAATGATTTATCTATTTATTTTTCTTGTTGATTGAGAGCAAGTGGTGTTTATATGTTGGACCGAGAAGCAGCAACAGAAATATGATTTTCAAGAAAATAAAGAAACTACCGGGGCTTCCTTGAAAGATGGGTTTAATGGGTGATTGAGTGTTGAATGATGAGGTTTAGGTGGATTTAATGGTGCAATTCTGGTTTTGAAGGAGAAAACGTGATAGCAGCTGAAGATTATTTCCTACTAGTAGTCAACAAGGGTTTCAAAGGTTTTGATGTGAGGTTTCGAAAATATGAAAGTAGATCTTAGATGAGATATTTCTTGTAATAAAATTACAACAAAACTATGAAAGAAGATCTTTGTGGGTAAGCTGGACATTAGCACAGGAAATGGCTTATTTATCAGGAAAAACAAAAAACAAGAAAATACAGGATATTGGAGTTGATTCATTAGTTCTTGTATTCACCATTTTTTTTTCGTTTTTGGACTTGCTGCGGCAACTGTGCAAGTTGCATTTGGTCATGGTCAAGCATCAAATTTCATGAGATCACATGCCCCTCCCAATGTTGCTAGTACTAGTAGACCTTAAGGTTCAGTTTCTGATGGTCCGTCCTTTCCATCTTGAACGTGACTGCCAACAACTGCTGGAATGCATGTAGCTACAGTTCTGTTTCTGCAGATGGTGCAGACTTGTCAAGCCATATATTGGAGAAAGAATACAGAGAACCCTGGGTAAATAAAATCTGGAGTTATTCATTTGCCACAATCCATGGTTGTTCATACACCCAATGGGTGGACCACAGAATTATTGCTCTTACTAAATACTATCCTCTTATCCTTCCTGTGAGGAGACCATATTCAGGAAACTCAGGTATGTTTCAAGGTGTATCCGAAATTTTTTTTGGGGGGGGGGGGGGGCGAATTGCTCTTGCTAAATACTATCATCTTATCCATCCTGTAAGGAGACCATACTCGGGAAACTCAGGTTTGTTTCAAGGTGTATCCGAAAATGATGGATTATTTTGGAAGTTTTTGGAAAGTGCATGGTGCACCATGATGTGCTTCCACGATAGGGTGTGGCACGGTCATGCTGCAGAATAGGGGCATATGTTTCTGACTGTAGATTTGCATGTGATTTGCTCCTTTTTCTTTTAGTGCTTCTTGATGAGGAAGAATTTGGGGAGGCTGCTACAAAAACAGCTTGCAATGAATATTCTACAAATCCAGCTTTAGGGCTTGGCTTAATGATTGGTAGTTTGATAAATGCAAGATGAAATTGCTGGATAAAGAAATCCTTAACATGTGTGTGGTGCTTCACAGGAGAGACAAAAAAGAACCAACAATGTTCTTTATCCGATTGCCTACGTTTTTAGCTTTAGCAAAGTGACCAGCAGCTGCACAGAGCAATCAGATAATTGACAGTTTAACAACAACCAGGCATTTGGATCATTCAGATAAGAGCTGCAGTTTGGAAGAGTTAACAGCTGGTCTTATGGGTAAACTGCTACTGTATAAAACTGGAGCAGTCTAATTGAAGCTTTGAGATATCCTCTATGATGTGAGTATTTACCAGATTCATTTTCTTGGACCAAAACTTTTGCACTTCTTATTTTCGGTCTAAATCAAACTTAGCTGTCCCCCCCCCCCCCTCCCCTCCCCTCCCCCCACCCAACCTCAAAAGAAAAAGCTAATTCTATTTCTTAACTAGAATCTGTGTCTTCAGTTTTCCTAGTCAGAGCCATCTTCAAATGATTTAATTCTTTTTCCCTCTGGATTTCCTTAATGACTCTAACAAAAGGAAATAGACATACATATTATAGCTATTTAGAACTTTAATTAACTACTAATGATTTCTAACTACAAGAAGAAAATTTCCTTGCACAAGAAGGAATCTTGTGTTTTGGATGGAGATGATGAAGAAACACACTTTTGTTTTTGGATTTCTTCCTAAAAGTTACTGAAATCCTGTGCTTGTTATAAAAGGTCAAATGCATTATCTGTTGTGTACATATAAAATTAGATATACACATAAAACGTATATTAACTCTCATATTTCACATTTTAGTGAGTGGTTGGACATCTGAAAATAGTTATTATTTAATAACCATTGGAGGTTATTACTATGCACTATGGATCTAAAATGATTCCTCTAATTTCAATAGTTTACGCGGGACTGGGTGATTGATTGTTCAATGAAAAGATCAGCAATCCTAATGGTTCCAACCAACTGGTCTCGTGCTGCACATGACCAGGTAGCGTTCTTTCTCCCTTCAAATTAAATTACTAGAGAATTTATCTTCATTCTTTCATTCCTACTAGTGCAATGAAAATATGCATATTGGGTTTGTATCACTAAGGGCTAATCTCTAGCTCAAATCCAATAATATCCCCTTTCCAATAACTCGATTGGCCTGTGTAACCTCCTCTTTTTCCCAAACTTGACTGATCCTTGTATATATTGAAACCCCAAATGTCAGTCCTAATCGGTCTTACTTGGTCCAAGTAAAGACCGAATCAGATTAAAACCTACCTCCCTTTTGACTGAGACTAAGAAGCCAATCTAAATAATAATCGGTCTAGTCAATTTCAATTTTTTTTGGGGGGTTCTTTTTCTTCGGTCCAGATATTTATTTTAACTGAATTGCCAAAGGAACCTCTGTTGATTGCTGAGGAAATCAATTTTTGAGCTAAATATTGAAAGAAGGGTGAATTATACGTCACCCCCTGGTTTTCAAACGAAACTCAGATCATCCTCTAGTTTTTGACAAAAACTCAAATCACCCCCTCTACTCTACAGTAACAGTGTTAGTCTGCTGTTAGTTATTGGTGTGAAAGGACTATTTTACCCTTGTACTAAAACATTAGAATTAAATTTACAATACTACTCTTCCTTCATCTTCAACATTGGTTAAGGGTAGTTTAGGGATTTAAATTTATTTAACTGACTGATATCATCACTTAACAACATAAAACTAACGATAGGGACTAATTTGTCATATTGGGGTCTAAATCAGGGGGTGATTTGAGTTTTTTCAAAAATCAAGGGGTGGTCTGAGTTTCGTTTGAAAACCAGGGGGTGACGTGTAATTTATCCTAACAAATATTATACTCTAGGGTTTAGGGTTTAGGATACCGTTAGCCCATCTCAATGTGGACTATAAACTCATTAATCCTTGCCTAAAGAGAAATCTATAATTCATATATATGTTCCATAATAGTATCAGTATGATATCTTCTTTGTCACAAGGATCATAATTTATATATTTTAACAGATATTGCTATGATGATTGGGAGCCCATCACAGATGCTGCATTAGATGATTCTAGAAAGTTAAATAAAATGAAGAAGATCTCTCAAATTAAAGAAAGCCAAAACAACAGTAAAAGGTATTGTTACTCTTTTATAGTCTACCCTAGTACTTACGGCATTGTTAGGGCAGTGGAAGGTGAAACTTTACTAGGGGGAGAAGTGTAGATTGGCCTTCTCTATTATCAATCTACCACAACATCTACAGTGATCTGCTAGGACTTTTGTAAATTAAAATAAAATTGATCTTACTTGAATGATAAATAAAATGAGAAGAGAGGCTTGGGCATGTTGTGAGCATTTGATAAGCTAACGATATACACCAATCACAAGGCTATATATAGATATAAGAAAATGAATCCCTTCTCTCTTTCTTTATCCTCTCCCATGAAATGACTTCTCGGTCATCTTTTGATTTTACTGAACTGATAGGGAAAGCCGGAGTGCGTTACAGCAAAAGGTTCAGAGGTTTAGGCTTTTTTTCTCTTTTTTTTTTCCGCCGCAATGCATGACCATTTCCTTTCCGCCGCCATGCGTGCTTAGCTCTCCTCATGAAGCTCTTGTTATATGGTTGATCGGGGTTTTTGGCCATTGTCGGTAAACAACCCCTGTTTGTGTGTTCCAAATGATGGTTTCAGTTATTGGGGTTTACGTGGTCGACACCGGGGGCCTCCCAGTTAAGGGGGTTTTTTCTTCTCTTTATTAGTGTGTTTGCAAGTATTACCGATTCTGGTGCCAGTGGCACCGAGGTTATCATTGATTCAGATTTTTCATTGACTGTTCAATCTTCACCAGGCTGGCAGCTAAGGAAATGGAATCTCAAGGGGTATTTTAGAAAATACTAAAACGTAGGAGGGATATTTATGAAATCAAAGGGAAAGTGAATTATTCCATTTTCTTAGTTGCTACCCTTGTAGTAAGAACATTCCTGCTATAAGTGTAGCAAAATTTTTTCCTTGTCAATGGCATGTGAGATCGGATCAATTTCTATTCTTTGATTTTGGATATCATATATCCAAACCTTACGTTTATCATGTTCTCTATCAGTGTTATATATTTTGTTTTCTTTTGTTTGACGTTAAATGCGCATAAATGAATAGTGTTGCTTTCTACTAAAAAAATATACATATAAAAAAAAAATAAAGATCTTTTCCAAATGAAGAGGAAAGAGAATGAATGATACATGCTGGGCATGCTCAGCCTTTTCTCTAAAATAAAATAAGATTGGCAACAAAGTCAAAAGACTGAAGATTCTATAAACTCTTAAGACCGGCCCAGAAAAGAGTCCTGACATGTGACAAGTTTGACTTTTTATTTTTTTTGGGTTTGGTGTAGAATTTTATTACTTCATACTACGAAATAGTATAGTTTACTATACGCGCTTGAACCGTGTCTCACCCTTAGTTAGTAAAGTCGCGTATCATACGCGTATTATACGCGTTTCCGTATTTTTAAACATATAATATTCCCGTCTTTGTATTTTCCCGTATTTTTATAAAAAAACGCGTTTTTTAAGCAAGCACGTATTATATTCGAATAATACACATATTATACGTTTTTTTATAAAAAAATTATCCAAAAGATTAGAATTTAGGGAAACGATTTCACTTTCCCTTTCGTCCCTTTCGATTTGCGTTGAACATCCAACCGTAGCAGGCAAAGTAGCCGCCTCCATCTCCAATCATCCTCGCCATCTCCGTTCAACAAAGCGGCACTTAAGTCTTGTACTCTCCTCTTGTTTCTCTGGTCTTTCAACTTGCTCATGTCATTTTCAGACAATCTATATTCATTTCTTGTAGATTATTGATATTTTGGTATGTTAAATGATAATCTTAGAGATGTTATATAGCATATTATATTATTGTGTTTATTTTAGTTAATAAAATCATGATATTATTTTGTTTATTAGGTGGTGAATGCATGTTATATAATGAATATATGTCCGTTTTTTTTAAAGTATTATTGCCGTCTATGCCGTATTATATCCGTATTAAACGTGTACCGTATTATTACCGTATGCATTTTATGAAGCCGGATTTTTGAAAAGTATTATTACCGTCTAATCCGTTTAACTGCCGTACGTATCCGTTCCCGTTCAATTGCCGTTCCCGAACTTACTAACTAAGGTCTCACCTGATCATCAAATGATCCACGCACGCCAGCTTTTCCTTTAGATTTGATAGCATGATATGTTGATGTCGGTTTATATCGTGTCTCGCATTTTCGTATAAATAAATAAAGATGCGGCATGAATAATGATACCATATCACATGACATGCATCATGACCATATCATATCATATCATCTTCTAAAGAAGAAGAAGAAGAAGAAGAAGAAGAATGACTTTTGGGATTTTCTTCACTTATCTTCTTCACTACTACTAAGAATCCAGCTCAGACTCCAAACAAACTAATCCACTTCCTTCCCTTCCCTGCCCTTTGCATGCCAGTTGCCAATAGGATAACAGCAAAGCTTAATGTCGGCACCAGAGCCTTTGTTCTGACCGTCCGATCATGATCCCCCTCTTAGTAAATAAAATAAAAGTGTAGGGGCAAAAGGGTGAGAGAAAGACAGACATAAGTGATAAGACCACGGCATCCAATCCCATCCAGATTTCATCCACGTCGTTTTTGTTACTATCGAACCGTAACTACTTCGCCACGTGCCTCTGTTTTTTCAATTCTCCATTGTCAAAGTCAAACCCTTCCCAACCTCTCCGGTATTAGAGTATTACCGTATAATCGTATATGGTACACAGTATATATTATTAGACCCACAGTTTTCATTAAAAACTCATTTCTTTTTAATTTGCCTTTAAAAAAAATATTCGACCTTTAATTTCTTTCTTAAATGAAAAAAAGGAAAAAATCTCTACTTGTTTTGGTGGTGTTTCTTTCTTACGCCTCTCACAGAAAATGTCAAAAAATGTCAAAATCCAGATTTTTATTTTTCACTGATTTTCTCTTTAGAGTTTAGACTTTAACGATCCACGTCAAGATCAGCCATCAGCATCAGGCGCCGAGCCGGACGCACCTACCGCTCCCCGTCATTCTCATACTGTCTCTCTCCTTTTGACTTGACCACCCTTTCCTTTTTCGTTCGGCTCAGCTTTGGCAGCTTGGCTTTAACTTGTCATACTCCCTTAAATTACGCAAAATACTCCTCCTTTCTCAATTCCCTCTAATAAAGGAAGGTGGATCCCACATGAGAAGTATGTTCGGGCAAGGTTAGGGTGGTTATTTCCAATCCTCATTAGATGGAATTGAGGAAATTGACGGACATGCAAATTGAGGGTATAAAGATAGGACCCGTTTGGATTTCAATTCTTTTTTATCTTCTTAGGGATTCGAATAAAAAGGTTAAGAGGAGTGATGTTTTTCTTTTTTCTATCCGAGAGTGTGGACTCTGCAACAGTACAATATCAATGAAACATGCATAGAAACATCAAGAGGGGTAGAATTTCCATCTTTCATGATGGGAGAAAGAACGATCATTTTGTGGGGGCTTGCATCCACTCTTATGAAATGATATATCTACCCCTATTTTGTATGCTATACATGGAATTGCTAGCATATAGGCTACACAGCTAGTCAGGGAACTCAGCCCTTTTGTTTCTATTAGTTATTTCAACTGCAACCCTAATAATGAAAAGGGAGAAAACACATTGCCCCAACAACGTGGCTTCCTTGCCTAGACACTGGCACAACCTAAGTTAAAATGACCGTTACAACCCTCATGAAATGCAAAAAATTCCATTCGCATTGATGCTCCGGCACGCATTGTAATTGATCTCGAGACTAATGCATGACCATACTGAAGGCAAAGAACCATTCCTCTTTTGAAAAGTAGTTCTCCAAGTTTGATGAAGAACATGACTTATCTTATATCATTAATGTTGATAAGAACTGATTAACAACCACACTTGAACCATTCCATCATTAAATTGGTACTACTAATTCAAAAGTTTCGAATCATTAATTAATTTAATTTGTACCAAAAAAGAAAATCATTAATTAATCCAAACAATTCTGGTCAAAGAGGTGGAACTGATAATCACCCATCTCGATTAACTATCTGTACCAAGTAACAACCCAGTGGCCCATTCTATATTCAATAATGGCTATATAATCTCTCAATTATATCTTCTTTTTTTTTTTTTTTAGATGAAAAACCAAAGTTCATTAGATAGAAGTAGTAGAAGATAACATAGTTCTATCTTGCACAGGAGAAGCAAGATTTAGACCTATAGCTAGACATAGAGCATCCTTGTACAAACTGAATATAGTGTCCTGAGTTCTATTACTTATATACATTAAATCCTTAATATGATTATAAGGCCACGGTGTCTTAGTAGGAGAAGGAAGGGCATGGACTATGGATTCATTAGTACACCAGATCTCTTTTATCTGCAAGCCTAATCGTCTTGCGTGGTCTAAACCTGTTCTGATACTGTACAATTCAGATTCCCACGTAGTTAATGACTCCATTTTCCTTGCAGCAAAACATAAAAATCTTCCATCCAACAAAAAAAAAGTACAATCAACCTCCCAGTCTTACTCCTGGAATCTGGGATCCTACACACATTAAAATGAGATATTTAACTTGTGGCACAGATAACCAATCCTTAAAATCATAAAACTTATCTCTTATTATAGGTACATCATTGGGATATATTGGGGTGGGATAAATATGTAAATCCACTATCCAAAGATTAATTTGGTTTTATATCCATAGAGCATTTGGTTTCTCAAGCCCAAATAGAACTTTGTTCCTGGCAAACCAAATAAAATAACAAGTGAGAATGAAAACCTCAAAGAACCAGGAATAGGAAGCCTTATCTATCTCTCAATTATATCTTAAAAAAAAAACAAAAAAAGATATATCCAAGGGGAGAAAGTTCTCTCTTCGAGAGTGTGGCCTACGCCGACGCTCCCATGAGTTTATCTCTCTCCTCCGTATTTAAAGAGACACCTCTGCCCCTTTGTTTTGAAGAGGAGAGAGATAGACACATGGAGGTGCTGATGTAAGTCACACTTTTGGATAAAAACTATTTCCCGTATCCAAGAGGTACGACAGTCATTATTGGGTAAATGACGTAGGGGCAATGTGTATTGCACGACCGAGTGGCTTTCTTTCTCCGAAAAAGAAAAAATCCTCAGAAAGGGTAATCGGCTAACGAGTAACTTCTAACAACTAACGAGGAGGCAAAGGTCCGAAGCCCAGACGATTTAGCCATCCGAGTATTATGACAAATATACCCTTGCTTTTGACAATTTCTTCCTTTCTGACTCTTACTTCTGAGAAGAACCTCTAAACCACACGATCCAACCCAACTCGCTATTGCCTATAAAAACCTTGAAACCGCTCAGGCGTTTCCGTCCACAATCTTCCAAGAAACGAAAAAAAAATTCTATTTTTTCTCTCTTTCGGTTGTTGAAATCCAAGCGGATCTGATCACGCACTTCTTTGTTCTCTGGTTACGATCATAATCTCATCTCAATCATTTTTTCAATCTCTGTAGCAGAAACTTCTATAGCAGTTCTTTTGATGGCTGAATCACAGGGAAGGAATCTAGGTGAAGGGAATAAGAAGCAAACTCCGACGAGATTGCAGCGGCGAGCTCCGGCTTCCATACAGGTAACCACACATTCGAGTGTTGCATCGAATTGGAAGGTAGTCATTCCTCTGCTATCGCCTTTGGTATTATCTCCTGCGTCACCCAATCCAAAACTTGGGGATCGGACGGCTGAGCTCAAGTCAAGGGATGGATCTTCACGGCTGGATTCTAAGTTGCCGGAGTCAGAAAGGGTTAGCTTCAAGTTATGGCAACATCCGGCATCTCCGTTCCATTATGACCCTACGCCTTCGTTTGTGCCCTCTTTTGTTCCAAGGTGTAGATAGAAAAAAATTACTCACGAAGAAGATGTTGTATGTTTTGTAATTTATGATGTATACATGAATTGATTTTTCTTAATTGAAGAAGATAAAATTGGATATCCCAATTCCATGCCCTTGATGGTCTCTCTCTGTTTTTTTCTTTCCATTTGGTTGGGGTGACTGGTGAGGTTCTTTCAAGGGTGCTGATTCTTTTTTTCCTTTTTCATTTATTTCGATTTCATTATATTACTAGATGAACATTAGATTAGAAATCCATACAAGAAGTTCCACCACTCTCTCATGGATTATTTGATCAACAATCTGTGATCCCCTTTCTTCATTAATTATATTAGAAGGTGTAATCTTAGTGGTATTACAATCAGATGCCATTATCATCTGTGATTGCTTCCATGTTGTCTAAGCTATATCATTGAAAAAATTGAGAATTGCTGTTCATATGCTAGTTTGGGTGTATAATGTGATGTTCTCAATATTTTCAATGCTGTTTCTTGTTCAGAAGTATGGGCTGTTTATAAATAGGCACCAATGAATGAACAAAGGTGAGAACAGAAACAAGTTTAGATGCAAAACCTAGCCTTCAGAATTTTGAGATGTTTTGTGCAATTTATTATCTATAGGAAGTCAGATTGACAACATAACAATCTTGGATGGAGTTTGAAAATAAGGGTTGGGTAAGAACTGAGAAGGTCTACAAATGCCTAGCCAGGATTGGCTGGTTTGGCTTGGTTTGATTATTTTTGAGTTGAAGAGGGAACTGCAAGTTATTAATGGATCCAAATTATAATTTGCCTGATCATTCAGATTTTTGTCCTTCACATGGGAATCTTAAGGACACTACAGCTAAACTAAAGCTTCTATTATCTCAACTTTTCTCATAGACTTGAAATTCCTTTGGAAGCTTGGCCTCCAATTAGGCAAAGAGTGTATGATTGAGTATGTTACAATTTTACAGTGCCACCCAAAAAACCCTATTTTACATCCTGCCTGATGACCAGAACAGCAAAACTGGGAGACCTTTTATGAGATTCTCAGGTTCTATAATGGAAGCTTTGAAACCTTTGATCTTTGTTTTTTATCAAAGATCTATAGTTTATTCAAACTACAATGGAAGAAAAGCAGTTTTTTTTTTTTTGTTTTATTTTGAAATTTCTTGAAGGAACCTGGTCTGGTCTGTATAGGTGAGAGAATATTGTCCAGAAAAATCCATTCCTGTCAACTAAATTTGGTGACCGAACTCTATTAGATGGCTTTATGATATCTATTTGAGGAGCCTGTTGCAACAGCTACATCTGTGGACTGGAACAATAGAACCTCTTATATGGAGGAGTAAGCAAGCAGTATAAAGTAGAATAGGCCTTCTGTCCATGTCAAAGTCAAAAAGATTGGGAGAATATTAGCTATAAAAACGTAATGGTTGAATATGAATCATTTGCCTGGATACTCCAGGGCAGACAAAAGTAATGGTTGGATTTGAATCCTGTGCCTGGATACTCTAGGGCAGACGTAGGCAGTCTTACCCCCGCTTTTGCCAAAGAGACTGTTTCCAGATTCGAACCCACGACCTCCAGGTTGCAATGAAGCAACATTACCGGCTTCTGCTAATCCCTCCTCAATAAAAATTCCAATCTAATGATCAAACATAAAGAGTTTCTTCTACTCCATTGTTTTCCTTCCTTATTGGAATCACTTGTGTTTATCTTTTCCCTGAGTGAGATGGGTTTAGTTAATGAGGACTTTCTTTATGTTCAACTTGAAAGGGAATCTTAGAGACGACCAAAGACCATATATTGATGAATCAACCGACCAATGATGGAATTAGTAGGTTATTTTCAAGATTGGGGTGTGTGTGGAGAGGTCCAGTGAGAGTGAGAGTCAGAGATAGTGACTGGACAAGAGGCTGAGTCCCTCTAGAGTCTAAGCCACACCCTCACACAGCAGCTAAGGATCCTAACCAGTGAAGCTGTGACTTAACTGGTGAGAAAAAGCAGGCAGGGGGGGGGGGGGGGGGGGGGAAGGGAACTCAGCTAACCTTACCTAGCTGACCCAGAAACAATTAAGGGCTGTCTTGATAGTATTAGTCAAATGGATGGCTCTATTTGAACCATGTAAGAGCTGTTATTGACAAACAAATACCATTGGATTGATAGTTTATACTCACAGAAAGTTTAGGCCCCAAACCTCAATTTTATAGCGCACCAAGTATTTGACTCTTTGCACTTTCCAAAAGTTTGAATTTTAGGTTCACTATTGTCCTTTGGGCAAAAGAGGTTTTCCAGGCGTCCTGTCTCCCTAGGAAGGAATCTATCACTGACACTTAAATATTTACTAGGTGGCAGTTAAGGTGAGGTTGTGCAAATCCTGTGGATAGGCAAATCTCAAGGCCTCTTACTCACATGTAAAGTTTCAGTGTAATTGGAATTTGACAAGTGAACAATAGAGCTATAAAATATGTAGGACTATAGGAGGGTTCACCATAGGCATGCATGTATGTACATGGAGATTGGTGCTAATACACGGGAGGGTATTTAATTGAATTAAGCTATGAAATTTGATACATGGTCAATCCACACCATTCCATATATATCTAATGGTCACAAAATTTCCATATTACTCTTCCACGTGGCAAAAATGAAACTTTATCTGAGAGATTTCTTTCTAGGCGAGCTACTTGGATAGACTTTCTCGGTTTTTTCTAATAATGTATTTCAGAATGAAGATTCTCATCCTCCATTTGTTCAATTCAACTAATCTAGATAATTCTTTGGATGAAATTTGCATACCTTTTGGCTAGCTTAATTTTGAGGAAGGACGCCTTTCATGACTTTTGCATGACCTGTCTTTTGTTGAATCTATTTCACGGTTCGATATATAATTTGATAAGTCAATGATATTTTTTCGTGTTTCAAAATACGGTTAACCAACATGTTAACTAATCGATTACAATAAATTAGATTGGATTTTGCAGTTTTTTCTTCTGCATTTCGAATATACATGTGAATAATAATATTTATCCTCATTGAAATTTTTTTTGTATAGTAATAAAAGGACAAAAAATATAAAATAAAAAATTATTTGACCATTTGAGGGGTGTCAATAAGAAAATCCCATAACCAAAATATATAGCTATTTTTCCTATGATTTGGCCCCAGTGGCCATGTCTTGGATGCATATCTGGACTACCAAGTAACCATAAATGATTGTGAGAGTTGTCATATGCACGTAGCAAGCTAGGGTACCACCTAGTGGACGATCCAAGATAAGATGCGTGTGCTATCCCACTAAGCCTGGTCAACAGTCCAAGAAAATTGCAAGCAAGACAAGCATTGCAACACGAATTTTGGGACGTTATCCGTAAATTAAAAAAAAAAAAAAAAAACTCTTTCTTGTAATTTGCTCCCATTGGTTATGTGACCATGTGATGAGACTCTCAAGAGTTGATCCCATTACAAACTTCCACCTCCTATTGTTTGGGGTTGAAAATACTCGATGGCAATAAATTCTTTTGTCATGGGTATAGAAAAACTCGGTCTTTTTCTTAGTGGGTGTATCTTCTTGTTGTAACCTTTTTTATATGCCGGATAAAAAAGGGTTTTCAAAATAATTTTAAAAATATCTTGTCATTATGTCTTTATAAAAACTGCACAATTTTCGTGTAAGCATGTGAAATGACAAGATCTGAACTTGCAAAGAGAAGTGTATTGTAGGGCAAAAAAAATAAAGTTACAAGTTACAACCTCTTTCTTTTGTTTACCAACCTTGATTACAACAAGATTTTCCATTTCTAAATATTTTCTACTCTCCTTTTCATTAGTGGATTCTCAAAATTTTATTGTTATTTTGGTACAATTGGCAAATTTGTTTAAGCCAAGGCCTGATTCCTACGTGTCCGCAAAATCTGGGCCTCTTCAACCCGAAATATGGCAGATGCTAGGGCAAAGACAGGAAGCCAAAAACCTTTGCACATTTTCAGAGCTCTTTGGGGTGGGATCCCCCCCCGCCCTTCCCCCAAATACCTTTGTTTTGTAATCCTCTCTATAACCACCACAAACAAACAACCCCCCCCCCCCGAAACAAAAAAAAAAATCCTTATTGTAAAATTCTTAAGCCCCCTTTAATTGGAAGTGAAATTTGACAAAAAGAAGGCAGCCATTGAGTTTAGAGAGGGAAGGCACCATGTGAAAGATGAAGTGGCCAAATCCAGGCCATTGAATGAAAAGAAGGCACCACATTGATCAGGAGTCAAATATGGGGTCAAATTTCATCCTATGGTTAAGTCAGCCCCCAAGAAATAAACAATTCAATGTGAGCTCCATTCATTCAATAATCAGTTTGACCAGGTCAGCCAGAACCCAAGCCCCGTAAAGAAAAATCATATGAGTGATGTACTAAAGGAACTTTCACAATAATTGAAACTTGAAAGAGAGTGGAGTGGGAACCAACAAATAAATATAGGGCACCAAGCAGGGGCCTGATAGCACCCAGTTCCAATTAAGATGATATACAGTGTTTTTCCCCCAATTTGAGGCTTAAAGGATTGCAACAATTTAAAAAAAAAAGGGGGTGGGGGGGTGGGGGAGGAGAGCAAGATAAAATGTGGAGTGATGAATGTAGGTGAAAGGATCTAATTCACCAATCCTCAGCATTATCTTGAAAAAAAAAAATTAAACACTGCAGATTACGTCCAAAATAATCCTTACAAAATTCAAGTTTTTGCCCCCCCCTCTCCAATTCCTACTTTTTTTGGGTATAAATGACTGGTGAGTTCCCAACGAATACAGGTACCATATTGAAAAAAATAAAGAAAAACTAAAATAAAAATCTCTGCCAGAATAATGGTCGCGGCATGCTTCTCATAAGCAGCTTCAGAAATCAAATTCTCCATTGGCCTGCAATATTCATTCACACAGATCAGAAGATGGAAGGAAACGTTTGTTCCTTTATCTAAAAGATTGAAGCTATAGTCAGTACCATTAATATTTAACCGAGTATTCCAAAACCAGAGCATGTCAAAATTGTGCGTTCATTTATTGAGTGGTTCTGTTAAACCAAGGGAAAAAACGA
The DNA here is from genome assembly GCF_018873765.1 of Telopea speciosissima. Taxonomy (NCBI): domain Eukaryota; kingdom Viridiplantae; phylum Streptophyta; class Magnoliopsida; order Proteales; family Proteaceae; genus Telopea; species Telopea speciosissima. The sequence continues at coordinate 52,630,664 of NC_057925.1, forward strand.
GGGAGAAAGAAAAAGGAAGGCTAAACAGAGGAAAGAAGTGGTAGGAAGAAAAGGAAAAGAATGATCACACATTCCTATAAAAATACATTGGTTTACCACTAAACATCACTACCCTCTGAAAAGAAAATTTAGCCAAGTCATTCCCAAATATGAATTGGCCAGCTTGGGCAAAGCATCAGAACTAGAAGTCCATGACTATGGCAATGTTTGGAATTACCTGACAATGTATGTGAGTTGGTGTACACCCCTCTCACATTTTCCCATCCATATTATTATCCATTGGATCTTCCCCAAGTGAACATCCATCCTATGCAGAAATGATAAATAAATGTTCTAAGATTCACAAACACTTATATCAACAACTGCAATATTGAATGTTATCCATTTTCCCTCTTGTCATTAAACCAAAACCTTAATTAAGCCTTTCTACATACACTAAAGTTTGCGGTCTTTATACTAAATCTAAAAGGAATCTCGAGGCATTCTGACAGTCTAGGAGCAAAGAAAATGTAGCCAACCCTTAAAAACCCAAAATTTGACTACCCATTCATCTTTCGATAGACAAAACTCTGAAACAAGTCAATAAAAACAAAAATTGTGTGTTGTTGGGGGGGGGGGGGAGTTTGGGATTGAGGTTGGCTTCTGGGTTATAAGGAAATAATGAAAGCTTAAGAGCAGTGGTGGTAGTGGCCTAGTGGTTGACCATGAAGAGATTTGAGGAGCTGTAAAAAAGGATATGTGGGGGGTTTAGCAGACGTCTGCAATTGAAGAAAAAAAAATCAAAGAAAAGAAGAGGATGAAGATGAATTAGGTATCACAGAGCCATAAAAAAGATTTTCAAGCACTGGGATCAAATCGTGAAAATCAGCCTGGTCAGCTCAGGATCGGCAGAGCCTGATCCATTGACCCAATACAGAAATCTCAAAATTATGAGTTGACCAGGTCTGTTTTACTTTTACACTCTCTTAAGCTTGGTCGGGATCTCCAACTAGGACAAGTCACTTGGGTTCATGAGAGTAAGGAGGAGGAGCACAATAGGTATAGCACTTCCTATGGTGGACTAGTCTAATAAATATAATGTCAAAACAACTCTTTTGTAGGGAATCTGACAAGTCACACTAGCAGCTAATCTAGTAACAACCAAGACACTATCCCATCATACAGTATACACCATTTTACTTCTTCTGCTTTATTTTACAGTATATAGTTGGTCCACAATAGAACTATACGTCCCTTCTTTACTTCCAATGAAAAACACTCTTACCTTAAAAATTTACATTGTTTCCCCCCACTCCCACCCCCATGAAAACAAACAGAGCCTTAAGCATAAATGCACATTCCCTGAACATTAATTATTTTTAACATGCTATAACCAGAAATAATTTAAGCATCGTCAAATGGCAACAAATTGCAGATTAATAGGGTTAATAAAAAAAAAAGAAGAAGTTTGCAGAGACTTGCTGAAAATGTATATCTACTATGGTTTCTTACCACTTTTTGCCACTCAGATCCCATTAGAAACTCAAATTTTGATACCATAAGGCCCAAAGGCCTTCTTCACCCTACTCATCAGTCTTTATGCCTATCGAACATTACACAACTTAATTCTACAAAAATTCTCAAATCTCGTTGGCACTAGTTGTTCCACCTAACTCAGCATCTCCATCTTCAAGCAGCACCTTGATCAGGGGAATATGTATTCAGCTAGAAAAATGTACATCTACTATGACGAATTCCAAGACTGAAGATGGTCCTCATGAGAGGTTCATTCCCTATCATGCAGACTTTACAGTTAGACCCACACGACAAATGCCTTGTTGTATTTCCCAAATATCTAGGTAGCTTCCCCTAAAGCATTTTGTTATGTCTAAGCCACATTCTAGAGGTTTCCCACTCTCAGATTGAAAGAACTTTATGCCAATTATCAGCTCCATTAATGCTGAAGATGAGAGAAAATTCAAGAGAATATTGTTTGTTACCACTTAAAACAGAAAAAGAAAGAAAAGGTTTTATGCATGGCACTGTTGAGCAGCAGATTTTCTTTTTTTGGGGGGGCTTGTTTGAAACTCGAAAGAAAGATGAAGAATGAAAAGGAGATGCATAGAAATGGGAATATCTACACACCTTTGTGAATAGGATGTCTTTATTGTTCAGCCGCATAACCCCATCCTTGAGAATACATTTCCATCTGCTCTTGGTTCTACTTACCTGTGGAAATGTCAAAAGAAGTTATTCCTTGAGTCAGAAAGCTGAATCCTTAAATATTGTAGACAAACAGATGATATTGTCTGATTTTTACAATCAATGGAATGCAACATCAAATTGGATAATGCAGATGTGATCCCATAAAGCTACCAATCTTTCTTTCTTTATTTTTTTCTCGTCCTTCTCATTCAGGAAAGACAAAATTCCAGGGAAATAGTTTGGTGGATTTCAGGATCAGAGGTGTCCAGCGGTAAACTGATCCCTCGATTCAATAAAACAAAAGACAAGGGGGTTGTGGCCACTTTTGACCCCTCCTGCAGCTGATGCGTCTAGTTGACTACTTGACTATCCTCCGATTCCTGCCTAACAAGGTGGAATACCATTGATTATTATTTATTGTTGTCGTCTGGATAATCGAAGTGGGTGGCTATTCTTGCAAACGGAAATACTCAACGACGAGTGGACTTCTTGCAGCTCAGCTCGCCTGACTATGAGCCTAATCTATGGTAGAGCTGGGCTTTTTTCATTTCTATATACTGAGTCACTCCGAACATAATGAGTGACTTAATTAAACATTTCATTCAAGTCATACAAGAACTGCATAGACTGCCCATGAGACATACCTTTTCAAATTGTGCCAATACCAGGTGGTTTATACTGGGCTCTTCATCTCCCTGATCCAGATCATCCAACTCGTCATCGTCATCTTCATTTAGAGGTGGTTCATCATCTTCTAATGCTTCAGTTTTTGTTGGCTTTGGTGTTCCCACTTCATTACCAGGAAGTGCATCTGCAAAAAAACAAGCTGTCTTGTTTACTTCTTTCGATTATGCTATTCCAAAACTTGGAATCACACAATGCTACTTTAAGAAACTAATAAGTAAGCAAATCAAAGACTCTAAAAACTAAAGGAAATCCTTCTGTCAAGGCTTTACCATAGTATGATGGTGTATTGTAGTCTTCCGTGCGGACTCCCTTTCCAACATATTAAATAGGAAAATGGAAAACATCAGAGCCTTGACAATTAGCGGGCAGCTCAAAACATTGTAAATAACAGAGATTTTATTAGCTTACATCATTATAGATATCATCGTAACCATCATGCTGTGGAATGGTTGCAGAAGCCTGCCTCATTTTAATTATTGAAGCAATTGTATCATCAGCATTCCTTCTTTCTTGAATCTTTAATCTGTCATCAAGGGTCTCTGAATGATCTTCATTTGCTGAGTTCTTCAGCGTAGGAACCTACATTTAGAAGAACAGGACAAATGAGTACATACAAGGTTGGTAAGTTGAAAGCCCCTAAATTTCAATTATAGTGGCACTAGGTACACCTTTAGCAGAAGCATGTCCAGGATGAATGAATAAATTCATGATAATATGGCCCAGACATGACTGAACATAAATTGCTTAAAAATTATGCCCTTGGCAAGACGAACAACTTTTTTTTTTTTTTTAATTTGCAATATAATTTCAGGATCTTATCTCATCTCATAAGCACAATGAAACTCATTTTAAAAATGAAAAGAAAAAGAAAAAGGTCTAGGAATTTTTCTATACCGTTGCTTGGGAAAAACAATCCAAAGAGACATCTGCTGACCCATCTTGCTGAGGAATATATCCATTTGGAAGTAAATGTGGAGGGTACTCCTCTCTCTTCCGTTTGCCAGAAGTCATCATGAAAAAATCCTGAAGAAAATTTATAACAAGGAGCAATGGAACAATAAATCACATCACAGAAAATAACTGATTCGTTAACTTTTGCCTAATATAAGGAGTTTCAAGTTTCAACACAGTTTAAGAGGAATAATTTTGTTCACTGAAAGGACAAACTAAAGAAGTTCAACCCAATTTCCACAAGGAAAGTTCCCTGTTATATAGGGGTGTCAAAAGATGCACCGAACCGGCCAATTCGACCCCATCCGATCCAAATCGCTAAGGACCGAACCGAACCGAGACAAACCCTTATAGGGCAGGTTTCAGATTCAGCAATTTAAAACCCCTCAGTTTAGGCTCGATTCGGGCTACACCGACGGTCCACCGATAGGCCCAAACTGAAAACCCAACCCAGTACAAGCCGATAAAACCTTAAGTATATAATTACTTCCATGCCATTGCACTCTTTCAAACTTGTTTGGATAAAAAAAAAGGAGCCCAGCCCATTTAGTAAGGCCCCCATCAGGCAAATGAGTTTCGGTCTAAAAAGAAAAACTTAAAAATGGGCTGGTAACGGTTTGATACTGGTTTTTAAAACTGATCTAAACCGTTTCAAACCTGTTAACACAAACCGATCCCGAACCGAAACCCAAAAACCTTATAGGTCGAACTGGAACCGGCCCAAATCAACTGTTTGACACCCCTATTACTATTATACTTTGATGTGTAGACGCTATTAACATTGAAGTTGAAGTGTCAAACAAAAGGACACTCTGTAATAAGTTTCATAAAATGTTTTTTTTTTCCACTAAAAGATGAGCGATGAAGAATAATAAAAATAATAAATAAAGTACATGGATAGACAACATGGTCTATCTACCTTAAAAGGAAAAATACAAGAGCAAAACTAGCAAGAGTTAACCACCTTTGGCATCGCCATCAGCGGTTAATCTTATTGAAGTCTAACAAAATCTATATCGAGGTCTGGGCATAGCATCCCATTCTAATTCCTGAAACAGAACTTTAACTTCCCATCAACAAAAGCGAAAAATAGGAGCAATACTTTACTTTTCTTTAATTGAATAAATCCTAAAACATTTGCAAACTGATACTATGAGCGGACAACCAGAGCACAGAAAAGAAGAAGAGAAATAAGGGGGCAAAAAAGGAGAGGAAAATAAATGTGCCAAAGTACCAGTGTACATAGAATTATTTAAAGAAATCAGGAAAACGTCGTAAACACACTAAAACAGGAACAACCTTCATGGGAGGCTGTGGTTGAGACATTCCTCCTCCTTCATCCTCCTCCCTTGCTTCCTCATAGGCTGTAAAACAATATTTAATACAAAGATGTATCACAGACAATCCAAATTGAATTCAGTACATGCATTCTACAAGTGAGAATGGTGATTTTCTATATATCCACCAACCACTTACCGACATTAACATCAACCCCAAGAGGTCTTTGAGTCATCAATGGAGACGGTGGCTGCTGCAAGAAAAAGAAACCATTGCTTTCAGGGGCACATTAAATCATACACTATATGATGCAGGCAAGGAGTATTACTTACTCCCGCAAGAAGAAGAAGAAGAACTACGCCCAGTTTGTGGGCTTAGCATTAGCTAGTTTTATTTTAAGTTGTTTAGTTAGCTTGGAACACTCTCACCTGTGTGTGGGATGTTTCCTTTTTAAGTTGTGTCTGCTATTAGCAATAGGATTTTACTTTCATAGTCAGATAAGAATTGTTATTCAGTTTTTCTATAAATAACTTGTAATGGCCATTGACTTCAATGGTGCTATGCGATTCAGTAGAGGGTGGGAAACCCTACGGAACAGTGGGATTCTGGTCCAGGTTTGGTGGGAAGCCATTATCTATCTATCCTTCTTTCTTACAATATGTTTTCCTGCAAATAAGGTACTGTCTGAATCTCCTATCAATTGATACTGCTGTGCTTCCTGCAAATAAGTTACAGTTTGAATCTCCTATCAATTGATACTGCTGTTCTTTGATTATTCTCCGATTCAAGTGATTCAACCATCGATAATCAATTGATATTCCTAAGTATTCTGTTAGTGCTGAATTACATCAAAGGTATCACTGCTTAACCCCTGCGGCTGCTCTGTTTTTAGAACCTATTTCAGTCTGAATTGATACCCCACCTGAATTAGATCTGACCATCAGATCAGGGTGAGTTTTGGGGGCATTCAAGGTTTCCCTAAAAGAGACTTTCAACCAGGGTTTGGTGAAGATCAGATCTTCTGATCTGCTGATATTAATCTTCTCCTAATTCTGTCATGTTTCAAGTCCAGAACTGAAGTTTCTCTAATTACCTTAAATCTAACCATTGAACATTGATTTATATTTTAAGGATTGAAAGTACCTATCTAGATTGATACTCGATCGGGCTTAGAGACTGATCTGAGTCTCCGATCTTGTGCAATTGAATTTCTCCCCTTTGTTGAATTTTGTTTTTCAGATTTAGTTAATCTTTAAATGTGATTAATCTAGACCTTAGATCATTGTTGTATTATGGTGACCATCTATTCTAAATGTTCGTGAGTGATTGTTAAAGTTTGACCTTCATCTGAGAAGGTTGACTTCTGTTGACTTTTCTGTTTTGGATGACTTGGGATCTTGTCAGAGGGGTGTTTAGTCTGAACCTAGGGTTCATCCTACCTACTCCCCACCATTATATCTTCTCTGTACTTCCGTTTCTTTTATGATGCACCAGAGAGAAGGAACATTTACCAGCATTTTTACCCTTTTAATGCATAAATTTCCTGCACACACTTCTAAACCATTTTCAAACAAAAGACCTCCATCGTAAAAAAAAAAAAATCAGTGTACAAAAAAGGAGTAAAAACAATCATCCAACCAACTACCATGTAAGGAGCAGGCTTTCTAATCTTAATATCTGCAGCAGGCCCTGAATCAGAAACTGCCCCATATTCGGCATTACCACCAGGAATGTATTGATATCCACCAGGTTCTCCAGGCAAAGGTGTCTGTATGGGTGTCTGTAAAGGAGTCTGAAGATGAAAACAAAAAGTGTACAAGCATTAGCAGAGAAAGAGGTAACCAGTATATTATGAATGCAAGAAGCTATTACATGGTAAACAAATGCAAAGAAATGAGTGGAATTGATAGAGAGAAAGAGAGCTGGATTGGCATAGGTTTGTTTCTAACATTTCCAAACAGTAATCTCATGGAGGTGTTGTGCTCCTAGAAGCCTATCCCTTGTGGTTATAAGTTTAAGCTGGAACTTGAATAGTTGGGATGAAGAGTCATTGTGAATTCAGTCAAAAAAATTCAATCTATCATGCCCATGAAGAAGTATAAGTTGCATCCTTCCTACGTTCTTGCATTTCAATATATACAATCAACACAATGGGGACTTTGAACTAGGTTTTTTAAGGCTTAATGATAGGAATCCACTTTAAATTTTAAAATTTAACATATACCAGGACTCAGGTGAAATTGTTCACTTACACAGGGACCAACAAATCCTACTGGAATATAATTATTATAACACTCTGGTGGAGATATAAACATATGTTGATTCAGCATGAGGGTGTACGGCTGACATGTAAATTACAAAATTTATATAAATACCATAGATGACTTTGAAACTTGAAAAACTAAAAGTTTCAAGGCTTGTTTATATCATCATTGCCACCAACTCACACTTACTATGTGGCGAAGTGGACAGACGGAGCATGGGTCCATGTGATACAAGACCCCACACCCATCTCACAAGTAACTTGCAGCACTTAGTGGTATTGTTGTAATTTGTCAGAACTTTGGACATACTAACCCATACAGTTGCATTGTTGTAATTTGTCACAACTCTGGACATACTAACCCATACAGTGTGCTCATTTTGGGCTGAAATTTGATCAATGAGATGGGTGAGGGGTCCTTATTGGCATTGACCCATCTAGCGTCAGACATGTGATAAACCATTGGGTTCTCAATGTTTCCCCTTCCACAAGGTCATAAACTAAAACCCAAAATAAGAAACCGTGGTGATGGGGGAACGACACACTAAAATCTAGACTGCCATTTGCAAGGAAAGGCAGAACACCATTTGAAACGGCATTCGGTACAGCCCTACAATTCCATCCTAATCATACCTTGCTTCATGGGCCTTTGGAGAGACAAGGGAAGGGGGAGGAATCTTGATGCAGATAAGTCACCTAAAGGGCTTATTTTATTGAAAATAAGCCTTGGGTTGGGTTATGTAGGTGTTATTGGGCCTTTGATCCCATGGGTTTTCTTTGTAATGGGCCACTTTAATGGGCTAAAATATGTAGAAAGTAGGAAAATGGGATTTACTTCATTAGTTTGTTAAGAGTCATGTTTTGAGTCAGTTTCTTTCATTATTTTAGTTTCGTAGTCAGTTTATGTGTTACCTTATGAGTTAAGGATTGGGTTAGGCCTTTCCTTTTTAGTGTTTGAGTCTGTTTTGTAGTCTTATATATAAATTTGTGAGGGGCTACAAACTTGTACACGAATTTGATTAATGAGATTGAGAACAAAATATAGCTTTGTACTTTGCTTTATGAGAGAGTATGGTGAGAGACCCGAGTCTGAGAAAGACTACCCTATCTTCTTCTTCCCTTCTTCGATTTCTTATTTATGTACTTTTAATGTATTGTTCTGAAATTTCCTACAAATTTGACAATTGATCAAAGTATTTACTATTGTCGGACCTGAAGTTTGCGACCCTCTAGTGGACTGGTTATCACTTGTGACTGGTCTATATTAAATCTTTACTGATAATGACCGAAACAGCCACTTAAGATAGTGGTTCACCAGAAATGTCATCAAACTGCCTAGTCAACTGATTCTCAAAACCGAGGTTCAAAGATTATTCAAGCTCCGACTAATAAAAAAAAAAAAGGGTGCACCCAAGGTTTAAAGTATGATTCCATATCCGCCGATACTAACTGATACGTATAGTATCTGATACAATACCTAAAAAAAAAGAAGGTATTAGTACATGTAAAAAACCTCATCCTCCATATATAATCGATCGAAAGCCCTTGTCTCATCGTACTTTATTCTACTTTTTATACATGATATATCTTACATATTACTCATTTATAGTGTTTTATGCTTCAAAACTGTATTTTGCAACTTGTGTCTCCCCAATACAAAACAATACATCTCTTAAAATCACCCTTCCAATATGATACCCGATACTGATGCTTTAAACCTTGGGAGTACCCAGTGCACGAGGCTCCTGTCACTGTGGAGTCTGGGGAGGGTCATAACTCATAATGTATGCAGCCTTACCCCTGTTTCGCAAAGAGGCTGTTTCCTAACTCGAACCCACGACCACTAGGTTGCAATGGAGCAACCTTACCATTTCGTCGAGGTCCGGCCTCTAAGCCACAACTAATGAAATCCCCCCCCCCCACAATTTTCTTCGGGGCCCATTTCCCATCCATCTGTGTTTGGTTCTTCAGAGAGTATGAGAATGTAAAAATTCCACTTATAATTTTTGGACGTGTTGTTGTCATGAGAAAACCCGCATTGGGTTTAGCGCTTTTCCTATACTCTCCCAGGAGTTCGTACTTGTAATATGGTACAGCAACAATGGAGGTCAAGAAGAAAAGGGAGAGAGAAAGAAGAAGATGAAGAGAGGAAGGAGAAAAGGTTGCGCAGGAAAAGTTAAGGGGCATTAGTCGATGCCTCTCACCTATATTCATTCACATTCGATAAAAACCAAAGTAAAATTAAATAGGTGCCTTTTACTAACACCCAATACACGTGTGCTTATTTCACATTCTATTTCCGATTCTACCCTTCCAATATGACGTTTAACACCACGCTCTCACAACAAGGCACTGTTACATAATCCGATCAAATTGGTCAGATTTTGCTATTTTCCTAACAAAGTTGGGAAATCGACAACGGTTAAAATCAATCTACTACAGTGGCTGGTGTTCCGGAAAGATAAGACTGGAAAAGCATTTATCTCAGTGCCCTGATTTATAAGATACCCACTTTCCCCTATTTCACCACGCTGTGTACCTTCCCATTTCAAGTGTTAATCAGAGGTCAAGGTAATGTTAGCGAGCATCAGTTGGTAACCCCTCATTGGAGGATTGCTTATTGCTGGAGCTGCACCATTATAATGTTGTAATGGTTATTGTGATCTGTATTTTATTTTTTTAACAATCAGGTGTGACTCTTTGAAGCCCATTTGAGGAATCAATGGGAGCCCTTGCTTAGGCATCAATTCGTTGCTTGCGATTTCAATGATGGTGAAATCCCTCGTTGCAGGACCCCTTGTGATGGTGAAACCTACATTTCAGAAGCCATCTCTCTCCCTTTCTTGCCAACAAACTAGGGTCCCTCTCTCTCTGTATGTGTGTGTGTGTGTGAATCTCAAGCAGCTCTCCCTCTTGTAGTAACCCTCTCACCTCTCTTCTCTTCTCTTCTCGCCAATGACCCAAGTTGGACTCGTTCCGGCAGAACCACCGTATGTGGCAAATTTGTGGTTTGGATAATGCAAGAGAATTATCATGGCTGGACCAGCATGACTCAATCTGGAAACCAGACCGAGACGAACGGTCCCAAAATTGGCTTTTGATCCAAAGGGGGTTGGTAGGAGGTAATATTGTAATCTTTTATTTTTATTTTGTTTATTTTAAAGTAGGGTAACATAGGAGATAGCTTCCTGTTTTGCTGTTAGTTTCCTAGTTATGTTCAATTTCTTTTTTGGAATGTAAGTTGAAGTTTCAATATTTATATATTGCATATAACCCTACAAGGAGATTAAAGATGGAATGTTGCATATAACCCAACAAGGAGATTAGAGATGGAATGAATTGAATTTAGTGGGTTTTACATTACCATGGCTTGGAGCCAAGAGCTGGCCGTGTGTGTTTCTACCTTTTCCCTCCGTTGATCTATTCTTCTTACTCCTATAGAGAATGACCTCCCTTGTTCTCCCTTACTTTGCTTCTTATTCATTAGACTTCACCAAAATTTTCTTCTTCCTTCCATGTCTTTTTTCCCTTTGAATTTCTGAAACCTACCCACACTTACCCTGTTCCAGCAGTACTGTTGGACCCTCACAAACTGGTTCGACTCTCCCTCACCCCTCCTCTGTTCCTTCTCATATATTGGGTGTATACTTACCTACCAGAGGCGACTTCAGTCCTAGGAGTTCACCTCCTAAAACCCTTACTGCTGAGAGAACCAAATTTGGTATCTTAGCTGGTTTTGCTATTACCGCCATTCCATGATTTCAGAACCAACCATTCAATTGCTAGTTGATTTCTGGGATTAATTCTTGCTGGATTCGATAGGATTGGTAGTTGTGATTCCTAGCTATTGTTTGCCTCTTCCAAAAGGGTCCTACACTTCTCCAGAAATTACGCCATTACCTTTAAATTTTGAGCCATTTATCACTTGGATGGGCCAATAGCGATCCCAAGCAGGTTTTATGACCTAGAATTGCATCGCTATGCTATTCAGCTCCTCCTAACCGTTGTGGATTATTCCAACGCCATCTTAAAAAAAAACACAAACAGTCCTAAGTAATGAATTTCATTTTCTTTCACTTCATTTCATTTCCCTACATTTTCTCACACTTCATTCTGTAAGACTCTCACCAAACACAGTCTTCACATTTGCAAAGAAGTAAAAGAGAATCCATCACATCTGCTAAGGAGAAAGTGCCATGCCACTGTTGCGTTCCACCATTTTCCTACTACCATCTCTCTCTCTCTCTCTCTTTCAGAAATAGATTATTTAGACCTTTCTGAAATTTCTCTTTCTCCCCTTTATGCACACCAATATTTTTTGCTCATTACTATATTCAAGTTTTTCCTTTTATCTTTTTTTTAATTATATATTATTGGGGGAGGGGGGAAGAAAAATGATACAGCAGATTTTGACTCTCTCCCTCCCTACATCAATCTTTATGGCTTCTCTCATACTACTGTTCACACTGGAAAATTAGTGAAAGTTGCTTTAGCTGGTTGTTAAGGAAAATTTATATTCTTTTATTACTTAACACCCCTGATACATTCAGATGCTGCTAAGAATGTCAGGATGTCAAACAGAAGCCCCGACGAATCTTAGAGGCCAATCTGTTTTTAAGAACACTGACCTAGATACATTCACCATTTTTCTTTTGCCACAGAAACAAGACAAGGGGATTTTTTGCCTTGCATACATGTCATTAACAGGTTTATAATGGAATTTTGCACTGTGAAGAAATCAGACTCACTCATACTTGATAAAAGGAGGATCATTCTAGAATTGAACAATAAGCATAAGTAAAATTTGAAAAATATGCTCCTAGCCCATTGGTTTATAAGTTAAGATTAAGTGTCATTACCTTGTTCTAATTTCCAACAAGGAAATTAATGACATAAGCCTATTGACCATTTGAACTGTGCATACAAATTTGTTGAGAATATAACAGAACTTAAGCAATACAAATAATCTTACCGGTGGAAAGAGCATCTCAGCAGTCGGAGTTTCATACTCTTCTGTCGCTTCATATGGTACATTCAGATCATGCACTGGGGTTGGAACACCAGATCCCCTGGAAGCAGAGTTTCTTTCTATAGGACCATCTATAACTCCACATTGCACCATTTTTAACTCCCATAGCTGGTAAATAACACATGGATATCAGGCACAAATTTTAGATATGTAGGGAAACATAGATAAGTATAATCAAGAAAAGTATATTTAAGTTCCCTGAAGAAAATTTGATACATCAAGAATGAAATACCTATACTTTCTATTTTGCTCGTGTAATTAGCCCAAATGGTTGATTTCTAAAAGGCAAAATTTAATCCATAATAAGCATTTATAAATAAAAATACAAAAAGTCAAATTCAAATCAGTGCGATGAAGGGGACTAACTTTCACTATCGAATTGTATTAGGAATAGGAATCTTAATTCCACAAGGAATAGTAAGTAGAATCTTAGTCTATAAGGAAAAATAAAGTGGAAGAGAACAACGAAATCATTTTTTCTTTTAAGTTTTCGAAGTGAAAAACAACAAAGAAAACTAAAGAAGACAATCAAAACAACTCAGAATCTGACAAAACTTATGCAAATTGTCTACAGAATCCAAGGAAGGGGTGGAAACTTAAAGATTGAAATATCTGGGGTTTAGGATGGTGCAGTTAAGGTATTGCATGGTCTGGTCTCTACAATAGAACCTGAGAAATGGATTCATTGTCGTGATTGTTGCCCAGAGAATGGTTGCTGATGTAATGACAATGTATCCATAAAGTGCAGAATAATAGTATGCTAGGAAGAATTGAATATGGACACAAATTAAAAACAGAATCACAGTATTCAACCTAGGTATAACAGAAAGTAGAAATTAAACTAGAACAAAAAACATGAAGTGACCTGAATTGATTAAAAAAAATGTGAAAAGCAAGAACAGCAGCAAGACCAATAGCAGTAAGAAGCATACAGCAGCAGCAGAACTAAAACCAAGGCCATGGAACACTGAATATACACACAATCCTGGATACCAATGTCCAAAATGCAACCATAGAACAGCTTTCTAGACCTATACTAGCACTAGAATTAGTAATCTGGTGACTTGAAGTAGGACTTTGGACTTTAACACCTAAAATGACACCTACTTGAACACTGCCTCTTGACTTGTAATTATAAACAAAAAAAAATTTACAAACTTTTGGTTGATTCTTGACCTACGCAGTGGGCTTTTTATTTCAGTCCATCACAAGAGGGGACGAAAAACCATGAACAAAATTACAGTCCAACCCTAAAACTAATCAAACTATTGACAACTTCTCATATAAAGCCTGATACATTTTATCTTTTTTAAATGTCAAAGGTTCAAAAACCCTATGGTACAGTTTCTCGTCAGCAGAAAATAACATTTTGAAAATTCTTCCTATGTTTAGAGTACCACTGGAGGACTCTGTCTGGTACTGCAAAAACAGCCCCCAATTAGTTACCTCCAATATGTCCCATAAGTAGGTTTTCTGTTCATCCTACTGACTTCTGAGATTGAACTGCAGTTTTAATGTTGGATAAATTTAAGTACAAAAAACTCAGATAACACAAAACAGAATTCTCCAAGAGAACCCACTGACAATCTAATCCGCTGACTAATAATAGTATGATACGTCGCAAAAAGCCTCTGTACAACTGAGTTCAATTAGTTGCCTCTGACTAGTGTCATAAGACTTTGAGCATTTCCACTTAAAATCAAGTCTGCTGAGTTATAAAGTCGTCATAATATTTATTCAAATATGAACAAGCATATGGAAATCCGAAGTCAAATAGATGGAAAGTCCATGCCCTTAATAAAATGTCAATATCTTCATTTTCATTGAGAATCCACAATCCAACAATTCCATCAATTGGCAGTACTAACCACGAATCTCTAGAGTAAAACACAATACCTAGATTGTCTCCCCAAACCGGCACCCAGGAAAAGAGACAGAGAGAGAAGAAAAAATTGTAAAAAAAAAAAAAAAAAAAACAAGAGGAACAACAGAGAAGCGCCAAAAATCTCAAGAGGGTAAAAACCCTAATCCAACCCCCCCCCCCCCCGCCCCCCAAACCAACAGAGAAGGGAATTTTTGTAAAGAATCAAGCAGAAAAAAAGGAGAATGTTGATGGGGAAAAAGAAAAAAAAAAAAAGATATAC